>NC_046333.1:60194643-60500169 GCF_000738735.6 Corvus cornix cornix
TGAACACATTCTGTAAACTCAGATAGAACCATCCAGGGGAGGTTCCTCGGGGAGGGGGGCTCACTCGAGCCTCTCATTGGGGAATATTTGATAGTTATGCTAATTAGTAAGACCTGTAATGTTATACCCGATCTATCGTGTGTGTGCATTGTGGTGTGCATTGGGGTGCATTCGACCTAGATGTGGTGCACCTAAGGATCCTTAAAATAAATACCACGGTAAAACCCCTTATTTCCTTCTAACCATGTTTGATTCTTGATTTTAAGACCAGGAAAAGGCATAATAAAACAGTTATTTCTCTGTTGTTAGGCAAACGAATCATATTTCTCTGCTGAGGTGCATCTCCCCCCACCACCCCTGGGGCTGATTTACAATTTCAGGCATGCTTGTTATGCTCAAGCCTTGATTAATGCCTTTTATGCAGTTAAGCTCCCCTTGAGCTTATTGGAAACCCTGCTCACAGGAATTTGTTGTCTAATGAGGTCCTGCTTCCTAACAAAGAGCATCCCTGGTCATCATGTAAACCATTCTAGACTGATTCTAATCGATTCTACTTTGTGTGCTTTATGCATATAGTAAGTAATAGAACAAACCTATCATCAAACTTTGTCCTTTGCAAACTTTTATTAAACCTGCTTTTGTTGATATTTTGGTCAGTGTTTCTCTAAGTGACCTAGACCACTCATTCCCAACACTCTCTCTTACCTTTCACTTTTCAGACATTTCTTTCAACTTGACCTTCATTGTTCTTTCCCACTGTCACCTATTTAATTGAAAGTCTTTTTTAGCAGTTAATTTTACTTTAGATATCTCAGTATCTGATTTCTTGTTGTAAAAGTCCCTGACTGTAATTACCTTTCATCCTTTGATTAAAGCAGCTTTCATACCCTAAATCAGTGCTGGTGACTTTTCCTGCAATAAGCTCAATGACATCATGTATAATTGTCGTTTATTACAACACCTTCTCCTTTCCTTACAATTACTTTCCAAGGTTGTCTTACTGAGTGTCTTCCATCTGCATTCTTTCCTTTTCCCTGATTTAATAATTTGTCAGATACCCTCTTTGGGCTGCAACACCCCGAGATGAGCCTGGAGCAGTAAGTTAGTATGAATACAAGTTCTATTGCCCTTCTTCTTCCCTTTTGGATGCAGTAGCTAGCCACTATGAGGCAAAGGCAGTTTCGCAGATATAAAACGTCATCTGCAAGTGTAATAATGTCACTGAAGTACCCTCACTCCCCTCTGCTTTGATCCTGCGATGTTCTCCCACCAGGCTCAGCAGTAAGGACTCCAGACCCATACAAAAGATTCAGCCTGAGAATTTAAGGGGAAGAAAGAAAGGATCAAGCCTCCTGCACTGAGTCTTAGATCTCCTCTCCTCCATGCCAGTTTCTTCTCAAAGGATGCTGTGTTCCTAGATAAAAGTACGCTGTAAAAACTTTTCTTTAGCAGGACTTACACTGACTTGCTTCTCACAGCAGTTCCCTGAGTACAGCTGAAGCCAGTCACAGCTTTCCATTGCAGCTCTAGAGAGCAGTCAAGACCAGACAGATCAGAGTATTTTCACAGTCCTTCTTTCAAACTGTCTTTCCCCATTTCCCAGTCTAGATCTGAACATCTTACTCAAAACAGCAACATACACTGTTTTTCATTATGAAAGTACTTCACATGATTTGACACTTGTTTCTTGAAGGACATGGGAGAAAAACCAGTTTATATCAAAGACAAATCAAGGCTAGATCAGAATTCAGTAATTCCTTGAACAACATCTAGAACAGATACTGACTAAACAATATCCTCATAGTACAAGGGTATTTTACTTGACCTATGTGTGATCAGAAAGGAAAAGGTTACAGAAAGGAGATCTCACTTTTCTCTATCATATGTTTTGTATGTAGCTTTTGCTTCATGTGTTGGAAACAGAATCATAGAATAGCTTGGAGGGACCTTAAAGAACTAGTTCCACCCCCCAATGATAATGATTACAATGATAAGACATATAATGATAAAAATTATAATGATTATAAGACATAACTCATTCCAAATGATTAATTTCAGGCTAGTGTCTCCAGGTACTAAATATCAATTATTTCCTATTTTGTGTAGGTAGGTAGGTTAGATTAGTCAATTACCCATAAACATTGTTTTGGTTTCCATGGTTACTCAGGTGATTCTGGCACTTTTCTTCCACAACATTGGTTGCCACGGATACAAGTTGTCATAAAATACAGCAGCTACAAGTCAAGATTGCAGGGGTACAGTCCTCCTGCATGCTGCACTTATATGCAATATATCTTGTTTGACACAGCATTTGAATCCTGAGGGCATAATTAGTGGAGTTCTTTGAGTTTACCAAGTTATTTTACTTATTTGATATAAAAGGAGAGGATGCTCACCAAACATAAAATGGATATGACATGGCTACGTTGCCTGAAATAAAGCACTTGAGTACCTTCTGGCAAAAGATAGGAATATCCTGATCCTACGTGTATTATAAAATTCCAACCCAGACCAACAGAAACTGAATCAGAGCAGAGTGCTCTCTGCAGTTAAGGTCAATATTACCTTACCAACAGGGAAAATCTCCTGCTCTGTACAATAGGCACTTGTTAAAAAGAATCCACAGTATTTGCAAATGTCTGCTGCAATGTGTAAACAGACAAAATGAGACCAAACAGCCTGTAAGTGTAAAAAGGGATAGAATAGGAAGTGCACTGAACTGGGTTTACATTTTTCTGCTCACAAAATTGCAAAGAGAACTTTATGTGGACACTGGTATGTCTAAGTGTCTAAACTACATGGAAATACACAGTAGACACAGTTAACATGTATTCAGAAACTGAGCTTTTAAAGACCTCCATCAGACAGCGTGTAAAACATAGATGCTCTTTGTAATTTTGCAGTCCACATATCCACAAAAAATAAACCCCCGTATTTTCATTAGAACA
Organism: Corvus cornix cornix; assembly: GCF_000738735.6. Classification (NCBI taxonomy): domain Eukaryota; kingdom Metazoa; phylum Chordata; class Aves; order Passeriformes; family Corvidae; genus Corvus; species Corvus cornix. Next base: position 60,197,592 of record NC_046333.1, read on the forward strand.
CAATTCGCTAAGATCTAAGCTTTTAAGTTCTTTCAAATGGAAAAAAATAAGAATACCTGCACTTTTCAGGCATAACAAACAACTTGCTGAAAATTAATAACTTCTAATCTTGCAAAAGCTCAAAAATTGTTAGAGTGTGCTGTAGCATATTATATCATCCTAATTGCAATAATATTTATTCTTTAAAAGACAGCATAAAATATAATTTAGAAGCCTTTCTGAATATTGTTGCTGTCTGAAATGACAGATCACATTTCAGAAGGAGAATGTGACTCTGAATAAAAAACACCATTCCCCCCATGAAAGAGAAAGCTTTAATTTTTTAATGGATGTTCACTCTCTGCTGTAAGTTCTAGAAATCCAGAGAATTGTCTAAATAAAAGCTTGAATTGTTCTTCTTCTGTCTTGATATTTTTGGGGAACTATCCTTGTAAATGGATATATCTTTATTTCTTTTTCTAAGACACCGCATTTGAATAACAATTATTTTTTTTAAATCCATACAGGAAATCTGTTGTGCTTTCTTTCTAGTGTTAACTATGTATTATTGACAGTAACTTTTTAAATGTACAAAACGTGGGGAAAAAAATAGAAATGGCTTTCATTTCTGAAACATACACTATCCTTGGATAAAATTACTGGACAGTCTTATCATCTGCTAGAGACCCAGAGTCTGCTGTTTAAAATATGATATTGCGATTTTAGATGGTTGACTATTCTTATACTAAGATATTACAGAAACTGTGGCAGAAGTCTTATTAGCTGCAGAAGAAGAAAGTCTGTTTGGGTCTTTTTAATATAATTAGGTAATTCTTTTTCTTCTGTCAAATTGCCTCTTTTAAACAGATTTTAGCAACTTACATTGAAGTTTGAATTTTGAGTGTGCTAGCTGATTAGGAATGTTAGTAGTCAGCTGACTAAATATCTCCACGAAGAGATTTGCAAATTCATAATCATCATACTTAATTTAGGACCAAATTAAATAACATTAACTGTAGTTGAGGAATGACTTCTTAAGCTATCAGTGTTACAAACCATAGGCATTAAAATTACATGCAGAATTCACTAGGATGCTGCAAGCTTTATGTGAAAGCTGGTCCTCAAAACACTGCTAATCAAGCAGAAAACATTCTAGTAACACTGTCAAAAGTGTTGATGCAAAGTATAGCACTAAATCTTTAGGCTTGACCTGAACACAAAAATGAAATTGGAATGTTTAGCTCCAACATTAGCAAGCTTTTGAGTCCAGGATTTTCAGTGACTTTCAAGAACTGGCCAAAATCACCTTTCTAGAAGAGTTGCACTCTTATCCATGGAACATGCTTCTGTGAGTTGGAAAATAGCTGCATGGAAACAGAGAAAATATACTGCAGAATTTCAGCAATACTGAAAAAAATTGTGTAAAGCAAGAATATGATGCACTGCGCCTGTCTAGGGTCTAGGGAGGGTTCAGGATATTAGATGCCTGTTCTGAGTCACTTACTTGACAATTCAACCTCCCTATCCTTTGTTTGAGTTTGAGGATACCAAGCTGTAGGTGTTTGAAGCCTTAGAGCTCTGTAACTTCTTGCCAACAGATGGTATGGAAACTAAGAGCTAACACAGGGTCAAAGGGAACTTGGGTGCTCATGGATTAGAAATACACAGAAATACCACAATTAACTCACAAGCACTGAGACAAACCAGCTGGATGCTGGGCAAACATAAGAGCTACCATGTACATTTTTCCCTAGCTGCCAGCTTTTGGTGACAATATAGGACAGGGTACTGCGCTAGATGAACCTTTGGCTTGACTGTGCTTATGTAAGAAACACTTGACATGTAATTTTAACAATCAGCTCTCCAACATAAAAAAATGAGTGTTACATGAAAGATTCTGCTCAAGATAAAACTACACTGTGAGATACAAATCCGCTTGAAGCTCAGCCTGGATAATTGGACATAGCCTAGATTTTCTGTTCTGAGCCCTACACATCTCCCTGTAACTATAAACACTACCCTGATATGGTTATAAAAATGGACCATGACACAATTTATTTTTTCAAAAACCTCTATCTGCTTTAATTTCCCTGTTCCAGTCAGCCATTTCTTTTAGGAAGGCTCATCTTGCAGTACAATTTCTGGTTGAGTATCTTCCTCAGCATGGGCCAGAGGTCATGGATCCAGCTGAGAAGACAAAAAGGCAGCAGGGCCAGTCATTTTATTCTAATTCAATGTGTGTAAACTATGCCAGTGCATTTAATTCCTCTGTTTTCTACAGCTGACTTGTTTATAAGGACTGGTTAATGCTATGGGAACCAACTATTGCAGGCAACAGTGACAAACTTCCAAAACATGAGGGGAAGACAGCAGCAGGGATTAGAAGGGTAAGAGTCACTCCCATCTCACCTCCTGTTTCACCACACACCCTTTCCTCCCCTCGCACCGCCCTGGGACCTGAAGGCACTCCCTTGCTGGGCACTGCATGGTGCCCTCACCTGGGGCAGGGGGCTCATCCTGCTCATGCTACGGGGTGCCCATGCCCTACAGCCACAGTCGTGGGTGTGCTCTCTGCTGCAGGAGGTCATGGCATGATATGAGATCACCAAGGACATTCAAATTGAGGAGAGGGATAGACAGTGACAAGTAACCCTTCGTCTATGATCAGGAGTCCTGGTCTCCTCCTTGCCTCAATGAGCTGCCCAGGAGTGAAGAAAAGTCACATCTAGACACAGCCCTTCATTATTTTTGTCTGTATGAAGGGAAACCATGATATGACAACCGAAATAAAATTTTAAAGGACCTATTCTTAACATACCCAGAAAGCTTCTCAGGAGTAACACTCAGCTTAGAAACATCATTGTAGAGTCTCATGACAGCTAAGGCAGAAAACTCAGTATTTTATTCGTTTATGTTCCCAAATAATTAAAAGCTCATAAAATCCTCAGATACATACTACTTTTTATGGAACAGCTCTCAAACTATCAGCAATAGAAAGTATTTGGAGTCTTTTTTTTTTTATTATTTCATTTTGAAAAGGTGTTTGTTTGCTTAGACTTTCAAGGAAATGATGATGATAGGGAAAGGTGTGGTTTAACCTTGTTTATGGTTTCCCACATTGCCAAACTGTATCTTTTATATTTGCCTTTTATACACCTTTAACCTATGTGGTTTTTTTACAAGGAATGAATCTGATGTTAAATTAAATTCTTCCCTGCAGGTTAAGTGACTGGGAGCATTTCAATGCTAAGAACTGGGACTGTGATTTAAGTGATACCAGTGGTATGAAATTTGGAAGTTAATTATTTGGGCTATACAATGCAGAAAAAGACAGTGTAGTTAAGACTCACAATGTCAGCTCATATTTACTGGCATTTTTGAGGAATTGCATCTGCACCAGTCATCTCTCTCTGTCTGTGACTTTGACAAAGCAAATGTTCCCTGTTCTCCTACAGGGAGACTGTGTTGTGAGTGACAATGTCAGCACAAGGAAACAGTGCTCACAACCTTTTGATTTGCTTCACATTCTCTTCTTCCTCACTAAGAGGAAAGAAAAAACATGAGGTTTGCTTTCATCACTTACATCTCCTATCCCTCCCTGGGAGTTGCACCCAAAGGATTCATGGGGAAGGTGAAGACAGGGGGTAGGAATTTAACATTCCTGAGGAACCCAGAGAAAAGGGAAAGCACAATAAACTCACCTTTTGTCAAAGAAGCACAAGTTTATGTGCCCTTTTACATTATGGCTACTTTTTTTATCTGTATACCTTCTGGACTATTTTGAAAGAAAGGAAAAATGCTATTAATGGTTGATGTTGTAGGACAGGTTTTAATGTAGAGAAGAAAGAAAAGAAAAAAGAGGTTTCAGATCTTTGTGTGACTTAGCATCACGCCTAAGCTGCAGATCCATCTCTAGTGCTGACTAACTGCTCCCTCCTTTGATTGGCAGTGTTTATTCACCTTTGAAAGACTGAGTGAGCGGGGATGTAATATTTTTATTAGGTACAAGCCAAGTCATAACACTTTGTAAGAGACAATTCATTTTTCTAATTACAAAGACAGGCAAGAAGAAGATTATATTTGGTGCAATTAAGTGTTAGTCATTCTTCCAGAATGAGAAAATCTTGCATACAGCTTTAAAAACCTTTTTGAACTACAGTAAAAGCAATCATATTTAAAAAAAAAATAAAAAAGGCATAAATGCTAAACATTTTACTATTGAATATTAAGCAAGCACTATATCTTTAATTAAATACATTTTAAACAACTTAGTAAGTACCCAAATTGCTGACAGTCAAGTGATAGAGCCCTAATATCAATTTACCTCTTACATTGATATAAAAGGCAAAATAACTGCTGAATATGGCAACTAAAACTGGTTAGAACATACCATAAATATTTAAAGGTAGAAAAACTGAAATGTAAAACCTAACAAAATATTTATCAGGTTACAACTTAGAATTTGAATTCTTTTCCTGAATCAGAATCCATATGATATCATGGAAACTATCCATCCCAAAGGATTTACACAAACATGGAATATAAGGAAATTTAGTGATTTTCTCCTGTTGATAATCAGTAACAAAAATGGACCTTGATAAAATTCCATATGATAAGAAGCATTTTTTTATTAATACTTTGATTTAGGTATCAAGAAAAGTAACTTCTTCTGAGGATCCAAGCAAAGCTTTAAACAGTCCTACATGAAAATAGCTTGAAATTACTAAAACAGAAGAGATAAAACAAGGAAGTATTAAACCACTGTGGACATTAATAATTAGATTAATTTTTTTTTTTAAAAAGGGGGACAAGCAAAACCACAGTAATAACAGGAAATCATTTTATCTTGATTAAAAGTATACATCTAAAGAACATTTATGCTCTTAGCTATTGAAAATAATCTGATACTAACTATAGAAAATAATCTGAAACTGTAAGTAACAAAAATTTGTTTACAAAGAGGCTGTCATTTCAGTAAGGCTGAGAAAACAGGAGGCTTAAATGGAAGATGCAGTAGGCAGGAATGTTGTTACATTACAATTGAAATGAAAGTAACACTGCATCTGCAACAACCCATGGTAAAATCATTACTGTGTCATTATTTATGGGTTCATGCATACTTGACAAGAAATGGACTAAATAATGTACAGAAATGTTGTACAACTACAGTTTTGATTAAGGAAAAGGGTAAAAGTATAGACCTGCCTCAATGAAATATACTTCAACAACAGAAAGAAGGAAAGGATTACACCATGTCACTCTAACCTTTTGCACTCTTACTAGATTTCCTGATACTGTCAGTGGTGGGATAGAGAAGCCAATAAAAACCTACTCAAACACAATTTGTCAAGGCAGAAGCTTTACCAGGGCTGGCAGTAGAAATGACAAGTAAGAACAACTGACACAGTGGACAACTGTGGCCAAGGGGAACTCACCTCATTCCAGCTTTCAAAAATTTTTACAAGTATTGAGGAATCAAAAAAAAAATCTGTCTCAAATGCCTTGAAGGTGAATATTACCCTTTTTTTCAGTGTTGGTAGACTCTTTGTTGAATGGAAACAGACGAAGTTATTTTCCTATTTAAATGGGAGGTGGGAAAAGGGTATTTTCAGAAAAATCCAATGAGGGTTAAATAATGTGACCAAAGTGGCATATATCCCAAACCTCTTTCTTTTGGAACAGATGTCACAGGAAAAACTTCAGAGCAGCTGGTTTAGCAAACCAAGTGAGAAAGGGAAGGAGAGTGGGGTGCAGGGTGACTGGGAGGGCTGTGCCAACCCCCTGCAGTGGGAGGAACCTCCTCTATGTCACTGTAATATTGTGTTATACCTCAGGTCAGGGCTTCCCTGTCACACCAAGAAGCTGCTCATAACGTTCACTTGGCAGTGATGGGGAGTACATGTCAGAGGCAGACTCCAAAATGACCCTGGATATCTGGCAGTGAGTTAATTGTCCTGGGTGATGACAGCTTCACAAGACTCTTGTCTGATCAAATGAAAGCACTTACTGTAGGAAGGCAGCTGGAGGTAACTGGATCAACATTTACCTAGAAGGCTACATTTTGATGTTTAAATGATTTTCAGATAGCATTACAGCGTGCTCAGACTATTATTTCATGAGCATTAAGCCTATTAATTTAGCAATGATATGAAAGGCAAGAACTGGCTCCGCAAGAAAATACCTTCTTAGTAGCCTCAGCCATCTGCAACAAACTTGCCTTCATGATCTCTTTTGATATTTCATAGCATTTCTGGAATTTGAAGACTGGCAACAGAACAGGCACCAGGTGCTGCTGCTGGATTTCTCGAATGGGAGCTCTTTGCTCCTATTCCTTTGCGTTTGCGTAGGAGTAGCTGCATCTTGATCATTCAGTGGAGAAGACAGTCTGGAAAGTCAAGGGCACTGTCAGCCACCCCTGCGCAGAGAAAGCAAACAGGGACAGTTTCTGCTTTCATCCTTTTCACCCTGTTTTAATTAAGATAGTGGGAGGAACCTCCTGACAGGACACGCAGAGGATTTGTTTCCCTAAGCTTGTGCTGTGCTAAGGATCTGTATACAGATCCTTCAAAAAGTGCCAGCATTGAGTGGATAATCCTTCCTGCAGAGAAAACAATTTAAAAAAAATAAAATTGTGCCACTATATCTGGTGCCTTAACAGTCAGTAAAATTAGGATCACACAACCATGTGAAGCATTGGAGGACAATTTTCTTCTCCCACTGGGTGAGTAAGTCAACTCCCAGTGCTGGCCGGAAGGCTTCAAGGCATGAGAAATGGGGCTGACACAAAGGAAAGATATCCAGGCTTCCTCTGTCTGCACACACATCCTCTTCCAAGTCAAGTAGACTTGGTCAACAGTGGAAAGAATAAGTCTTCTCTTCCTTTTGTGTTGTTATTAGAACATTTTTTAGGATTTCACATGATACTTTGTAACTTCAAATAAGGAGACTCAGTCTCCCTAAGCTGGCCAAAACAGCCAACATGCAGAAATCACAGAAACTGGGGAATCAAAATTGGCATAGCAACATAACAAAAAAAAATTTTAAAAATGTCAACACACAGCGATGTTAGGCTCCTTCATTTATATTCAAAAGCAATCCACTATTACAATTCCAAGATGTTATTCCTTACTTTAGAGAGTAAGCACATGAGTCATGACCTTCCCATACTGAGGAAAACTTAAGTAGCTTCAGGAAATACCATAAAAGCCATTCTTGAAAACAGTTGGTAGGGTGGGAATCAGATGAGGAGGTAAAAGCTGTTGTTCACTCAAGAGATGACATTTTTACATCCTTGAAATGCTTTATTTTTTTCATCATCCTGTAGTACCTGCAAAATAGTATTTACCCTGAGTCAAGCACTGGCAATTCATTAAAGACTGAGCAGAACTTGGCAATACAGTAACATCCCTAACAGGTGGAACAGAGGATCTGGGACCTTGACAGGCTGGTGCAAAACAGCATGAAACCTTTGCAAGTGAAGTTTGAAATCCACTGCTTTTTTTGTTTTATTTCATTTTAAAATGAAATTGCGTGTTCTAAAATGTTGCTGAGGTGAATATACTTAAATCACTTGTCTATGTTACATGGACTTTGGTGTTGAGTAGAAAAATGCCTCTTTCCAAATCAAATTGGTCTATTATTTTGGAGTGGAGCTGTACAAATCGAAGAAGCAATCAAACCATTTCTACATTCTCTGACTGCAAACAGAAAATGGGAATGAGGCAAGAATAGAGCAAAATCAAAGACAGAGAAATGCTGAGTATTTTGTTGAAAAGCTATGCTGCGTAAGCTATAGGTTCTCTTACAGAGGCTTCAGAGATACTTGTCATTAAGATGTGGGACTTCACCAGATGAGCGGCATTGGGTCCCCAGCCCAATGTTTTTCAGAAAACTGGAAAGGTAAGGATCAGAATGGAAGTAGAATGACGATGTGTGAGCTGGGGAGCATGCCCCAGTGCAGCTCATGCCAGACAGGTGCTGGCCTCCTGCTGCAGTCCCCGTGCAGCCCGTCACCGTGGGAAATCCCTACCAGAAGTAACAGTGTCCCCAAAACATTGCACGTGGAAACACAGCAGCCAAAAGCTGCGCAGGTGGCAAAGGTATGGAGACCTGCACGCAGCACGACAATACAGAGGCTGTGGGATCCCACCTTCGAGGCCCCTCGGCACACCAACAGCAGCACCGTGGTCGCCTTTCGGACACCGGTACACAAAGTGGCGTGAGGCAGAGGGCCCGGCTGCCTTCGCGCTCAGCTTCTTGGCTCAACACCTTCAGACCTTTGCTGAAGGTCTTCAGACCTGGGAGACCTCTCGCTGCTCTATCTCCAGTCGCGTCCCTGGAACAGTAAAAGCCCTGTCGGTGTAATCCGTGGAAAGTGCCACGGCTCCACCGCAGCCGTGTCCCGCCGCGTGGGGAGAACGGCAGCGGGGCCGCCGCGCCGAGGGGGCTGCGACTCCCACTCTCCCCCTCTTCAAAATGGAGACGCGACACCTCCTCGCCTTCCTGCCGGCAGGCAGCCCCCTCCCCCCCCCACCTCGGATGGAGCTGGACCGACCCCACCTCCCCGCCCGAGGGCCGCCTCACACCCCTCCCCTGCCATGCCCAGGGCGGCTGCGGCTGCCCACAGGTGTGGCCCGCTCCCGTGGCGGCGGGCGGTGCGTGCCCGGCGGTGTCTGTGGGCAGCGATCCTGCGCGGAACGCGGCGGCCGCCCCCCGAGAGCGGCGTGGAGGGACGGCGCCTGCTCCTGAGTCAGCAGCGGCGAGGAGAAGGCAGTGGCACCTTCCGCCCTGCCCGGCCCGGCCCGGCCCCGGTCCTGGTCCCGGCCCCACGCCCGCTCCCGGCTCCCGGCGCCCAGCACCCGCGGGAGGGAGCGAGGGAGGGGCGGCGGGGCCGCGCCGGCTCCTGCCCTCCGCTAGGTAGGATCGCCACGAGATAGGATCGCCACAAGATGGGATCGCCGCCGCGGCCTGGGCGAGGGTGGGGAAGGGGCGGAAAGCGGAGCCGGTGCTCTGGGTGAGGCTGGGCTGAGCGCTGGGCAGCCGCCCTCGGCTGCTGGTGGGGCGCAACCCGGGCTCCGGGGGAAGGAGCGCTGGCACGGCTGGGAACGCCGGGCTGGAAGGCTGCGGGACAGCGGTAGCGATGAGCCACCCGGTCTTCCAGGGAGTTCTTCACTCCGTGACTCCCCCGTCTGCGTGTAGCAAAGTGTGTATCCTGTGCGACCTGTTAGGCCGGGAGCGTGGGGAGATACAACAGTGGGCTGCTTTGGGGAAATGTGTGTGCATTGGTGTTTAGTTGGCAGATAGATGTATTTATTTACGTACGTGTAGAAAAATAAGTATTTATGTATGAAGGATCAGTTTTGATAGGCTATTTCCTAGGTGTGCATGTGCATTTAGCTATGTCTGATATTAGATCAGAAATCATAGCATTATGTTGTTCTCTCTGTGTGTGTGTATTGATATTTATGTATCCAAGGAATGTAAGAATATTACCCTCCCCAAGCTGCTCTCCAGTGTCAAAGTGTGTTTTTGTTACAGCCCAGACATGTATTTATATGTCTGCTGAGTATGGTGCTAGTGTGTAGTATGTGAAATGCTTTGTCAGATTGCATTCTCAACAGTAGAACAGAGCTTAAACAGGAGAAAGTGTTATGTGTGATTTTTATATCACTGTAGTTTTGGGTGTTATCTGTATTATGATTGCTATACAGGAACAGTTCCATCCTTCTCCTGACCCCCTTCAGGCCCCTATTGCAGAATAGTCAGATAGCTGAGGGAACAAAATTAAATGCGAACTGTTTTGCCCTCTGTTCCTCCCTATCTGTTTATACTGTATACATGTTCCTCACACTGACTGCATTGCCAAGAGAGTGGATTTGATATATTAAACTCTGGGGTAGGTTCTCTATCTGTTTTTGCCTTTAGTAGTTGGAGACTGGTCCTCAGCCACACAACTCTGAGAGATGTTTTTTTCATGTAAGTATCCAGCTCTTGTGTTTGACAAGATCTGACTGTTGCAGTTGATGTTTCACAGTTAGGCATTGCATTGAGCTAAATTTGAATCTTTAAAAACCTGGCATAATACAGAGTTAATAGGTGATACTGTCTATACTCATTTTGGGAGCTTAGATGATGGGAGGTGAGCTGCTCAGCATGTTATGGGTCTGAGTGGTGCAGGTGAGGTGAGACTGTGTGTGTACAAGCTTCTTGGGCTGATGCTTCTCCCCTAAGCACAAGGCAGTGGAGAATGCAGTATAGCATGGATTTTACATTATTTAAGGTAAGTGGAATTATGGTCATGGTGGTCTGTGGAGTGTGCTGTGTGCTGGGGCTGCTTGCCCAGTTTAGTCTTTTCCCCACCATTTCCTTTGGACAATACTGTGATGGAGGGCTGGAGGAGCACTTCTGTAACACTTCTGAAAACTTCTGGTTCCACAGAGAACACATGCAGCTATTAATGTGCTTCATCTTCACTAGTTGTGTATCAGTGAGCTGTAATTCTGTCAATTCTAATGAGCTGCATGGAGTGAAGAAGTTTTGGCGACCTGGAGGTGCTGTAGTTTGGTTCAGCTTTGCACAGAGCTGACCTCTCACCATGGTAGTTTTAGATGCTGTCTGAGCAGGCTGCTAATTTCAGTGGCATGGAGATGGAGGAGTTACCGTGGCCAGGTTTCTGAATGTGCTAATGAAATCTCCATCAGGAATGCTTTAAAAACAGTTTATTTCTCTCCTACCTATATACTAAGACACAATATCTGTTTTAGGTGGAGTCTTTCCAACCCTTTCCAGCTGTACCTTCTGTAATATTGGAGCAGGCTTGCTATGGGCTTCCACATATACCAGTGGTATAGACTTTGCTTACAGATCTTTCTTTTAAGAAAGTGTGTGGGGAAGGTTTATGTATGCTAGTTTTGATATGTTAGTATGCTAGGTACTAAATGTATATCCTTAATGGGAAACTGGTGATTAAAGGTGGAGCTGTGAACAAGTGCTGCATATCCAGCAGTCTCCAATTTCAGGACTGTGGAGAAAGCAAAAACCATTGTAATGGATATTGTACCCATGGGGAGAAATCCTTCCTACTGTCAGGCAGTTAGCTTTCAATTTCTGTCACAAAGTGTCTTTCTGTACAAATTTATAATCTAATATAACAGCAGATATAGTTGCTTTTCCATTTAAGCATCTAATCTCTTTCTGAATGATGCCAGGGTATGACCACTGAGTATTTTTCAGGATGATGTGACTTTGTACTAAGCAGATTGGAATTGAGTCAGTGCAGTTGGAGATAATATGAATGTGGTTAGTCTAATGCCATTTTTCAGCTAGTTAACCTTGGTGAAGGGGCAGTTCAAGGGTTGTTTCCTGTCCTAATGCATTTTCTTTGATAAATCTGTCCTCTGTACACTTTGTTAACTGTTCTGCATGTTGCAAGGAGTTCCCCTAGTAAAATATAGATGGGTTTTAGAGAAATAAAACATGCTCAGTTATCTGAGATTGGGCTCCAGAAGTTTGCATCTTAGGGGGGTGTGTGTGCACATGTGTGCTTTAGCTGTTTATTACAAGCAACTGGTTTTCTGAACAGCGGAGTTAATGAGAATTTCTTTAAAGTTGTGTCTTGAGGTCAAAAAACCATTTTTTCATTGTCTTTACCTGTGCCTCCTCATTTTTGCCATGAAGCTCCCTCTTGCCACAGACTGGACTGATTTCATGACACATGGGCTACCATTTTCAATTATGGAAACTGGATGGCATATTTTATGAGGTTTGAGCCTGTAGATGTTAAAATTGCAGCTTTGCCTTCTCTGGCCTGGTTGATTTTACAAAAGTCATAAGAACTTCCTTCTGGTAATCTCTTCTTCTCTGGTTGAAATCAATTAATGGCTTAAAGGGTACCTAAGTGAAAAAGAAAAGCTGTCAAGCAAGGTTTTTCTCTGCAGGAGAGCAGACTAACAATGGACATAAAAACTTGACATGCTCTTGACATCCCCATGTCTAGAAATGGATGTGCAGCATCCAACTACATTAAAGCTCTTTTCTTGAAGGTGATAAAGTAGCAAGACAAATTGAGAGAGTGTTTATGTACTTCATTTGGAAGATTTGGGCTTTTCTGGCTATCTGCTGTTGTACCCATGCCCCTTATGCAAGCTTTTTCTCCTGCGGTGTGTGTTATTGTATCTCAGGCAGTTGCTGTGTGTTCAATACTCTAATCTCAGAAATGGTCAATTAACTTTGTTGACATCAGTACTTATATTACTTGATCCAGTCTCTGCCAATCAATCTGTGAACAGCTTTGAAAGCTTTCATAATTAGGTACGTTGGATTTTATCACACCATAGCATGATACAAAAATATTACCTAAAATCCTAGCACATTTATTTGACTTTGAGTGTCACACTAATGTTTCTTCTACTGTATGATGCTTTGTTCATTATTGAAGGTAGTATGTATCACCTGCAGGCCATAAACCAGAAAGTTTGCATCTCATATAAGGGAAGTGGGTTCAGAGAACTTCTACAGTAGAATTGTAATGTGGTAGTTTTCATTGTCTTCCTCCACAATGTTTGCATTGTGAGTACTATTAGTGCTGGAGTGTCAAAGTAAAATTTAGTCATTAATTTAAGTGCAGCAATTCAAATGGCACTGGACAATAACATAAACATTTTTGCAACTCTTTCTGTAGCTCGTATTGCTTTGGTTGAGGTTATAAACTCGGTTTTTTGAGACAGCCTCGTGTGACAGCTAGCCTCTACATTTCAAAGATAGAAAGTGTCTGCAATTTCCTTTGAAGTGTGATCATCTCTGTGTTCAGCACTTCTGAGATCAGCGTCCGGGGTTCCTGCATAGTATGTTTGCAAACCTGGTCTCCAGTCTGCAAATATTAGCTTTGATGCTTAGGTAGAAATCACGTTACAAGAAGAGTCATCTTTAAATCTTTTTAAGTATTAGGTACTAAATAGCACTATTATTGCAACAGTTGAATTGCAACAGTTCAAGTTATCATAAAAGACATCTTCTAAACCCTAGCAGTGACTTAAATGGGGTCATGACTGTCCCATGAAGTTTTTCTTAAAAAAAAAAAAAGGGCATTATTTAAAGTCTCAACCAGTCTATGAAAACTATGAATCTTGTGGTTTTAAATTGTACGGTTTTCTCTTCAGCAGAGAAAGAGGGGGGTTTTTTCTACTGAAAATTGAGACCTTTTCAATAATTACTGTCGTTCAGGAAATGGCATTTTAAGAAAATTTGTCAAAATCCTAAGAACTGCAATTCAACAATGGTATTTTGAATCGATTAATTGTTCCTTTTAATTTGTGGATGTGGAATATAAGTGGAAAAAAATTGCTCTTTCTTTCATCTCAATGCTATAGCAAAACTTTTTGTAGTTTTAGGATAGTCATTTTTGACCTTGAGCAAGTGCAAAATCAATACATTCTTGTGTTCTGTGCAATTATGTGATTCAGATTAAACTATCCATGTGAGAATCTTTCTTCCACCTCTCCTTATAATTTCCTCAAGTTTCTCCAGAAGCATCAACCTGCACTTGCAAATTTTCCCTCTGCTGCACAGGGATGCCTTGGCACCTAGCTGGAACCCGCTGTGTGGGGCAGCTTGCTGTGTGTAATTGCTTTCTGCCATAATGGCACTTGAAGGAACTAGGCAGTCGATTGAGACCACATGACTTTGTCACACAGGCCTTCAGTCAGCAGTTGAGCAGTAGCATATTTGGATTCTGCAAACTGAAGATTTCTACCACCTTCTATGCAGTTGTACATGTCTTTTTTGCAGGCAGTTTCCTAAATCTCTTTTTGCGTTTTCCATCTGAAGCTCAAAACTGATGTTATGTACACCCATTGGATAGTTTTCTTCTGTGATCTGTTTTCCTGCTGGAAAAAAAGTAGTTAAATACTAGAATATAGATAGATCGTTTGATAGATAGATAGATAGATTGATTGATTAATTGATTCTGAACTACCCTTCATGGCAGGCTAATGACAGGCTAGATGAAAATCCAGAGGATGGTGCAAGGTTGCTTTGCCTTGCCTCTGTGCTGTGGAAGGTACAAGATACCATCTTATTCCTTCAAGCTCTCCTTCTATGAGTCTCACTTAATTTTCATTGTGGTGTAGATATTTGAAGATTGCCTCACCAGTTCTCTCTCCTCTATGTCCTTGTGAAAATGGAAAGCAAATGGAGACTGAGTATAATGGTTTAGATGAGTTGTCCAATAGTTTCACTGCCTTCTGAAGAGAAATATTTTGATGTGTCTGGCCTGTCAGTGGGGAGGGAAAGGCTCTCAGGTGTCTACTGATCTCACTCTGTGCTACTAATTTTTCCTAAGGGTTAGTATTTGATTAGTCTTCCCTCCTTGCTGGGCTGGCTGACCTCAGGGCTATACAAATGTATGTATGGAAATGAAGTAGTAACAATCCTGAAACATGTAAATCCTGACACTAACACAAATAGTGTTTTTACATCTTAGCAGAACAGTTCCACCATTCATTGGTGGGTTTAAAATATTCTTTCCTTCCTTATCAATAGCTCTTGACAGCATATACCCCTGCTAACTCTCTCACCTTTAGGATTTCCACAACTGTTTGCTCTCTCCATGGCAGTTGTAATAAAGGCTGCTTAAATCTTGTAGAATAAAACTGCTCTTTGTATGCAGCACTGCTCTTTCCTCTTTATCTGGCTGTTTGGTGTCACTTAGCAGTTGACAGAGCTGTAGATACCAGTGGAACTAGTGGAGCACATACTATCCAGCTTAACATGGCAGAGTATATTCAGCTATTCAGTTTGTTGTTTTATCACCACTTGCTGTTTGGGCCCTGGACTTGACTGAGGAAATTGATACAGAGTTGGGATGTAATGCCAATCCAATGTCAGCCTTCACTAAGACCTGTGGGAGACCCTCTTAATGAAGCGGAGAGATGTTTGCAATTATAGCTAAATCCTGCAGCTGCAATAACTTTCCATGAGTAGTCATGGTTTTGTTTTCAAGTATAGGTACCTATTGTTAGAAAATTGTGGGAGAGGAAGGTGACTTTGCACAGGTCATAAGCATTGATGACTCTGCAATATCTTCCTCATCTGCTGAAGGGTTTGAAAATTATCCCCTTTATTTAGATGCCTAACTTGTGGCTGTTTTGATGATGTGTGTTCATACAGCACGTGTTATTGTTAGAAGTCCTAGTGTCTGCATGTGTCCTGAGTTTTTCTCTCTCTTACTAGGGACAAATGCTACTGGCATGAAGTTTAATTTTCCTCCCCTCTGCAGTATTTATGCAATGTTAATTAATGCTCAGCTATTAAGTAACTGTCTCAGGTATTAATGCAGGTACCATAACTGATAAAATAACTAATTTGAATTCTTCATGAGGGATGGATTTCCTGAAGGATTATCTTGTATTATGTTTAATAGAAACACTGACAAATATGTGTGTGCGTGTGTGTTTTTGTGTACAGACACTTTCATTAGGTGTGGTAATACGTTATTTTACTCAGCCAGCCTGCTTTATAAAGGAAATGTTGTCAGTTCAAAAATAAGGTTTTTGCTTTACCTGTGTGGTGAGTTTCAGATGCTGTTTCAGTATTTCTTTTGGCATGTTCCCTAGCTGTGCTAATGACCAGAAGGGCAAGGAGGCAAGGAGCCCCTGCCTGCCTTTCTCCCCAGTGCCGGTGTGGCTGAGCCCAGTGTTCAGGGCCCTCATTCTCCTGGAGGTTTCTGCTGTCTGGCAGTGCTCTTTGACTGCCTTCATGACACCATTTGTCCCTGTCTCTGATTTTTTTGGCATGCAGGGATTCTGCTACACCTTTTGTGGAATGCCAGCATACTGCCTTATGCTCTATTTGCAGGTTTGCCGATGTAGGATTTGAATGTATTCCCAGACACAGGTAATTCAGTCTGTACACGTTCTTACTGCTAATGGCCCTGGCCTAATTATGTGTAGGAAGTGGCAATATAGTTCTGCTTGGCTGATCCCTTTCTCTAAGGGAGAAAATTACTTGAGTCTGCATTAAAATTAAGGTGAACCAAAATGCAGAGTGAGATCTGGCGTGGAGGAGAGGGGGAATATGAGGGTAATTTCTTTTCCTTGCAAATGTGTTGTACTTCTTGTGTTATCTATGAAAAGGTGTTGTGGTCCTGATCAGCAACTGCATATGTCTAAAAGATCATGAAGTCAAAATGTTTGTAAAGAGGGATCAATTCAGAATTTCCCCTTGTTCTGTTGGCTAGAACACTGCCAGAAGCTGCCAGCCGGAACAGAAAAGCATAGTGTTCAGAGTAAGGCAATATATGTATAATACGTACCTGTTTTGACCATACCTGCTTCTCAAGGCTACCATCCCTCTTCTAGCTAAGAGTGCAAGTCAGACTTGAACTCTTAAGAGCCAAGAAATGCCAGAGTAATTACCAGCAATGGTGTCTGCTTGTGTTGTTACAAAAATAACAGGCTTTGTGTTATATGTGAAGGATAGAGACACAGCTAGCAAATTAATCTTGTGGCCTTAGTTATTTTTAACTGCTGGGATTTCAGGGCTGGCCACCTTAAATTTTAATGTGTCTTATGTTTGTGTGATGAAACTTGCACTTGTGTGGCACAGAAAAGTATCATGGGGAAGATAAGAGGAGCATTGCATGCACACACCGCTGCTCTGTTTACTGTTTTAACAGTTCAAGAAGGCATGCAGTGTCTGGTAGCTTTGTTCTCATCTGTGAATCAGAAGCTGTGCACTGAATTGTGACTGGGTGCGCTTTGTGTCTGAGCTTGATCCTCATATCAGGAAGCACAAGCTAGTGTTGCAGTGAATCCAAGCTCTTTTATTATGTGGAAATTAGGCATCAATAGATGTGGAGCCACAAAGGAGCATGGGAGAACACAGTGCTGCTTTTGTGCATTCACTGTATCCTCACATGGTGGGTCCCATCAGGATTCGATGAAGATTGTACATGTGGTCCAAAGTCTGGCATTTTGCAGCTTTGTTAAGTCATATTTTCTTAATAGAAATTAAAAAAAAAAAAAAAAAAAAAAAAAAAAAAAAAAAAAAAAAAACAGAAAAAGAAATCAAACCACAACCATTTACTTCAAGAACTTTTGTTTCTGAACGCAGGACAGGTAATGCTGAAAAAGTCTGGATCATTTGCACCATCTCTCAGTGTTTTTCTTAGTGTTGCTAAAAGTAATCATGTGGACTCCTCAGGGTACTGTTCTGTAAGAAATAGAAGCTGCTACTTGTCTCTTTTTAGTGAGATTGTAAACTTGGCCTTGCAGAGGAAAAGGCCTATAAAATAAATTATTTTTCTGCCTCTGATTGTGATTAATTCTGACCTTGTGATGTTCTGATACCAAGCCTGATGCTTTTTCCTTAGGCTAAAGAACTAAAAGTCTCTTTTAGGCATCTGGTCCATTTGGCTGTTTCTGGGAATGAGTGGAGGTTACAGGAAATGCACAGTATCTCAGAAACCTTGAGCTGCAGTAATAAGTTCTTCTGCAAATCATATTTTTAGTGGCTAACAACTTTTCCAAGTCTAGAAGGATTTCCATAGAAACAAGAAAAAGGCTGTATGTGAAATTATAGTCTTACCATAATAATATCTCTTCTACCCCTCAAGAATGAATTATTTGGGGTTTGTGCTAGTAAGTTGGAAATATTTATTAGGAACATAACTTACTAATGCTCCTCTGTTTTTTTTTTTTCTCAAAAGCCACAGAAACATTTCGAAAACTGTTGAAAGGTGAAGTCTATAAAAATTGTGTGCTCTGTACATTTCTCTGGTTTGGTTTGAATGTTCTGAAATAAAACACCAAATAAAAATAATCACTTTGAGTAATGTGTTAGAATAAATGTGCATGGGCAAGTGTATGCTGCTGGATTCAGCTGGAAAGGCTTAAGAAGTCATCTCCTTTCAGCTGGACATCCCTGCCTGCATAACTGAGAGCAGGATAAATAGACTTTATTGTGGTGAGTGTGACCATTACTGGCATATTGTCCAAGAAGGTTGTGGAGTCTCTATCCTTGGAGATACTGGATCTGTCTGCACATCATCCTTGGGAGCCAGCTCCTGGCTGCCCCGCTTGAGCTGGGGAGCGGACAAGGTGACTTACAGAAGTCCCTTCCAACCTCAACCATTCTGTGGATGGGTTTTGTTAATCTCCATAGTTCATTTCAGTATGAAATTAAACAATTTCCTTTGCTTCACTTTTACAATGAAGTCAAAAGACAAGGCTCCATGTTGTAGGACCTTCAGGACTGGCTCTTTCCCTCTTGCGCACAAGTGCTCATTTCTGTTCAGTTGCCAATGATCCTGTACCCTGACACTGCTCAGTGGCTGTTTCAGTGGCTGCATAAGTGGAACATGTAGAATGACTTGGCTTAAAAAAAATAAGCACTTTTGGTCTTTTTGTCTGCTACAAAACCAAATAAGTTTATGGTTGATGGAAGGACATAAGAGCAATTAAGGAATGCAAGACAGCAAAAATGGCCCTGTTGCTGAAAATTTTGTATCATAGAAGTAGTACCTGGAAGCATCCAGACAACCTTTTGCTCTTTCTCAGGTCAAGCCTTACTAAATTTGCTGCAGAGGAGCACAGCTGTGTGTATTCTGTCAGGAATTACTTCCTGAGAGAACATCTAATTGCAGATATTAAAATGGCATCATCTTAGAAGCAGTAAAGTGTTGTGTGTTTGATTTTTTTTTTTTTATGTGATCAGAGATAATTTTTCTAATTGTTCAGCATAGAAATAGATTGGAAGACCATCTTACTCTTCACTAAGGCATCTGCCTTAGGAAGGGGATTTTGTTTTATGCTGGATAGAGCAAAGGTCACAGAAGTAGAGTATCAGGCTTTTGAAAGTTAGTAATGGTCTCTCCTGGTTTTACAGGGAGCTTTCCCAAAGCTTTATCTTTTTGTATTTGGGACAGTCCCTGCTCTAGTCATGTTCTGTAGTCATGAGTCAAGGTTTTAAAAGGTTAGAATTTTAGCTAAGAGTTAGAAGAAATTTGTATTGATTAAGATACAAAGCAGAAAAACTAAAGGTAAGCTAATGATTATTAGATGCCCAAGCTAGAGCTAAGTGATGTATTATTTGCCATTATATTTTAGTTTTAAGTTTTTTTTATAGAAGGAAACAGAATAAATGAACTGTCATCAAAACAAATGGAAACTAATAGAACCAAGAAATAATTTCGTAATAATTGATCAAAAGTAGGAGATCTTGGGCTGCGCCAAGAGGCCTGCCAACAGTAAGAAAGTAAAAAGGTCACTGTGAGGAAGATATTCCTGATGTCATCTTTCAGGACCACTGACCCAATTCGAGACCACTGGCCCAATTCAACAGAGAAACTGCGCATGCATGAAAGACTAATGATCTCATTTTAATACAAAACGGAGAATGGGAGGTGCTGGGGTCATACATATGTAGAAGATGTAAAACTTGGAGGAATAAATAGAGAACGAAGAACCTTGTACTTTGCTGGCATGTCTTTAGGAGGCTACTCCCATGCCTCCTGCTGGTGCCTGAATAAACATAACACTTTCTAACTTTAATTAGTTAGATGGTCTTTTGTCCATGGATATCGAGATTTAACAAATCAGTCATTATGTTTGTGTTCTGAGCAGAATTAATGCTTGTACCACAGGCTTGAGGAGAAATTGTCAGAGTCCAATATTCTCTGACCGGGCTCATTTAGATATTCCATGTGTACAGCATGCAATGTCTAATATCAGATTTAATTACTGTGACATGGGATTCCTGATTTAGTGAAGCAATACAAAGTATACCAAAATCACAATAAAAATATCCATTATATTTGGCAAAATATAGCAATGGCAATATACAGTTCTATCTCAATACCAATATGATTCCCATTTCTGGTCTCTATCATTCCAGCATCACAACACTGGGCATCCTCTGTCACTGGGATGGAATGTGTGGGTTGAATCTAGCTCAGGCCCATTGCTGTCTGAAATTTTTTTGTTAGTTACTCAGTTTTTATACTCTATATTGGGTTAAGCCACCTGTTTACTTGGCTTGTGCTGGTCTGGCGTTCTCAGGGAGGCAGTCACACTTTAATGAACTAACTGGGGGAAGTATTTATACCATCAGTTGATCCACTCAGCTGTTGATAGAACACCTAGCACCTAAAACAAAAGCCAGCCTCAGCTCCATTTTGTCTTGAGATAAATACACGTCTTGCGTTAGAAAACCTGTGGTCAGTCTTACAGAAGTGCAAGTTGCAGACCAGGGTCCAGTTGTTTGTGTGATTTAGAGACATGCCACCTATAAAGGATCCCTTCTCGGAGGGCAAAAGTCCGACTGCTGAGCTGCTAAGGTTTCTACTCTAGCTTAGTCAGCCCTGGCACATCTAAGTAACTTACTTTTCCTTTTGAAAGGGAGAAAACCTAGACAGTCTTTTATCATATAAAATTACGCGTGGCAAGGAACCTACGAAGAGCAACCAATTAGCAGCATTTCTATGATATGTAGATATGGGCAGCTGAGATATGAAAGTCATGTAATGAACATGGGATACTTTGCCTTGAGCAGGGCTGTTCACTGAAAAAAACACTATCTGTGTTTTCATTTACAGGAGTGGTTTTTGGCCAAGCATCCATTTAGGATCCTTCATGTGGGGGGAGTTTGGCTAAACTAGTTTTTTCCTTGCATGAGTCTTGTATGAGTAATGTTGCTTTGAACTATTAATTCTTACATCTGTTTGTTGCTTAGGATGCCTTACTTGGAGAATTTAGTGTTCTGACAAGGAATGTCTTCCTAGAAATTCTGGAGGAGTGTCTGCTTGCATTGCCTTGATATCTGGGAAAGAATAGCTTGAGGACTGCCTCAAAAGCTGACTTAGCACTGTGTGGATTTTAGCATGGACAATGCTGTGATTCCTCAGTTAAGGGTACCTGCTACTTTAAAGTCAGAGCTAAACCAGGGTCTGGATAACTGCAGACCGAATATTTGTGGGGTTTGAGGTACTGGAGCCCAAGAGTGCAAGTATTGCTGGGATGTTTCTGTATCTCTAGAGAAAGAGATTTCCAGGTGGGTAGTTTGTTCTGTATCTTCAGCTTGCATGATCCACTATGTCATCCATCAAGTCAGTAAGTAAGGATAAAGCCTGCATGTCACCTGTCTGTTGTCTTTTACTGTGACATTCTAATTAATGCTCACATCTGACCTATTTTTTCCTGTGCTGTCTGTTTCAGTGCTTGATGGTCACAGCAGGGCACTAAACAATATTAGAAAAAAAGAAACAACGTTAAGACCTGTAATTTCCACACAACTGGCCGGAAAAGCAGCTGTCACTGCCTTCCTGGTGCAGCATGGCATTTGGACCTGGTGTTCTCTGCCTGTTCCTATGGACATTAACAGGTAGGAGTTTACTTCTCATGTGTCTGAGTCATCCAGACAGAACAAGTGAATTAAATGCTCCTGGAGTGTGTATACAGCTGTGAAATAAATATGAATAAGGCAAGGGCTGGGAAATCTTGTGACTCCTCAGTGCAAAAAGCTTTGGTAAGGTACGGCTTCATAACTTGCAATGGAGGAAGGCAGCTGTGAGTAGCTGTTTGAAGCCAATTTCAGCAGGCTGTTTTGGGGGAGATGCATGGGGCAAAAGTGGGTAGTGGGAGAGTTCAGAGTTTTCCCTCTTTTTCAGGACAGCAATTTAAGAATGATGTGTTGCTTGGATTGTGAGCTACTTTTTTGTTCTGAATTATCATGAGGTGGTTTATTTATGAGTAGCATGAATGCACTGGTTCACATCTCTCACCTCATCATCCTCTCTGCAAACATATATATCCTTTCAAAAACCACAGGAAAGTCCTGTAAGTTTCTGCTTCAGCCACAGGGATAGGTAATTTATTTCCATAACCAGACAGATAAAGAATGATAGCAATTCTTAATACTGCCTCTGTCAGAGAGGTGCAAGTAGTTTTGATATGGTAACTGAAGAAAAATATATGAAGAAGTGGGGTTTATTTCCTTAAAAAATAAATTGAGTTCTGGCTGGTGGTGGTACTGGCAGTATTAGCAGAAACTGAGAAAATAATGCACAGTTATCTGACTTTTCATCTCTTGTAGTATAAACAGAATGAGCTGTTTCATGAGGGAGAGACTTGCTTAATGTGCTAAGGCTTAAACTGACTACTGAATTTGGAAAAGTTGGATGAAAGGGGGTATGTGTTAACGTACAGCTGAGGGGAGATAGGTATTAACTATGTCTGTGCTCGTAGCTGGTTCAAATTAATCATCAAGATCACCATTAGGATCTCATATTGCCAAGCTTTTTGAAGAGAACATGGAGCTGAGTTTTTTGTTGCTGTAGTAAACAAGTTTGCCTTTTTTAAATAAAATCCTCTCCTATGAGATACTGAGTACCTGCTGTAGGGTCTATGCTAGTATCTTTAGAAGAAAACCTACAGCAACTTCAATAGAAGGCAGTAATGTGCAGTAAATACTGAAATTTGCCTGTAGAGAATGTCACAGTTTCATGCTTTTGATAATACTGTTAATTGTTAGCAGATTAGAATATCTTCCGCATGCATAGAGGAAGTTAATCTGTTTTTAGTTGCAAATTTGTTATGCTCTCTTGGCTTATCTGAGAACAAGACCGTTGCACTCAAACTGCTGGCCGTATTTCAAGCCTCTCCCTGTATCTCAGCTACCAGTTCACAGTGTTTAGAGGATAGTATAATCTAACAGCTCATATTATTTTAGTAAAATTGTTAGTATTTATTTCCATCTCAATAATTTGCAGTATTTTTAATACAATTAATTCCTAATTAAACTGGGAGGTTCCTGCTAATTTCCAGGATATGTTTGCTACAATATATCAGTAAATCCTCACCTTTTCTAAATCAAAAGGACTTCTTTTTAGTGCAAGCTTTAAGTTGAATTGACTCAGACTCAGGAATTTGCAAGATGTTCATTCTGCAGTTTTTTCTGCCCATGAGCTTGTGCTTTTAAAGGCTACCTTTTCTTAAAAAATCCCCCAGGTTATCTCTACACTTGTTCTAATTTAAGATAATGAGAAGACTGACTTAATATAGGAAAGAAAGGCTTGACATTCCATCACTGAGAGAAGGGAGAAACAGGCTCACTGATGAATATCATTGGAAGGATATTGAAAAACATGCTCTGGTTCATTAAAAGAACTTGAGGTGGGCTACTCTGTCCTGTTTAGGTGATGTTTATTTAGTTTTATTTGTGCATGATGGTTTTGACTAATAGCGTTTTACTGCTTTTAATGAACGTGTGGGCTGACCTTTGCTGGCTGCTAAGTGCAGAGCAATTCACTCTATCACTTCCCTTTCTCAGCAAGATGGGAGAGAAAAATATCATTAAAAACTCCATAGACTCCAAGGCAGGGAGGTCATGCACCAGTTACAGTCAAGAGCAGACGAGACTTGGACTTAGGGAAGTTAATTTAATTTATTGTCAATTAAGCAGAGGAGGATAATAAGAAGTAAGAACTAAAAACACCTTCCCCTCATTTCTCCCTTTTTTCTAGACTCAGCTTTACTCCCAATTCTTCTTTCTTCTTTCCCTGAGAGGCTCAGGGAGTCAGGAAATGAGGGTCGCAATTAGTTCATAATGCTTCATCACTGTTGCTCCTTTCTCCTCACACCCTTTCCCTGCTCCAGCATGGGGTATTTCCCATGGACTGATATTCTTCAAGAACTACTCCACCATGGGTCCTTTTCACAGGGAAGTCCTCCAGGAACAGGCTGCTCCAGTGTGGATCTCCTGTGGGGTCACAGGTCCTGCTGGAAAATGTGCTTCTGTATGGACTCCTCTTCAGGGGGTTGTGGTTCAGGCCAGGAGCCTGCTCCAGCCTGGGTTTTCCAAGGGTTCACAGCTTCCTTCAGGGTTTATCCACCTGTTTTGAGGTGGGGTCCTCTGTGGGCTGCAGGGGTAGATATCTGCTTCACTGTGGAGCTCCATGGACTGCAGCAGGATAATGTACTTCACCACGGTCTTTACCACAGGCTGCCGGGGAATCCTGCAGTGGCACTGGAGCACTTCCTACCCCTTCCTCGCTGTATACTTGATGTATACAGGATGGCTTTTCTCACATTTTCTTACTCCTCTCTCCTGCCTGCTGCAGTTGTGCCAGACTTTTTGCCCCTTTCTAAATACCTTATCACAGAGGAGCTGCCACCGTCCCTGGTTGGCTCAGCATTGGCTGGTTCTGGGTCCATCTTGTAACAGGTTCTGTCCTGACAATGGGGCATTTTCTGGTGTCTTCTCACAGAAGCCATCCCTGCAGTCCATTTCGCCCTGCCCCCAACTACCAAGATTTGCCACATAAACCTAATTGATACAGATATCCATCACTGACTAATGTTGGTGCCTCTCAGGAGGCTTGAGCTGGGTGTGGCAGTAGTACCAATGAGTGTGTACCATGCCTCTATCACTCAACATCTCATGCATTTTGGAGGATTGATTTCCAAAACCTCTGGATGCAGCTGCTAATTTTTCCATATAGACATTCCTTAGAAAGCTTATAATCTCATTTCACTTTTTTGAATCCATTCATTGATGAAATCAGCATATATTGAAATACATTTAAATTATTCTGGCCATTAATTACTGATTTTTTGCTAATGTATCAAAGTTTTTTTTCTCTATGAGAGAGAGAGACGACATTGTTTTCCAGCTTAGAAACAACAGTTTACTTTGCAGCTGGGAGTCCAATACCTTGGAATCAATTAAGTCTAGCTCGCATCTTGAGCAGGCATATTCTAATTTGGCATCTGAAGCAGACCTTGCAAATACTGCTGTTGAAATGCATTTCTGCAAATACAACGAATAGTGTTCTCATGACTGACTCTCGGTTTTCTCATGTTGTGTGCATGTGTTGCGTGCTTTGTTCTGAGATTAGGCACTCCAACAAAAATGTAAACAGGGATTGCCAGGTAATTGCAGTCATAGGTGTTGTGCAGTCTAGTCTCCTGTTTTCAAGTCCACATATCCCAGGTGTAGATTATATGACCTCCCAGATTCTTTGATAGCCTTCACCAATATCCTTTTCTTCACTCTAGCAGAGGGTGTTTCTAAATACATTACAAGCCCTCAATTTTCAACACATTTCACTACTACTGGTCTTGAACTTTGGTAAAGATGAATACCCTTTTCTTCCCACATGTCTAACATGTGAAGCACAGGCCAGGAGTGTCAAGGGAAATTTAAGATATAGGTGTCCCTTTGAAATGACAGCAGAACCACTGGCCTGGGGTCGTAGTGCATTCTTTGTTACTTTTACTACCATGACTAGATGTTCTAGTGTTCTGGTTCACACAGGTCTTTCCAGAGATACAAGATGGTGTAGTGCTTGATTAAAATCTTTGAGGTTAGTGAGTTATGCAGTATGCCAGGTTAGTTCACATTGTCCATACCTCTGTTGGAAGTGGTCTGGCATTTCCTTGTGGAGGGATGCAATAGTTGCAGCCATGCATCTACCCTTCTGTTTTCCTGGGTTTTTTTTCTTCTTCTCTTTAAATAGCACTTAGTTGGTTTATCAGTGACAAATAGGGATGATAACAATTTGTGGAATGAAAACAATACTTGGAAAGGATCATCAGACCCACTGAACTAATCATGATGCCTTGACAGATCCTGGAAAAAAGAAGTGTGAAGGCTGCTGTAATGACCATAAAAGCTTTGCAGATCATTGTTTGCAGATGTAACTGGG
The DNA here is from genome assembly GCF_000738735.6 of Corvus cornix cornix. NCBI lineage: Eukaryota > Metazoa > Chordata > Aves > Passeriformes > Corvidae > Corvus > Corvus cornix. Next base: position 60,223,270 of record NC_046333.1, read on the forward strand.
TTACTGTTGGCTATGGCTTGTGTTGAGGATTTGCTTTTCTGTAACTGAGGATTTTTTTGGATGTTTGTTCCTCAGTCAGCACCTTTACCAACATGCAAAAGAGTACTTTGTTATCTCATGTGTGTCTGTGTCTGAAGACCTGAGAGATGCCAGGGTCCAAAGAACCTTGGGGCAACCTGCAGAAAAAGAATGAAAACACTTCCATGATGTGCAGAGATGTTAGCTGCTGCTAGTGGAACCAATGCAGTGACATTTCAGATGTTGAAGTTTCCAGTGATACTGCTTTTCTGGTTTCCAGGACAGTACCTTCTGTAGGGCATTACCAAAGCTGATGGAGTATAAGCCTTTTTCATCATTTATGATATAAAGTGTGCTTTGCAGGGGTTTATAGCTCTGCTGTGGAAATTCTCTCTAGCTTGAAAATTGGAATTTTAGTTTCTCAGATGACTGTAACCAAAAGTAAAAAGTTATTTTAATTTTGCTTCCAGAACCTAATAAAAATTGTTTCAGTGTGTTATTATAGTAGTAGGAAAAAACAAAACTTATTTTTTACTGATACAATGTATTTCATCTCAAAATTCACCAAATGAGGTAAAAGTTACTTGGATAGATTTAAAAAAATTACTAGGCCAAAAACCAGAATAGAACTAGTTTGCTGCTGAAAGAGAGTGGATGGAGCATATGGCAAGAAAACAGGGACAATCCTACTCTTCCTGTAGCAAGCTGCTATAGGATCATCCATGCTCAGGTGGTTCAGAGGCTTTTAGGCTGTGAGAATAATATGCTATGTGGGCTCTCAGTGCTGTGCTGCCAGCAAGAAGGTAATGGGATTCTGGTTAAATGTTGACTTTTCTTGGTGCAAGGTCTGAATCTGAGCTTTTCTCTACTACTGTACATTTCCTCTTGCCCGTTCTTTCTGCTTCTTCTTATAGTGCTTGCTGCCAGGGAAAGCAAACAGAGTAGCTCAGAGGTGGATAGTTCTGCCTGTGCAGGGCTTCCTGCTGGGGTGTTCAGCTGTGATGACCTCAGTGTTAGTGCACTGTCACAATTTACTACTGACTGACTAAAGAATATTTGCTGCCAAGTCATTCAAGTGCTCGTGGCTGTGTGATCATGGGGGAGAGCAGATGTTAGGTTTCCATGTCCACTTGAGGAAAGGTCTCCAGTCAGCTGCAACAGGGGAACAGCTGTGTTCCTGATGGGCTCTTGACATCAGTGGACTCATGCTCCAAGATGTGAAGGAGCAGAAGTGTGAAGCTCAAAGGTGTGGATGTTCCCTCATTAAAGGAAGGAATCTCTTTAAAATGAAACTATATTCCACACTGTGACTGTATTAGGATTTCGGTGGGGAATATAGGTTGGGTATTTTTAGGGTAACCAACTTGCCTGACTAAGTCTCTGGATATATCAGCATTGTCCTACTGTAGATGTAACAGGGTACAGCTAAAAGGAAGGGAAACACTTAGCTTGCAGAAGTTTTAGGCTATTGACTCATGTTCCAGAGGGTTTTCAGGGCTTGTAATAAAGGGAAGCAATCTTCATGTTGGTAGCTTCCGTGAGTACTTCTGAAACAAAGAGAATTGCATGATGCTGGGTTTTGCCTTTACTGGTCAGAGTAGAAGAGTAGTTTAATTCCTGAGATCAGTTCACTAAAATAAAACAGCTGTGTGCTATGACCTCACACAACAGGTAATACTGTAGCAGACACAAATGTTATTAAGTGACCTTTCATGTGGCACACATTCAGTAAATTTTCTGTAAATAAGAGACCTCCCTATCTCTATTTGAGTCCATTACAGACTGGAGATTAGATGGGGTGAAAGGGAATATGAAATTAGAGATCAGATCAAGTTCTCTCTAAGTAGATCTTACATATTTTTCATGTGAAGACAACTAGTGGACACACTCAGTGTGATGCCGAAATAGCCTGATAAATTGATCCTTATTTGCACACTTACTGCTACAGTTCAACTCAGTGTAATGCTAGATAAAGCAAGACATAAAACTTTGATTACTTTGAGATTTTTTTCTGTTCCTTATTGGGATGAAACCAGAGCCTTCTGACATTTGCAAAAGCAGGTAGCTAAGGTTTGTGGCTAGGTTGTGTGCTTGGGAGATTTTGGTTCAAAGTCATGTATCATCTTAGGAATGTGCTGAACTTGTTTCTCTCTATGGCTAAAGAAGCACCATGAATTTTGAGAGAGGTTGACTCTGCAGTGTGATAACGGATGTGTCAAACTGCAAGTGGCGGAGTGAGATTTGAAGCTGCTTGAGGACTTGAAGTCTGGCCTCAGGTTAGAGCTGTGGAGTATCCCAATTGTGTAGGCCTGTCTCTAAAACAAGAACTGTTGGTCATTCTTTTCTGAACAAGGAAATAGGGAAACTTTCAATTTATTTTTTTTTAACACACTGTTCACTTTCTATTTCAGAAATAAGTTTAAGAAGGGGGGTGATGAAAACAGCCTTCAAAGGAGTTCTTTGGCCCACATTGGTAGTGCTGTTCCTAAAGTATACATTGTAATGAGTTGTTGCTGACCTAATATTACATATTTGCACAGAGTCATGTTTCTGTTTTCCCCTTTTAAAAGCCTACTCTCTACTGATTTACAGGATTAACTAAATGCATATGGGTTGCAAAAAGACAGAATGGTTGAATGGGCTTCCTGACTCCTGTACTTCATTTTAACCCAGAGCTTTTCTGGCTCCCCTGTTCTAAAGTAGTGCAGACAACTTAAAGAAAAGACTTGTGATGATAATTCAGTCTCTGCCAGGGTCTTATGTTCTTGGAGGTAACCGGGAATGTAGAGGAAATGTTTGTAGGCAGTGTAACAGAAAAAATGCAGAAGTCTTAAGCACTTCTGGGTATAGATAAGAATACTTCATGTCTGGGCTGTGTAAGAACAGGATAGTTTTTTTTTAAGTGCGTGTTGCCCTGGATAGATTTTTTTCACTAAAAGTGTAAAGTGGAACAGTTGACAGCATCCTTGCTCTGTGTGAAGGAGTAGTTGCAATCAGGGAAATGGTCCTTGAAGCTCTTTATCCTTTTTCCTATTCAGCTATACCTATTTGCAAGTCATCAATGTTCTTTAAGCTTTGTTTTCATTTCATGTTTTTCCTTACCCCACTCAGCCATCTCTGCAAAAACATCATACCATTTTGTCCCCTCTGTCACTCAGTATGTGATACATTTTTTTTTGTTTGTTTGATTTGGTGTTTTTGCACTGAACTAACCTATTTTGCAAGCTTTACATTCTTCCCAGGCAGTTTGATGCCTCATATGTATTTTGGTAGCTGTATTCAGACCATGTATTGTGAAGGAGTGTGCTGCAGTTCAGCCCAGATGAGGTGGTGGGAACTGTAAAGTGGTGCTGGATACAGTGCATGTGTAGGAGAATCTCTGCATCTCATATTCAGACCTAACCCCTATTGCCAGCCTGTTCCTACTCCTTGATTTCATTTTTCCTGACCTATACTATTGTGAATAATGAGATACAAAGCAGGCAAAGTCAGCTTTTTGTTCCACTCCTGTGTTAGCTCCACAGTGGGGACATGCTTGTTTTCATTCATTGAGTTAGCAAGTCCAGTTGAAAATCAAAAGAATAATTTTCTGTTTTTACTCAACTTTCTTGAAACGTAATCAGATTTCAGAGAGAGGAATTCTGAAGAACACTTATAACCAGGGGAAAAAACACCTAGAAAAGATGTTAAAAACTGGCTGGAATATATAATATGTTGATTCATGCTTGTTTTGAACATTTCACACTCAGTCTGTAATGTGCTATGAAAATAAATCTGATGTCATGTTAAAAGATTGCAACTTAACTGCAAATGAAGGAAAGAGGTCCATACTGGAGCAAGATCTTGGGTTTTCACATGAACTTGTGGGCAAAGCAGCAAATGTTTGAGAAATTGATCCAGGTTTTGTATTAAGAGCAGTAATTATGTTGGAGTGAGGAACTCTTCATGAAATTCAGATGAGATGGCAAATCTTTCTCCTATTTAGAGTTTTTTTTCCTTCTGCCTCAAGTGAAACAATGACATGCTACAGCATCTTATTTGAGTTTTGTTTTAAAACACGTTTTAAAGATCCCAGTAGGAACATGCAGTGGGAGTAATGGTGGTACCCCATGATTTTTTTGGGTTTCTTTGTGTTCCCTGCTCTGTTCTTGTTTTTGAGAATTGGCAATTTGTTTCATCTCTATGTATTTGAATTTGTAGCCCAGGAGTAAAAGGTTCTTATGAAAAATATATCAAGATCCTACACTGAAAAATCCTCCATAGTACAAATATTACTGCAAAGGGACATGCTCAAAGAGGTAGTGGTGATGTTAGTGAAAGGAAATGAGCTTTTTTAAACAGGGTACCACCTGTCTTTGTCTTGTAAGCCGCTTATGGTCACAGTAAACTATATTATGACTTGGTTGTAGTGCTGTGCCTTATGTTGGTGATGTTGTTTCAGGTTCCAGCTGTGAGCAGTGCAGAGAAGGAGCCACATACTCAGGTGCAGTAATATCTCCCAACTTAGAAACCACTAAAATCATGCGAGTTCCTCACGCTTTGTCAGTGTCCGAGTGCATCGCAGCGTGTTGTGACCTCTCTGGTTGTGACTTGTCCTGGATGTTTGAACGGCGCTGTTACATCGTGAACTGCCAGCACAAGGACAATTGTGAACCTAAAAAAATTGAAACTGTGAAGTCCTACCTTACCTTTGTGCTGAGGCCTTCTCAGAGGCCAGCATCACTGCTAGGATTTGGGCAAGTGATTCCAAGCATGGTCCACTCTGTGGGACTCCAGAATGAGCCGTCTGAGGAAGTGAGTAGCCTGAAGAAGCTACCTCTGCTTGGCAAAGATCCCAGCCTTGAGGAGATACCTGAATACATTGATGATTATAAAGAGTTGGAGCAGGACCCCTTTCAAGTGGGCATCAAACATGAGCAGAAGGACAGTATGGATTATACTGACTGGGGCCTGATGGTGGCAGGTGAAAATGGCTTCAACACTTCCACAGGTGATGATGGAGATAACCAGGAGGATTTTGCTGAAAAGAAAGGGGAGGCTGGGAAAGTGGAAAGCCTTCTGAATAAAAACAGCTCTGAACTGACTTCCATCAATGAACACTCCACAGAGAGGCTGTCATCCCTCCCGGAGATTACACCACTCCCTGAGAAGGCATTTGGAAGGGAAGCAGTTGTTCCACTTCTTGCACAACCTGAGAATGCTTTGCAAAAAGAGGTATGTTTGCCCCTCAGGAAGTAGGCAGGAATAATTACTTAGCAATTATTTTGGTTTTCAAATCTTCAAAAATCTCAGGTTATTGCCTTGTAATATTACAACTCTCAAATGACTTACAGTCCTCTTAACCTGTAGAAAAGGCTGAAGGGGATTTGATTAATAGGGAGGTGAATCACTAAAGGACTTTTTTTTTTTTAATCAGATGGTAAGGAGTAAAGTTCCTTTTAGGGCTCTGTGGGATTTCCTTGAAAGTGTACAAATGAATGAACTTGGACCTGGTGTAATAGTGTTACAGTGGTCTTCACTTCTGACCCCTGGTGACTCATTGGAAGAAGTTAGCAGGGCAGTACTAGTAGACCCTCTGGCATCCAAAGGCCAAGAGCAGGAAATATAAACTCCTACATCAGTAAAATTAGGCCTGCTTCATGTGGTTCATGCTACTAATGCATAGCAGTGTTACAGATGTAAGTGCTGAGTTAATTTTTATAATGCTTTTTAGACATGGGAGAGGCATGGTACGTAAGGAGGGATGGTAGCAGTTTTGGACCATGATGTGCAGCAGGATGAAGTGGATAAGGTGTTTCTGTTCTCAGAATCCTTGAGTCTGATAATTAGAAAAATAAGTTAATTACTTAAAATTCAATACAAAAGTCAGTATAAGTAAGATGCACCTGTTCTCTATTTATGTAACAGGTGCCTATTCTCTATTTATGCCAACTAGTTTCATCAGTTGAAACTAATGGGGCCTTGGTTTCTTAGGAACAGGGTGGGTTCAATTGGAAAGTTGAAACAGGCTGTAAATTCAACATTCCCTGGGTTTGAATCCCCTTGCCAGAGGGAAGAGGAAATTAATCAGTGTTAGCTGACTTGCTCTAAATTCCACCAGATTTTGTAACCAGCAAGTATCTCTTGCTGTAAAAATGATAATTTATTGCTGTTACTGTAGGGAAGAAAAATGCAAGCAAATAAGAAGTTGCCTGAAATCTGTGACAGCTGCGGTACTGGGAGGGGGTGATTGATGTATGGAGAACAGCAAGTCTTAAGAAACAGATAAAGACTTCAGGTAACTGGAAGCCTCCTATTAACCGCCCTGGTCCTCATGGTGGATTTAAGCCGCCCCAAAACCTGCTGGGAGGGCAAGAGAGCAGAGCACAAGCAATGCAGAAAGTTTCTGAAGGTTGATGACTTCAAGAAGGTTATTGCTTTGAGTTGCTTAGAGGAGTTGAGAAGGAGAGAGACTCTGCTGAACCTTACCCTTGCAGGAAGCAAGGGGTTAGTTAGGGATGCAGGCATGAGGTAGAAGCTCCTAGGAGGGGCAGGAATAAGTCAGGAAGCAGGGTCACAACCATGGACTTCAGTAGAGAAGTCTTTAGCCTGTTCTGGGATCTGTTTGGAAGAATCACAAGGGAGATTGTCCATTGTCAGGATCCCTGCTGACTGAACTGTTTATGCCTGTGTGTCTTAGAGGAGTCATAAAACTCTGAGTTCACCTAAACTATGTGGCGGAGCTGAGCAAGTTTGTTGCCTGTCTCTAAGGGATCATGTGAATACCATTTTATGAAAGTTGAGATTTCACATCCTGCAGCAGTGATAAATAGATTTATGGCCAAGCCTACTTTGTAGATCTCTACTTTGATTTTGCCACCCCAGCCAGAATATAAAGATTTTTGCTTTCTCTTTGTACACTGACTGTGTAAATGAGAGTTTATGTTAAAGTGAAATGGAGAGAAACCTGTTTCTCTTTGGGATGCAGAGGAGTCATTCTTGTGTGATCTTAATATTATGCTAACATTATGGTAGCACAGCCACTGAAACTCCAATAGAAAGGCTGAGGAATGAGCTTGCTGCTTTCAATGCAGAAGGGATGAAACTCCAAACTTGGATCAGTCTTTAGCCACAGCTGATAATGATGCTGGAGAACTGGTAAGAGAAGTGTAGTTAGAAGGTGGTTGGGATGTGCTCTGTGAGCAGAGCTGTAGAAAGAGAGTTGGTGGGATAACATTGAAAGCTGTTCATTACATGTAATTAGAAATGGCTCTAAAAGCTCTCTCTTAATGTAGAGAAAGAATCTGGGGAAGCAGAAAGCTTTGAGAAACTGCCAAAGCCTAAGAAGCCTTTGTTTCCTAGGTGGGAATCCTTTGAATTTAGACGTGTGGAGAAATGGAGATGTTGAGCAGTTTTAGCAAAGAGTTTCCCTGGCCTTCCCTAGAATCAGCTTCAGCCCAGAGACATCTCCTCTCCCTTTCCTGGTCTCCACTCCCCTTCTTTTCACTGCAGATTATGCACAGTCGCTTTGGTGAGAAAACAGGTGGCACAAGAGGTTGGGGTCAGTGCATGGTAGTTTCCTTTTTGCCACTCGTCACTTCTTTCTCTTTTCTGCCACTGTTCCTTCCTTTTTGTTTCATCTGCACTGGTGTGGGCTTCTTTGTGGGCCTCAGTTCCCTGGGAGGTGGCATGGAGTGCCTGTTTCCAAGAGGGCATCTCCAGCCCTGTGCACAAGAATGTTCGCTTCCAGATGTTTCCTCTTGTGTCTCCTGTGTTGCATCCCCCCCCATCCTCCTGTGTCCCCTGCCCACAGTGGCTGTTGCCCTTTTTTAACTAGGTTTGAGAGGTTGCAGTGTTGGTGCATGGTGGCTTGATTCCATCCACTGCCAAACTGCCTGGTACCACAGCCAGCCCTCTGCCACCTAAGCCCCGCCAGGTATGCCTAACACAAATTTTCAGCTTGACTTAAGTTTTTCTGGTTTGGGAACTTTACTTGTCACCCTAGTGAAATAAAAGCTGCCTGTGATATACTCTGATGATAAGATTTCCTTCTTATGTGTCTCTTTCTCCAGCAAGGAGACATTTTAGTCAAATCTCATATGGATTGCTTAGCACATTTTTGTGTTTCCTTCTGAAAAAAGTTGGTTTTTGAAAATGAAGTTTTGTTATGAAGGAAACTTAAATTTTTATACTGGATTAAAAATGCCAAGAGGTCTCCAAATAGTTTTTTTCATTGGTATATAATCCAAACAACCTCTCAAACTGTGGTGGTTTTGTATAGGTTATGAAAATATGAAGGTCTTAAAATCATGCTTGCTACTAAGTTTAATAAATTACCCTGTTCATTGCACATGTTTTGCTGTCATCCTCTTAATTCTGCCACGGCAATTCTGTATCTCTGTTCCTGGATCTGTGCTGACGCACTCCCTTCTGCAGGTTCCAGACAAAGCTGTTTTGACAAGCCAGACAGAGCAAGGTGGCAAAAATGCAATTCCCTCCCTTCACAGTAGTCATCAAGATGTGGTGTCCTCAGGTGCTGTGTTCTTTGAGGAAGGACCTGCACAGAGATTTTAAATTGAGAAACCAACCAAACACAGACCTCCAGAGTCTGTGCCCTTGGAGCATCCTTGCCATAAATGCAGTCAGATGCAGGGAGTTTCTGTATGTGACTTGGGAGAGAGAATATGGGGCTTGTCATTTAAGTGAGTCACCTGACTGTTGGGTTTACATCAGAGTTCAGAATGATCTTATGGACTGTCACTCTCTGGCAGCTCGATTACATGAATACATTCAGAAATCTGTGTGGTGGCCGGTGAACATACATTACAAGGGACAGAGCGTTCTCAGTAAGACAAGTCCCTAGTACCACAGGAACCACTTCATGTTAGGGCGACCAAAAAGGCTTCTCCCACGATGCATTGTTTTGTTATGTTAATCTACCCCAGTTTGAATTTCCCGGCTGGCTGTCAGCTTCTACCCTTCGTCGCTCCCCCAAAGCTTCCCCATTGGTCCCCGTTCCCTAGACCTGCCTTTTCCCTGCCCCTGGATAAAACTGTGGGCTTTGGGATCATGTTGGTGTTTGCCTCTGCAACCTTCGACAGTGTAGAAGCAATGAATGCTCCTGGCGGAACACACACAAATGCCCTTCTGGACTCTTTGCTACCGACTATAACAGTGAACCCACCCGTGCTTCTGCGGGGGCACGCGGGACCACGGAGCCGGGCAGGGGCAGTGTTAGATGGTGCCTCACATTGGGCGCCACTTATTGCTGAGTCCCCTACGGCTCTGTGGCTCCTGTGCATGAACGCACTGACGCAGGGATGGCTTCAGTAATATTGAGCCGACGGCAAGGAGTTGAGAAGGGTCCTTGCGTAGAGTTCCACAGAAAGCAGTTCATTGCTACAACTTGTGAAGGTTTCTAGAGGCAAATGACCCCAAACACGTGACAGCTCAAGCTTAAGTACAGGGGTGTGGCTAACACCAGGAGCCAGCTGGGGAAGCAGAGCTGGGGTACATTACCACAACCAAACAAGGCATCCTGGGAGAGGCTCCTTTCCCTCTCCATAACCAATAAGTCTTTGGCACCAGAGACTGTCTTACCAAGAGGCCTCTCTGTCTCTTGTACCACTGGTCAATTGGCCACCACAATCTGTACAGAGTATGTGTTGTCCAGATGCCCAGAACAGAAATCTGCAGTGCTGCCCATCCTTGAAGTGAGATATCTGCAAAGTATTAATTGTCTTTTAAAATTCCCAGTTAACTGCTGACCTGCTAAGCCAAGTAAGTTAACTGCTAAGCCAAGTAAAGTTTTTCAGGTTTAGTTACATTCTAGCTGCTGCTATGTTGATGCTGCAATGTTTTGAACATTTACACAATAGTTAAGGTTTGACTTGATTCTTGTGCTTATTGTATTTGCAGGGATAATGGTGCAGTCAAAATGCATAAATCTCTACTTAAGAAATCTTAAGATGGCTGACAGACTCTGTGTGATTGTGAGCCTTTTAATGTCTGATTGGCTTGCCTTCAGAGTTCATATTTAAGACTTAGAACACAGTTGAGTTGAGTATCAGAGATATTCATCTCTTGTTTTGGCTTTGTTTCAGTTTTGAGGCCTGCAGAAGCTGAACAGTTCTGTTTGGTTAAAAATGCATTGACTTGATCCATGGAGGATTTATAAAACCCCTGAAAGATGGTTTGATATTTAGATTTACCTTTCTTTCTATTTTGAAGTCTGTACTTCATGTTATACTGTGTGATGGTTTGCTCTTTTTGCAACTCCCCAGCTACATGGTTAGTAGAGGTCATACTTGCTTGAAGTCATTAGACTGAAAGCAGAGAAGCAGGGAGAAGCAGACCAGCAAAAGAGCAGTTTCACTGCTGACAGAACTGCTCTCCATAAAGTTTTCCAGATAAATGAGGAAAAGCAAGTGGTACTGCAGTTATATGGTAGTCTTATGAGCAAAGACATGAAGGAAACAGTGCTGGAGAAGCAGTCACAGGAGCCCTTGACTCACCAGAGTCACAATCAATTGTCTTTAGGAGCACTTGAGGAATACGCTTCCTTTTGGGGGAAAGTGGGGCTGCCTGCAGGATCAGAATGAAGTAAGGAAACGTGGTTAGGTTTATCCTTCCCATTCACAGAGGGGAAAAGAAATAGTACCCAATCTACAGGGTCAGCCAGTGATTGGAAGTGGGAAAGGACCCCCTTGGCATGATACTGTTGCCTGCACTGTAACTTTGAGATTCCCCAGGAAACTGTATCAATTTTTTTTTTCTGTTTTGTATTATAGGGTTGTTCTCATTTTCTGTTGGAATTCTCAAGAGATTTTCATTCAGGTCAAACCCTTTGAACTGAAGGATGCGGGCCCTCACCATTGGTGTGTTTGTATCAAGCAATAGTGGCTGTACAAAAGGGTAAAAGCAAACAGCCCACAAAGCCCGTACCAACAGAACTGCCTACCCTACTCACTCCCAGAAAGAATTATTTTCTTTCCTTTTCTTTTCACTTCCCAAGCTGGAATTTAGGTTAATCTTGCCCTCCACATCTGTTCAGCAAATCTCTCAGTAATAGTTTCTGCCTGAGAAATTAATTTCTGGTGTCCATGCCCCAATTGTCTGCTGCCTGCTAACACTTTTAGTTTAAGCTGTGTTTTTGGCTGTGACACCACTTCAGACATGACAGTGCCACAGGGCACCTTTTCTGACAGCAGTGTCTTGCCTAGGCTTGCTGTCTGAAGTGATGTTTGGTGCCACTGCAGAAGAGGCACCCTGGAAAGGTACATTTGAGGTGACTTTGTCTCCATCTGTCCTACAAAGCCATGATGGCTGCTTTTCAGCTGATGGATTGGCATAGGATCAGGAGAGGAAAGAAGCCAGAGGAAGCTCAGGAAAGTAGAGCTCAAATCCCTCAAATCTGGAAAGCGAAAGAATGCTGTGGTTTGCCCAAGTGTGGGGAAAAATATCTTTTGTAAAGATGTGGGGTGGAGTGAGTATGTAAAGGAGACCTGTCTGTAGGAAAGATCTTTTGTCAAGATACAAAGCAGGATGGGCTCAAGGTTCTTGCTGTACACGATGTTGTCAAAGGTGAGATTCCTGAAGGTGTTGCTTTAGGGGAGCTGCAGTCCCTGATCCTGCTATCAGTGTCCCAGCTGCTCAGAGAGATCTTCTTACTGTCTGCATATGGAGCAGGGCTGGAGGTGTGACCACAAAGGTGCTTGCATTGTCTGTGTTATGGACTCACCCAAAGGTGTGGTAGCTGGCAACTTGGTATGGTCCTTGGCATCCTCAAGGGTGGGCAGCCACAGTCTCTGACACTGCACAGGGATCTTTTCTCTCTGTCCTTTGCTGAGGGCAGAAATGGAGTTGCAGATGACTTCCATGCTCTCTGTTTCCTCTCAGGCTGGGAAGGAACAGTCCCTGGCATTTCACATTCCCAGCTGCACAGGAAGCTTTTCCTCCTGTCCAGAAGGCAGAGTTGCCCTTACTTCCTAGCGAAGCAAACCGCAAAGTGAAAGTAGAGCACCTGAAATGCAAAGAGAAGTAGAGAGTTGGGACTGTTCAGCCTTGAGTAGAGAGGGTTCAGGGGGTCTTACAAATGTGTATAAATAACTGACAGGTGTGAAGAAGATGGAGCCAGGCTCTTCTCAGTGCTGTTCAGTGGCAGGACAAGACACAATGGACACAAAATCAAAGACAAGGAATTTTAGTTAAGCACTAAACCCCATCTTTTTTCCTGTGAGGATGGCTAAACGCTGAAATAGGTTTTATAGAGAGGTGGATTCTTTGTCCTTGGAGATACTCGTAACCAGACTGAACTTGGTCCTGAGCAGCCTGCTGTAGCTGACCCTGCTTTGAGGGCAGGGGCTGAACTGGGCCATCTCCAAAGGGCCCTTTCCACCTCAGCTGTTTGTGATATAAGTACATTTTGCTAACCTTCATAATCCTATTCTTCAGTTAATAGAAAATGTACAAATAAGAGTATTTTGCTGTGTCTTCATGTGCCACACATGGTAGCCAGAATTGGAAAAATGCTTTTCCCTAATTATTAGATCAGAAATAAGTCTTGAGAATATTAAGGAAAACCTGCTGGTCCATTGAGGGTAATGTGTTGTTGAAAGGCAAGATTAGCCCAGTGCTGAGTTATTTGTGCCACACTTGCCATGTCCTTTACTGCAGTTCTGATTTACTAACAAGGTGAGGCAGTGTTGCTTGATGCCTGAAGCAGAGACATGTAGGGTGTTTTATTACAGTTGCGGAGATAAAAAGGCATGAGCTACTGGTGTACTGAGCAGATTTAGTAAGAAGCAATGATTCTGTTATATTTGTGTATGGCAGAAAGACAATAATGCCACACACACTTTCTGACATTGGCTTTTCAAGGTTTATGACTGTGTTTAGACCTGTCACCCTGATTTTTTTAATATTTTGAGAACTGGTAGCCTTAGTTGTGTTCCAGGTTACCTCATGACTGTAGCTTACACTGTTCTGCATCTGAAACTTGGAAAATGATTAGCATTTCTTACAAAGCCTGTTTGGAAGAAAAACAGTCCTTGTTTGATAGGTATTCTGTACGTGAATAAAATCTCCTAGTAACATAAATCACTGGGGTCATCCTATGTGCTATTAAAAAACAGCACACCTCTAAATCTAGAAATGTGAAAAATGTCTCACAACAACTTTTTCCTATAATTCCTTTTTTCAGGCTGCTACACCTTCCTCTTCTTCAGATAAATTGGATTTCTCCCCAGGCATGCCAGAGAAAACCCAGATTCCCACAGTGGCCCCAGAGAATGCCACTGAAGGTGGGATCATGCTACTTCCCACTAATACTGCACCATCTGAGCCCATGCAGCAGTTCACACCACCTGCTACGGCTGCTAAACCAGGTAATGTTTCCACATAGCTGGAGATCGGAGGGGTACCTGCAGGTTGGACAGAGGGTGGGGATGGCTTTCTTACTGTCAGGTTTCCAACCTGCTATTAGAAAGAGCTCATTCTTTATCCAAATGTTACATAATCCCACTTTAAACCTGTAGACCGACAGTAACACTGCAAACTCCTGACCCTTTAGCCAGTTCCTTCTGAGGCAAAACTCTGACCAAGTCCACCAGTAATGGGAAATGACAACTAAAGCATATACGGCAAAGTAAAAAGCAGAGTTCAAGAGCCTGTTTTAAATTATTTAGGTTGGTTTTTTTTTTAAACTTGGTGAGCAATACCTGAGGTTTTCTGGGGTTTCAGAATAGTCTCTTCTAGCCATATTGTTATTTTTGGTGTGACTCCTCAGAACATTGTTCCCTCTCAGAAACTCTGCAGTAGAAGCCTATCCATAGTTGCCAGATACCATGCAGCAACATAAGTGGGACCTGAGGAAGCTCAGCCCTTAACAGGGGAGAACACAGCCTCCAAATCCTGGGAAAACAAAAGTTTTGCTCTAATTTCTAAACTGTGGGGAAGCTTATCACACTTACAGCTGCAGAACAAAAGGTTTTATTTTGAAAAGGACTTTTAACCATCATGCCCTCTATAGTTGGGTTAAATTCTGTATGTATGTTCATGTATCGTCTTTCTCCTGCTGAGTTTCCTACCTCCCTGTGCACACTGACAAAGGGTTAGAAGGGCCATGAGAAGCAGAGAAGTACAGATGTGTGTTTTTCTGCACTCCTGATGTGCTGAGGGATATGGAGAGCTAAGCCCTTTGCTTCCTGGTAGAGAAAGTCTGGTTTGAGACATTCTTGACACCCTCTACCAAAATGCAACCTGCCAGCCAGGATAGCAATAGAAGGTAACAGGGAGAGATGAGCTACAAGAGATTCCTCTCCAAGGCAATGGATCATCATTACCACTGACTGTTGACTAGGCAGCTCTTCCTCCTCCTCCTTCACAGGAGGAGGTTGAAGAGAGCTCAAAAAGGAGTTTGGAATAAGAAGCTGAAGGGAAAGTTGAGATGAATCTCACTTTAAGTACTGCTTTATACAAGGGTTGCCTAAAGTTTGTGTGTTCTCAACCACACTGTCTAGAAAGTCTCAGTGACAGTCCCTCCTTCTCTCCTTTGGCCATCACCCTCTTCTAGCTATTTTATTATCATCTCATGTGAAGGTCCAAGTGCAAACGTTTGCTCCACAGGTGTCTAGGGCAACTCCCATGATCAATTGTGAAGCCTTGGGTGAATTTAGGTAGCAGTGACAGAAAGTGTGCTGTCAATGTCTTCGCTTCATACATTTTTAGACCCATCAGCTGCCGCTGCTGAGTAGCTTCTTTGGCATCTCTTCTGAGTTGGACATTTAGATACTAGTGAATGTTGCCTTTGGAGAACTTTTGTTCTGTGGTTTCCCAATATTGAAAGAAAGACATTTAAAACATTTGAAATACAGGACTAAGCGAACTTTCCCTAAGCTGTGCTTTGGTGTGTTTCTGCTGGTGGCTGTATTTGTGTATTTTAGCATTTTTTGAAAGAGAAAACAGTTTTCACAGATGAGAACTGGATAGCAAGTGGATTGAGTGTGCATTTCAGGTGAGAGATAACCATTTGTCCTGCCATGCAAGTGAATTTTTTACAAGGAGCACAAGATGGACAGTGGAACTTGCCTTACAAGTGCCACACAAACATAGAAGTAGTACTTCTTGGTGAAAGTGTGATATGAAAGTTCTAGTATGCTTTTTTGTCTTCTGTAACTGTATTTTTTTAATTCCTGCACTTCAGTTACTGAGAAAAATACATAATTCTTTATGCAGAGCATTGTTACCTCTGATATAAAGGAATAATGAGAATGCTTTTCCCTAAAACACAAGTAGGGAAAATGACACTTCATAGCTGGGGAAGAAAAAAAAAAACTTTGGTTTGGTAAAAGGTGAGGGAATCACAGCCAGGATTAAATACATAATTATTTTATAATGCATTAAGGATTTTTTTAATTAATTTTCATTGCCTGTTCTCTTGTAGAGTACTTGTCAAATTTTACTTAATCCATTGCAAATCATATTTGAAGATACTAAATTTTTATCAGTTCCATCTGTTATAACATAGTGTACTCATCCTGTCTTATATGCAGTTAAAGAACTTACCGTGTCTGCTGGGGATAACATACAAGTGATGCTACCCAAAAACGAGGTTGAACTGAATGCCTTTGCTGTCCCACCACCATCTACAAGTGAGTTGAATGCCTTGGTACACAAGGAGATGCACATACTACCAACTTGTAAATGCAGACAAGTTCTGAGTTATGTGAACATACACCACTTAGGATAAAACGATTTTTCTCATTTCTGATACTGCCTCTTTTGGGGCTGTAACTACAGAGAGAATTTCCTCTGTTGTATTTTAAAGATGATTTTTTTTTTAAGTGGCTTTTACTTTCAGAACCTGAACTTACTAGCCAAATGGTTTAATAGAAAGCCTGTAATTTCTACCAAAAGATGACGTGGCCTAGTTTATAGCATTTTGCTGTAAAGCTCAGGGGAAGTAGGGGAAGTAGGTTTTGAATGCAACATTTGCCTTAAAACTACCAGCTTCTGAATTGCAGGAGCAGATAAAAAAATGTTTTGTAAGTAGCTACATAAAACACATCAGCTTCACATGAAGCTGGTTTTTGTAAAGAAGTCAATTATTTGTGAAGTCCATTACATCCTTGCTGTTTTACCAAGTTGCAGCACACTGGGAGTTTAAATGTGGTCATACTGCTTAATTTTACAGGCTTAAGCAGTAGCAGTCATGATTTCATACTGTAGCATTTTATCTGATGAGTGGTGAACTTGGTTTCTTTGTTTTCTGGGCTTATCTTGAATGCAAAACTGATTGTTTTTACACTGTGTTATTGCTCTTAGAAACAGCCTACACCTATGAGTGGAGCTTAATCAGTCACCCTGCTGACTATAGTGGGGAAATGGAGCACAGACACAGCCAGACTTTGAAGCTCTCTCATGTAAGTGAGCTGTAAGCTCAGGCTCATTATGTTTGTGTGGTCCTTTCATAGAATTGTAACCTGTGGGGAAGGGAACCTTGGTTCAAGGAGTTCAAATGGCTTCAAGCCATCCTGAGTCTCTTCACTTGTTTGTGTCATCAAATTTATGCCAGTGTCTTAAAGTGCTCTGATAATTTTCTAAGATAGAGTAAAAATCCTTGGTGTTTGCTTCATATTCCGCACTTCCAGGCAGTGACTAGTGGCCTTTTATGTATGTGTTTATAAAAGTAGCTTGAGGATTCAGACATCCAGATTTATTCTGTTATTGTCAGATTTAAGCATACTTCTTTTGTATAATTCAACATGTAACCCTATTTGTTTTGTGTTTATCCAGTTGTCAGTGGGACTTTATGCCTTCAAAGTGACAGTTTCTGGTGAAAATGCCTTTGGTGAAGGTTTTGTAAATGTCACAGTCAAACCAGGTAAATCAGTTGGCTGATATAATTAATTTCTTCAGCACAAGTACAGAATTCTTATCAAACAGTCTCTCAGTTACTGTTTGTCAAGGACATCTGGCAGTCCAGTCATACCGACATGTTTCATATCTTGGCGTCTATCAGGGGTTTTAAGGAAGTAGAGCTAAGGGTCCTGCTCACTGTGTTTAAGTGCTCTCTAGTCTTCTCCCTCCTCAGGCAAAGCCTGATAGCGTCATGCCCCCTTTCCTGGTCCTGTTCTCCACCTAGGGACAGCAATCGTGCTGATCCCGCTCTGTCTGCAGGCTACAGTGCACGGCTCTGATCTGAATAACACCATGTAGGAGCATTGCAGTGGAACACTGCTGTGTCAGCACAGTGCTCATCAGTAACCTGTTCTTTGCCTTGTCCAAAAAGGACAGCAGATGCTGCAAAGCTGCATGTCCTAGATTTAATCTAGGGAACTATTGATCTGTAGACTTAACATTAGTTTTGCCTGGGCTTTCACTAATATTTTTTTCTTCTCCTTTTTTTCTTCTCCTCCTATCTTTCTCACAGGAGTCAGAATTAACCAGCCACCTGTTGCTGTTGCTTCACCCAAAGTGCAAGAAGTTTCCTTGCCTACAACTTCTACCTTCATCGATGGCAGTCGTATGTACTGGACCATCCTGTGCTTATATACTATATTTTTAATACACAGTTACAACATTATTGTTTGTCAATTACAAGTGAAATTTCTTCTTCTCACTCTTCTCAGAAGTTCCCTGAATAATGATTTATTTTGGGGATATGTGTCCAGTTATAAATTACTTTACTGAATTAAAAAATTATAAAATGCAACCTTGCACTTGGAGATTGAGATGCAGTGTGTCAGAGACTGCTGCACCCAGACAGCAGCTACTCTTGCAGCTTCCTCCTGTCATGCCCAGAGAGCCTCTGTGCCTGTACAGCTGGGGCCATAGTAGAGAGCTGTCAGATAGGGTGTGATGAGGTGTAATTACATCCATAATTACTAAGTGCAGACAAGTTGGAATGTGCAGAGTCTGAGACTGACTTTTTTTTTTAAATTCATGTGTGTGAAGAATTGTTTAGATAAATCATACCAAAGGTAACTTGGAATCTGTGGTTCATGAAGCTCATTTAACTATATTTGAAGAGACAATTGTAGAAAACCAGTTAGGAATGAGTGTATGAATGACTCAAGTATTCATTCCAGCAATTGCTACAAGAAAGTGATATGTTTTTCTTTAATGAATGTAGAAAGCATGGATGATGTGAAGATAGTGAGTTACCACTGGGAGGAAATTAAAGGTCCCTTGCGAGAGCAGAAGGCATCTGCTGACACACCTGTCTTGCACTTGTCTAACCTTGTTCCTGGAAACTACACCTTCAGGTACCTGCATGATGATTTTCTTGGGGGCTTATCTGTAATATCAGCTAAATGTTTTTTTCTTTCAGTGCTCACATGTATCTCCTCAAACAAAAAACTTAATTTTTCATCTGCATACTGTTACTCTTCATTTTGCACAGTGCAGAGACATATGGAGCAGTTTTATTAAAAAGTGCTTGCAGTGATCCTTTACAACACAAAATTACAGAAAAGAAGGTATTGTAAATTAAATATGTCCCCACTTCCAGCAATAACTGTGACAGACTATTTTTTTTTCTCAGCTTAGCAGTTGGCTTGTGCCCTGAATGAAACTATGCAGTCAGGCTGTGAAAGTCGTCCTCTTAAGGGTGGTGGCAGACAGAATAATATTGGCAGACTGATCCTCACAAGGCATTGTTTTATGCTGATTTTACTAAGAGTCATTCTGTTCTTTATAAAAGAGTTTGCCTTGCTACTGGTTTCCTCCATTTATGTATTGCTGAATCTGGGGTTTACCTCGACAATGGAAGCAATGTTTGTGGTTCTGGGTGCTCTAGTAAAAATCAGTCCTTTTTTTCTGAACTTACTAAAGCCCAGTCTGCATAGAGGCAGACTTCCCACTGACCCAGCTTGGGTTCTTTGGCTGCCAGTGGGTTGCCTACCAGCCAATATATTATGTATCAGTGTAGCATCCGCAGAATGTTGAAGTCAGCATACATAGCCATTAACTGCGGTGCTTTGCATAAGCTTCACCAGAAGTCCTACAGCTTCCACTTTCATTCTGTGTTCTTTATCTGGAGTTGTTCCATTTCATACAGTAGCAGAAATGAGTGTTAATTTTTTTCCATATTAAAAGGGGCAGATTTTGCTTACAAGCAATGCTTCTAAGTGTGTTCCAAACCCTAGGGAATTAGGAAGTCAGTTGTTATATCTCTTCACCTTTGGGGGAGGCTGATTTACCTGAACAGTAGAGCAGTGTATTGAAGATTACAAGAAATTAGCTGGTCAAAAAAATCCAGTGCCCGTGATACGCATGGATGTGCACCCATGGCAAAATATATGTGTTCCCTAATGTCTGAGGTAATGAACACTAGTTTTGTTCCTGCTCAGGTTCTCTTCCATGTGGTCAGCTGCATGCAGTTTTCACAGCAGAGGTGGATTAGAGATTAGTTGGTTACAACACTGCAGAGGGCAGCTGTCATTCCTTTGAAGTGCCTGCAGCAGTCTCTTTTTAAGATGGTTTTGTATTTCTGAGAGGCAGTAATGTCTGGTTTTTTAAAAACACTGTACATTTTTAGTTCTGTGACTTGACATTGCTTTTAAGCACCATTAAAATTAGTAATAGTGTGCCATGATCTGTTGCTATTCTATAAGCAGAGGTGCTGAATATCCAGTGTAGTTTTAGATGCAGATGTTGACAGGGACTGTTTCACTATAGGGGAAGAATAAAATCCCTTTTTTTTACCAAGTACATTTCTAAAAGAGTTTGCAGTGAATGGAGCTGTTGCTATTGACAGCAGGTAAAGGGTTTAATCTGGGATCCAGAATAACTAGGCTTTTTTTTGTTTTTCTTAAAGGTTGAAAGTTGTGTTTGTAAACAGTTTTCTGAATTTCTTTCCTACCTTAGTTGAGGGATATGTGTGTCTGAAGCAGAAGTTCATATCATATAATCAGTGCCTCTTGTTTAGGTGGTGTTTGAAAAAGAGCCAGAAAAAGATTAATATTTCAATTTAGAAGTTGGCAGAAGTCCATCTTAACAGATACTGTTTTTCATGTTGTAGACTCACAGTGATTGATTCAGATGGAGCAGCCAACTCCACCATTGCATCTCTGACTGTCAACAAGCCAGTGGATTACCCACCTATTGCTAATGCAGGACCTAATCAGGCAGTCACTTTGCCCCAGAACTTCATTACACTGAATGGAAATCAGAGCAGCGATGACCATGAAATTGTCAGCTATGAGTGGTCGCTCAGTCCCAAAAGCAAAGGCAAGGTTGTAGCAATGCAGGTATGTGTATTTCTCCTTGCATAGGATTGAAAAGATCTTTTATCTTTGCCTCTAACATGAGCAAACACATACCTAAGTAACTGCTCAGAAGCACTGAAATACCGAGAGTGATGTTATTCTGTTTTTGTTTTTCTCTCACATGTATTCAGCTCTTATTTTAGATACTACTTTTAATTCCTTTTCATAATTTTTTTCATTCTTCGGGGCTAAACAAACTTGCTTGTTCCCTGGTGGTTTGGAAAGACTTCAAGTTCACATTTTCTGTCCTTGAACCTTAGAGGCTGTTTCACAGGCTCCCATCTTCTGAGGCTCTGGGCAGAGTGAAAACTGGTTATAGGAGAATGTGGGGATAGTCAGAGTTTTCTTGAAACACTTTCTCCTGGAGAGAGTAGAACTCAAATAGAAACTTAATTTTCTGAGTGAAAGATGACAAGACCTTTTGGCACTGTTTATGCAGCCATGCTCTGTGGTGGGTTTTTATGCTCACTAAAACTGGGTTTCCAGTGAAGCCTTACAGAATTTATTCTCTTATTTTTATGACTGTTTTTGGTTTTGTTGTTGTTTTGTTTTTTTTTTTTAATCTGAGAAGTTAATAAATATTTTCATTGGACTAGCATCTGGTAAGTTGAAGATTCTTATAGCTCTGTAAGCTGTTGAGATAATTAATGTAATGAAGCCAGCTGGAACTCAGAAGCCATTTTTTATAAGAGACGATTTCTGCCAGGTTGGCAAATGCATTAGACCTTCAGAACTGGAAAGAGATTGCTCTGTAGATCTGTTTAGGAAAGGAATAATATTATTAATGCAAGCCTACACTGTAGAGGAAATTTAAGAATTATAGAAGGACTTACAGCATAACGACTTATTTCTGATCATTCACCAAGTCAAAAACTTTCCAAAAGCACCTAAACAAACTGAACTTGTAGTTTTTGAGAGCCATTCAATCTTAAAACAACCTTTCTGAAGGAAAGGAATGACAGCTTAACATATCCAATGGATTCATTGGGTATTCAATGTGGAAGTGCAAGTGCATGTTACAGTTTCTTTTCAACAGACTAGTGGGGGGGGGGATCCCAGGTGCAGGGGAACCAGCCGGAGTCATGACACGAACACCGATACAATTTGAGCATCGTGCTCCAGTTTTATTGTTTACTTTCACCAAGTTATACTTTGCAAAGTTCACACCCCTTTCCCAGGAGAAAGCCTCTAAGCAGCAGGGGAGCTGACCAGTGTATACCTTTTCCCAAGGCTGTTCAAGGCTGCCGGCTAGCAGGTGCCTTGCAAGCCTATCTTCAGCCTGAGGCCCCGTCAGGGGTACTTCTGGGGTGCCCAAGCTCTCCTGGGGTATCGTATGCCCCCACTCCACAAGGAATCCCTCTACAAGTAATCTTCTTCATGTGCTTGAAGCTGAGGATCACAGAATCGTAGAATGGTTTGAGTTGGAAGGGACACTGAAGATCATCTTGTTCCAACACCCTGCCACGGGCAGGGATGTCACTCACTAGACCAGGTTATTCAGGGCCCCATCCAATCTGGCCTTGACACTTCCAGGGATGGGGCATCCACAGCTTCTCTGG
This sequence comes from Corvus cornix cornix, assembly GCF_000738735.6. Classification (NCBI taxonomy): domain Eukaryota; kingdom Metazoa; phylum Chordata; class Aves; order Passeriformes; family Corvidae; genus Corvus; species Corvus cornix. The sequence goes on from NC_046333.1 coordinate 60,245,096, forward strand.
GCAACCTGTGCCAGTGCTTCACCACTTCTGAGTAAATAATTTCTTCTAATATCTAATATAACCCTGCTCTCTTTCAGTTTGAAGCTATTCCCTCTTGTCTTCTCACCATCTGCCCATATACAAAGTCCCTCTCTCTCCTTTTATAAGCCCCCTTTAGGTATACTGGAAGACTTCAATGAGGTCTGCCCAGAGCCTTCTCTTCTTCAGGCTGAACAACCCCAACTTTCTCAGCCTTTTTTTGGAGAGGTGCTCCAGCCATCTGATCCATCTTGTGTGCCTTCTCTGGACCACTCCGGAGGATACTGGTCTGTGGTGTGTTACATGATATCCGCTGTTAGAGTGCAATGTAACAAGTACCTCTTCTGGTTAGGTAATTGTTTATCAAGTCCCTTTGTTCTTATTATCATCTTTATCCCAAAAAAAAAGCCAAACCTAATTGCATTATGATTTGGTATTCTTCATATGAGAGATGCCACAAATGTTCATTTTATTAGCAAAAGGATCTATAGCTGGGCCCAGTCATTTAATGAACTTCTATAGGTATCAGCAAATACTGCTGAAAGAGTAAACTCAGGACAGATCTGTCTTGTTTAATATGGGGGTTTTTTCCCATAACCCTGTCTATCTGTCTTCAAGTCAAGCTTGGTTTTGCATTTAACAGTTTTTATAAGTACTAAAGGATGTCATGATGTTTGTTTTTAAAATATCCCTAAGGAAATGGAATAAGCTGTAGGAATTATCATCAGTGTTTAATTTCCTGATTGAGAATAGTAAGGTTCCATGTATTTCACAATTATGTTGTGGAAAAATAATGCAGTGGTTATACGAACAGAAGAGATTACGATTTATTGCTTATAGATATATTGCTCTGGGTTGGTAGGAACAGTGAATATTCGCAATAGTGAACACATTACCTCTGTCTGTGCACCAGATTTTAAGCCTCCTCTTTATCTGCAAAGTGCATAAACTCCTTGCTCAAACATTGTATTCATGAATTTAAACATTTCTTATCTCTTACATTTGCTCTGTAAGACCTTTCATTACCCACAACCATTTCTGTTTTCTCTCGTGCTCTGTCCTTACCGATGCTGCGAAGGGGGTGCGGACGCCGTACCTGCAGCTCTCTGCAATGCAGGAAGGAGATTACACGTTCCAGCTGACTGTGACAGACTCTGCACGGCAGCGCTCCACAGCCGAGGTCACACTGATCGTGCAGCCTGGTAAGTCGGTGCAGGCGTGTCTGGGTCCCTCAGGGCTGGCCCAGCCTGGTGCCTTGGTGCTGTTCTCCAACACCTCCTGTCCCCACATTGCACCACTGACGTGGCAGCTTGAAAGCCTGGTACCCCTGGATCAAGGACTTGTCTACCTCCATTTGCTTTCAAAGCAGGCAGTCAAGTGTAGAATCATACACAATCCAGGTGGTGATCCTGAGGGTTCACACCAGCCTGGTTATGTAAGGCAACAGAGATCTGTTTGAGTGTGCTTGTAAAAGCGAAATTGTAGCTCTTGAGTTTAATGTCCTACAAAGTCTGTTTTGAAAGCTGCTCAGAGTATCAATCAGTGCTTTGCTCAGTTTTCTTATTGTTTTGCAATTCTCCTGCAAGAGTCCTTGTGTGATTTGAATTCACTCAAATGAATTGCATTGTGTTTCCTAGGGAAAAGTGTCAGCCAAGGACTTTTCAAAAGCTGCATCTTTCACATGTTTATTTAGGTTTGGGAGCCAAAAGATGAATAAGCCCAGATGGTCTGGGCTTCATGAGATTTTTTAAATGTCTTTTTTTTCTTTTTTTCACAGTATGTTTGCCTGTTGCATCCACAGTGGCCTTTTCTGCCCATGTGCAGGTCTCACATTCTACCGTGGGGCAATGTTTTATCTTCCTGTTGTTGCTTAATACAAATCTTTTGTAGGTGATCCCTTCTGGGGCAATTTTACAGCAATCATTCACTGCAGGAATCAAGAACATGAATTGTGGTGGAGCCTTTTAGACCCATTATAGTGTGGAGTTAGAAAGATGTTATTGCTAAAGTCAAGACAAAGGGTAAATAAAAACCCAGGAAAATTGTAGCATTGTCAGTTTTACCATGTCACAAAAGCAGAGGCTGAAAACAGAGTAACAGGTCATATATTTCTGCACTAAATTCTCAAAGGCTCTGATTCGACATTAACTTAGTGGCATCATGCTGGCCTTGAGCAGCAGACAGAATGGTTCAGTATCTTCTCTGAGGGCGAAGAATCATATTTGTGTGGGAGATTTTAAAAGGGGTGGACTGGTGGAACCAGGAGAATACTCCACCACTCATGTTTTGTGACATTTTATGTAATGCATTGAGTATGCAGCAAGATTTTTGGGACTGGGACTGTGCTTTCAGATATGACTATGAAAAAGGGAAGTACTTGCTGTGGGATTTGGCTTATTGCAGAGTTGACTTTTCCCAGCTGCTGGCTTGTGCGTGTCATACTTGTGGTTTGTACCTTTTGAACCAATATATCAGAATTTTATTAAAATACTCTGTGTAAAATCTTCCCTCTCATGGGCAAGCCTTGACAGTGACTGGCATACACTAAAATGTCATACACTAAATACTAATTTTGCAGAAAATAACAGTCCTCCAGTAGCAGTGGCTGGCCCTGACAAGGAATTGACCTTCCCAGTAGAAAGTACTACACTGGATGGAAGCAAAAGCCAAGATGATCAAGGCATTGTCTTCTATCATTGGGAAAATATCAGGTATCTAAAGATTTTACTCATCTCCAGTAAAATAGAGAGCAAAGTGAAAGTGATTTAATCTAGAGCCTCTTATGCAATTGTGTTGAATGATGCTCTGTTAGAGAACTGCTTTCAGGACCATCCCACTTGAGTAGTAATAGCATAAGAAATAGTAATTTTAAGTTGAACTTGAAAAGCTCAGACCTACCATAGGTAGTCTCTACCTATGTTTGCAATGTTTCATTTTGAGGCCTACTTTTATAAAATTAAGAGAAAATTACAGGAACTTCTGTGTCTCCTGTTAAAAAGCAAGTAGCAGGCTTGGGTACCCTCCTGTAATACACAGTTTTTCCATTAGTGCTTAGAACTAAGATTTTTCAATCACTTTTTTGTTGAACAGTAAAGTGTCAGTCATTTTTGCCTGAACTTTCAGTAACAGGTGACTAAATGACTCTTGAATGGTGATTGAAAATGTTTTACAAAAGCTTGTAATTGTACGTTTATGTGCAAATCTAACTGATCCTTAATAAAAGGACAGGGTATTTTAGCTCATGCAGCTGTCATACCTGGTACAGGAAGAGGTCTGCTGGCAGCCTGTACAGATTGTGACTTGCTCTTAGAGCAATATCATGTGCATTCTCCCATGAAATAGAACCATGGTGAGGTTGAAGTTCTGGGGGATATTTTCTGCTCTTCTCATAGGTGGAGATGTGTGCTTGGGTGCTTTTAATGTCTTGAAAGAAAGTATCAATTCTCTAAACTCATGTCTCAAATAGTTCTTTAACCATCAGTGCTTATAGCAGTAGTAGAACTACAACACATAAAAGCAAAAGGCCTGAGCAATGCTGCTGAACTCACAGTCTGGCTGGCTAGGCGCGATGATTTTTGTGAGATGTTTTGTTTCAGTGGGCCAAGCTCTGTACAGATGGAAAATGATGACAAGGCAATAGCAACTGTGACTGGTCTCCAGGTTGGTACCTATCGCTTCAGGCTGACTGTGAAAGACCAGCAGGGCTTGAGCAGTGCATCTGTGCTCTCCATTACTGTGAAGGAAGGTAAGCCTGGCTGCTGCTTCTTAGGGCGTGGTGGGCAGCTGGACAGTTCATTCAGTCACTGACCTAATGTGAAGGAAATCAGAACAGAAAGGTGTAACATATTTGTTGTTATATTTCAAATGTGTTTAAGAAGACTTAACTGCTCTTTTTTAGTAAAGTAGTATTGTGAGTGACTGGCAGAATGAATTCCATTTGATGCAAGCTGTTTTAGTGTTCAATATATGCAAAATTATTTGTAATAAATGTGCTCCAAAATAGTATTTTTGACAATTGTATGTCTACATCATTAAGAAGATATTTTTTTATTTTATGTTTAAAATTAAGCTTTGAGCAGAAAAGCAGTTTTACTGTGGATTTTAAGGTAACATCCAAAAAGTCACATCTCAGTGAACCAGTTTCCACTTAAAAATTTAGTATTAAAAGACCTGGTTTTATTTTTTTTTCAGTGATGTGTTGTTGTGGTGGGTTTGTTTTTGTTTGGGCTTTTTTTTAAATTATACAGAGAAAGAGTTGTGGTGGTATGGGGTATTTCATGTTTTTTGGGGTTTTTTTTCCAACAGGATACTCATAGAATCATAGAATGGTTTGGGTTTGAAGGGACCTTGAAAATCATCTTGTTCCAAACCCCTGCCATAGGCTGGGACACCTTCCACTAGACCAGGTAGCTCAAAGGTCCCATCCAACCTGGCCTCGGACCCTCCCAGGGATGTGCTGACTTCAGCAAGCCCAGGGTGCAGTTGTCTTTCTGGACTGCAAGTGCACATTGCGGGGGCATGCTGAGCTTCTTGTCAGTCAACACCCCAAGTCCTTCTCTTCAAGGCTTAGTGGCATTATGCTGACTGCTCCCAATCCATTCTCTTCCCAACTTGTACTTGGGATTGGGATTGCTGTGACCCATGTGCATCTTGGAGAAGAAGCTGGACTTTGTTTTACTCATGTGCATCATTGCTTGAACTTTTTCAGAGTTTCAGTTAGTATTCAGTTAGAAATAGATGGCAACAGCTCTGCCCAAATGTGTCCATGGTCTCGTTTGTGCTGTGAGGTGTAGCCACAGTAAGTTCTGTCTACAGTTACAGGTTCAGTATTAAAAATACTCAGTTTTCCAATAATCAAATTTAGTCAACTCATTTTACTTGGAAGAGACAAGATCAGTTGTATCACAGACAACCCTATGCTGTTACAGCCAACACCCCTGAGATCTGCCTGGGGCCAACTATTTGTGTCCAGTGAGGTATTCCACTCAGCTCCACAGCTTCCTTGAGCCCTGGCTTACCAGTTGTGTTCTAAAAAAAATCAGTAATGTCTGGTTTCTGGAAAGAGATCATGTTCATGTTTCTTTGACTTTTTTTCACCATGTGCCCAATGCATGCCTTAGTTTCAGTGCTAGTGGTGAGCAAAAAATATTTGGGAATTAGACTTGCTCTTAAGTTTCCTGACTGCATTTTGCCTAAATACAGGCATTTTGAAGATACAAGATCTTGCACAAGCTTCTATTGGGTAATAAGTGATTTTCCAGATGAAAAGGTCCCAGCATGGTGATCTCCTGCTGGACTGTGTTTCTAAGTAGGCAGAAAATCTTTTTGCTTGACTGAGAAGATCTGATGTTTAAGTTATTGTGAGACTGTAAATAGAATATCCCACAATGCTTTTTGAAAAAGGTCTTTCTCCTTATGGTGCACCTCTGTTTTTATTAGACTGCAATATGCTCAGAGCCAGATTTTGTATACGCAGTCATTCTTTCCCTGTAGCTTCGACATGAGGTTCTGTTGTTATTGTCTGTAATCATCAGGTAAAGAATTGCAGTGTGGGTGTATTGGCAATGGCATGTCATTTCATGTTTTGAAAGCAAATCCTTCTCCACTATTTTTATGGCTAGAAAACAACAGTCCACCCCGGGCACATGCTGGTGGGAAGCATGTTCTAGTGCTTCCAAACAACTCTGTTACCTTGGATGGCTCAGGGTCTGCTGATGACCAGGGGATTGTGTCATATTTGTGGATTCGGGATGGTCAAAGCCCAGCAGCTGGGGTAAGTTTCTTGAAGGTTGTAACGAAATTTGGCTTTTGTTATGCACATAACACCACTGCAGCAGGGAGAGCAGGTATGACCCATAAGATGCTGTCAGGTGTGGTGCCTTGTTTGTGGTTTGTCTCCCCTGCTCTCTGTAATGCTGCGGTTCAAGAGGCTGGTGATATTTTCAGTACAGCTAGAGAATACAGTAACTAAGGACTGCAGCAATGCAAACTTAGTTGGGAAAGACTCGAGACAGAAGAATAAAGCTGTGTCTGTTTAAGAGTAATTGATGATAATATGACAGTAATGTGTTTGAGAGAAAAGGATTATCTGAAATTCAGATATTCTAAAGGAGGAAGGGTCTGAGAGAGCAAGAAGTACAAATAAAGATTAAGGAATCCTGCCTGGTACCATATGAGGTAAAACTTTTAAGGCAAAAATGGTGTTTGGCATTAGATGCGTAGGTACCTTCCTTCGCAGATGATGGTGAATAGCCTGGGGCATTAGGGCAGTGGATTCTACTCTCTGAGTGGGGCTAACAGGAGAAATACCTGATTATAAACTTCAGTTATTTGTCAATTAATAAAACTGGGATAATTTTTTTCCCTTTTTGCAAGAAGTGTTGTGGACAGCTCTTTGCCCTCAGGAAGATAGTGGCAAATCAGCAAGTACTGGAAGAGGACAAAAAGCAAAATCATAAAAAAAGCTTCTAGAAGCAATTCACGTGAGTGTGTAAGAATGGAAGAGGTTTAGCTTAGATATAGCTGGCATAGTTGATAGTTGAAAATACATGAACTCCAAGGAGAGGAAATTAGGAGTTAAGACAGCAGAACTAGGGATACTGGAAAAACATTGAAAAATATTAATGTAGCTGTCTTGGATTTTCAAGCAGATGAGTTCTTCAGATTGTCAGCTCTTCTCTCTGGGGTATTTTTAATGAAAATATCCATAGTATGCAGACTGTCCCTTCCAAATTTCATTACTCTGCTATAAACTCTGGGTAGGTCACATTTGTCCCAAAAGTCAAAGCAAGAACACATACCATCATACCAGATAGCTGACTCGATAATGACACCTGCATCTTTCTCTGAGGATGTAACTGTTCTGGACCTTGTTTTTGCAGGATGTGATCCATGGCTCAGACCACGAGGCAGTACTGCAGTTAACTAATCTGGTGGAAGGAACCTATACTTTCCACTTGAAAGTGACGGATGCTAAGGGAGACTCAGATGTTGATTCAGCAACTGTTGAAGTGCGGCCTGGTATGACAATTAAAAGGTCATCGACATGTTGTGAATACCACATCTTTGTTCTCCTTTTCACTTATTTATTTAGATGTTGATGAGAATCTCTCAAGTTAAAACACAGAGGAAACAGGTCTCTATTTTCCTAACTTCTTACTGTTCTCTGACTAGGCCCAAGTGTGTTAAAAGTTGACATCTGGATTCTTAACTACTACAGTCCCTGTAGTTGGCACCATAAGTAGATAACAACTATACTTACTGGTTAATATTTTCATTAGGCTTTTGTTGCTTCTCATTCACTGTAGGTTTTTTGTTTCTTTTTCTGGTTGTTAATTAGTTTGGCCAGTAGAAAGAGATAGGAGCTGACCATTAAATTTAAGTACAAATGTTTTTGTTTGATGGTTGAAACTGTGTTTTTTTTTGTTTTTCTTCTTTAATCCTGAAAGACAAAAAAAATCCTGAAAGAATTTCAGGGGGTTGTAAATGCAGGTGAAATAGCTAAAGGATGGAAGTTGAAGTGTCAGGAAGAGAGTGTGAAATCTTTGTCTGTCAGAGATACCTTGTTTGTCTGGCTCCTGGCAATGATTTTATTTCTGTTCCTTACTTTATTGTTGAATGTAGTCGTAGTAAATGGATTATGATTCTCATGGGATATCTGTGAAGTTTGTTTTGTTTGCAAGACACTCTGGAAGTTCAAGTACTATTTAACAGAACTCTCAGTTTGTAAGGGTAGGCAGGGTAAACATACCCAATACTTCTCAAATTAACCATCCTCATTTAGACTCACTCACAGTCTTGCATGCTTGCATACAAGTCCATCTTTGGCTCCCTTTTCCTGGGTGGTAGTCAGTAGCAGATAATTAGCAGTGAACTTGGTAATTGGACTCATGTAGTCCTTACCTCTGACTTTAAGATGGCAGCATTTAAGGGAACAGAAGTTGCTCTTCTGCACAGAAATGTGTAAATGCTGAAAGTGCACCCTGAAGTACTTTATTTGTATTGATAAGATGGGTTGCTATCTCAGGACCCACTACGTTTATTTCAGAGAGAACGTGATGATATAGGCTAAGTACTTCTCTAAGTACATGAAAGAGTTGGCTTATCAGTGATATGGGTCTTATGCAGAAAACTACAGTATTAATAAATACTTTCAAGTAATGCATGTTGTACTGAAGGATCTGCCAGGCTCTGAAGGAATAGCATGTTCTTCTTCTGTCAGATCCCAAAAGGAGTGGTCTGGTGGAGCTGATCCTGCAGGTTGGAGTGGGACAGCTGAGTGAGCAGCAGAAGGACACTCTGGTGAGACAGCTGGCTGTATTGCTGAATGTTTTGGATTCAGATATCAAAGTTCAGAAGATACAAGCCTACTCAGATATAAGGTACAAAGATGTCCTGCTATGCCAGGAGGACTTGTGATTTTCTTTGCCTCTCTCACAGCTCATAATTAGTTGCAAAATAATCTTTCCTAAGATGACAAAAAATGCTATACTTCTCAACAGAATATACTTTAAAAGGTGAATTTCTTCTGTGGTAGAAAACTGATGAAGCAAACTCTGTGGAGGCTCAGAACTGAAGTGTTTTGTTTAAAAAAAAACCCCAAATTTTTCTATATACCTTTTTTTCCTTTAAAGAAAGTACATGCATATGTATTTCAGTGTCTTGTTCCATACAGTGCTTCTGTTTTTTCCAAATGCTGAATGGAGCAAGATAAACAGACTTTCTCACAGTGAAACATGTATTGCATTTCAAAATAAGGTTCCAGCTCTATTTGATCAAATCTATTTTATTCCCTCTTTTTTTCTCCTACTTCTTCTCCATGGTTTTGATGTTTGTAATATTTTATAAACATTTTCCCATATAACTGGTGGTGAAAATCCATTTTTTGCACAGAACACTCCACAGTGGATTCTCTTAAATGTGGTATTTTACTGTGAAGAAGAAATACACCCTCTCCTTGGTGTAGAGTGCTAGAGATGGCTGTGCGTACCCAGAGAAACTTCTCAGCATGATTGGTAGAACCTGTTGACATGAGTTAGCTTTAAATTACTTCTTGTCAACTACTTGGTAATTTAAAACCCATTTTGGTGTTTATTTAGCTCTTGGGGAACCTCTTAAAATTTAAAAACACAGTTTGGAAAGTCTAGTATTTATAGCTATGATATTTTTGGTCAGAGCTTTTCAAATTAAAATGTTCCCTGAAGTGTGTAATACAGGGTGAGATCAACACCACCCAACTTAAAAGTTGTGGATGACGGGGCAGGAGGGCTTCCACATGAAGTACTCTGGGTCCTTTGCTTCTGAGCTTTTTTTCCTATTAAATACAATTTCCTAAAGTTAGTGAAATTGCTTCGGAGTGTTTTGTGACAGGCTCTACATGAGAGTGGAGAAAGCAAATGTATACATACTTCTTAAAGCAAAAGTCAGGAAGACCAAGGAGGGAATTATATTTGCTGTTATCCTCACCTGTCTTCTCTGAAACTGAGAAGCCAGAGAACTGCTAGTGCTCCCAGCTCAGAATGAAGATCAGTTGACTCCTCCACGGAGAGAGTTCCCTAATCTTTGTCAGTGGTGACATTGGCTCTCCAGAAACAAAAAAGACTAAAGGCTATATGCCTTTATTGCTGAATGCCTGACGAAAGTGATCTGTGACAGCAGTCCTGACCTTAGCTGTTCTTTCTGCAGCACCGCAGTTGTGTTCTACGTGCAGAACGGGCATCCTGCCACAGTGATCAAAGCATCAGATGTTTCACGGACTCTGCACGTGCAGCTTTTGAAGCAGAAAGCTGACTTCTTGCTTTTTAAAGTCCTACGAGTTGACACGGCTGGTACGTTTTGGATTGTGCTTGCTCATCTCGGAACTTTGCAGACATTTGGCTAACATAGCACCTGGAAACACTGCATGAAGTCCTTCTGTCTGCCATCTGGTGTCTGGGCTTGGTGGGTGTAGCTTTACAGAAGATTATGTTGAGGACAGTACTTAAAATGCTTCGTGATTTGTGGTAGGTAGACTGGTCTGAGTTACTTTTAAAAGACATCATCTGTATCAGCAGGCAAAAGCACATCCTAATCTGGTGTGCATCAGGAAGGCCTGTGGAATGAGGATAAAGATACCCTACCTACTGCCTTTTCTTAGAAGATGTGCAAAACTTAATATAGCCATAAAGTAGCTATGTTTCATATCTCTGCTTCCTTCAGGGCTTTTAGAGTTCAGTAAATAGGTTTGTAATCTAACTTGTTCTTGTCTGCCTGTATCAAACAAAAGAGGTGATCGCTATGTTACCACGTAGTCTTCTAATCTTTGCAATGTACACAGGCTGCTGGGGTTTCCTATAATGAACTCTTTCTTTTGCCCAAAAAGATGCTTGAACTTCTAAGCTTATTTTAAGCTTCAATAGTAATGTCAACCCTTTATGATACGTAGGTATTACAGACATGACTTCTCCATAATTTAAAATCAGGACACAACAATTCAAATACAAAGAAAGTAAGCAAGCTCCAGTGATAAAATAGGTACTGATGGTATAGTAAATTCAGTCTTTTTTTACTGGTTGAAAAGGATTGTTGTCCTGTTATAAATATACTCTGATTACATTCTTTCTCCTCACAGCCAGCAGTCTGCTAAACTGTAGATCTATTTGACACATAGGCCCAAAGGAAAGGGAGTTTCAAAACATATCACAGTGTTATGAGCAGACACTTTGCCACCAATCTAGTCTTACATTAAGAGGGTGTATGACATTTACACAACTGACCCTATGTTTGGTTCTGTTCTTAGCCTGTCTTTTGAAATGCTCTGGACATGGGCACTGTGACCCCATAACAAAGCGCTGCATTTGCTACCAGCTGTGGATGGAAAACTTGATTCATCGTTATCTAAATGATGGAGAGAGTAACTGTGGTGAGTTTGGGTGTTGTGGGATATATTTCAAGAGTAACTTGTCATCTTGTGAGACTGTTGATTATTTGTTCTCAGAACGGGGAATACTTAGGAGGTAGATGCTGAGAGAAGACTAAAACAGTCTGTGTTTTCCAGCCCAACAATACCTTTCTATAGAAAGATACTTGAATAATTTCCTGAAATGATGTCTTGACAGTAGTAGCCTAGATTTTAAAGAGAATCACTATTTGATGAAAAGAGTGTGAAAGCTTGGTAATGGGAAAGAGATTTTGCAACAATTTGGGGCCAGTTGGAGGGGCTGTTGAATAACGTTAAGCATTGCAAAGCTTTTGAGTAGGACTGTTGCAAAGCTGGAAAAGAGGCAGAAATTTCAATTTCTCTGAGTGGGCAGTTGATGCTGCTGTGCCAGAAGTATGGTCTGATCTAAGCAAAGAAAACATCAGTGTTCTGGACTGACCAATACTGACCTTTAGAACCTGGTAACACTGACAACTGTGAGTATACACATGTTGGAGTTCAATTTATTGCACATCTGTCTGTATCCTTTCCTGTTTTCCTGGATTTATAAATATAAATGTGCGAGTAGAAGGATCTACCTCTAATCAGCTCCTCTTCTAAAGCACTACTAAAATGCCAGACCCAGAGTATACATCCTCTGTTTATTTCAGTTAGGGAATGATAACTGAGGTGGTAACTGTGACCCTTTGCAGGACTGTCAGTTCCCACACAGACTTCAGGTATCTTGGGATGGTAAAAGGTATTTGAGAGGAAGAAAATTTTCTAATGTGCACTTCTAATCTTAAAGGCTAAAAATTTTTATGAATTCTTATAAGAATATGATGGTCCTGAGTTTTCCTACATTCCTGTTGCCACTCCCTGTTGCTGCCTGTTTTGAGCTTCCCCTCCCCCCTCCCAAAGACATGTGCTCCGAGCTCCTTTGTTCCAAGCGCGGGCAAAGCCAAATGTAACTCAGACTCTTCAGCAGTGTCTGATTGGCCGCTCACCCCGGGTCCGCCCCCAGTCCTCCCCTTTCCCCTTCTCCTAATAAAGATGGTCGAGGGGAGGCGAACGCCCTCTCTCAGCTCAGCTGCTTTCCTGTAAACATCTCTGGTCGTCTGTCTCATTTGAAGGCTTCTAACTGCAGGGAATTGAGCGAGCGGGGAGCTATATTTCTCCCTCTTTGCTTCTGCTGATGGTATTTGCTCTGCAGCTGATTCAGGTACCAATTTTAGAGCTACTAAAGTGCTAGATCGCCCTTGCTACCTCTCAAGGCTGCTCGAGGCTTTCTAAGGCATTGAAATACAAGCGCTAGCCGGTATAAAAGCTGAAAAGATACCTTCCACAACTCCCCATTCCTCAAGATTGGTTTTTTTAATAGAGTTGTATTAGAAGTTATTCTCTTCATATGACCTTAAAAAGCACTGTTGTGTTTCTTTTTTCAGAGTGGAGTATACTCTATGTGACTGTATCTGTTTTTATTTTGATTGTGGTCGTGGTAGGGCTTACCTGGTTCTGCATCTGCTGCTGCAAAAGGTACATGATTTGTGTTTCTTTTTGATGGGGTATATGCAAAAATTGCACACAACCGCCACATTTTAGTCCAGTCCATAGCACTAAATCACTGAGCTCATTTTGGACATGTGAGGAGCTTCCTATATCTGTTTCTGTAGACACACACTTCTTTTGAAAAAAGGAGTATCCATTTGTGTGTCTGTGCTCTTCTGCATTATGAAAACCAAAAAGTTAATATTGCAGTACCCTTCACATTAAGTGATAATTAATGTTAAAATGCTGAGAGTATACTGCAGATCTTCAGTCTCCTACTGAGTCCTGCAGGTACTCCATACTAAGAAAAAAAGGCACACCCTGAAGGTCACTGATGTAGGAATGTTCTAGGCCATGGGAAAGGATCTGCTCCCAGTCTCGTGTCTCCCTTGGACAGGAAGGGTGGGTGGCTGGGCTGCATGTGGCTTTCAGGCAAGGAGTACTGTAGTGATCTCAGTCATGCAGACTTCTTGCTTCCCCTTTCCTTAAACAGGAACACTCATACTACTGAATGTTGTTTCCCTCTCTGTCTCCCCTCCAGTCTTTCCTAGTGAGCTGATAAGAAATTCTCTTTCAAGTGACAAGCCCCTGCAAGTTCTGTCAGTAGAGCAAGTGCTTTTGCTGCAGCTCAAACAGCTCAGCAAATAGATAGCTTGTTCAGGTGTTAGCAAAAATAAAATGCCATCAAAATCTTTCTGGATTTTCATCTTTTTCTAGGGTGTCTTTACAGTATGTAAAGGATGCGTGGGAGTCGATACCGATTTTATTTTTATGGTTGAAGGAACAGTGCTGTTAGTAGAAAACTTTAAATAGTAAAGTGTGTCCCATTCTGCCTCCACAGTGTGGTGTGGAGCCTCACAGGCTTGTGTATATTGGATGATTATTTGAGGGATTTTTAATGAGTTCAGCTGCTTCTGTCCTTTGTCCTCATGTGGCTTGTGTCTGAGAGTGAGGGCAGGTTGATACAAATTCCTGTGGAAAAGAGGAGGGAATTACTGCACAGGACAGAACAGCAAGAGATTCCCTTTGCCTTGTGGAAACTGCATGAAAAAGACAGTGTAGACTCAAGATTTGGCTGGAGATTGGGAGCCTTTAAAAACTTTGAGTTGCCAGATGAACGCTATAGAAGATCATGGAAGGGAGGCCAAGGCTGGTTGTTGCTGTAATGCTGGCTGAGTAGTAAGGTGGCTTCTCCACTGTGAACTGTGGGGGCATATGAATATTCATCTACCGTGTCTGTAGTTACTATGTTGGAATTGAACAAACTGTGGCTTAGGAGAGCAAATCAATCTGCCTTGCTTTCTTCATCTTTCCATATCAGAGAGCAAATAAACTATACTGTCTTGTCCATATTGTGCAGCTGCCTTATTCAGGTACAAACTGGAACTATTTTTAAGTGGAGGTGAGAAAGTACAATGATGTTCTGTATATAGGGGTATGTGTATGCAAAGGAAGGGGGAGCAGATTTATGTGCGTATGTGAGAATTAAATGTCTTTTTGGTAACTATCTTTTTAGCAGGAAGAGGACAAAGATAAGAAAGAAAACAAAATACACCATCCTAGATAACATAGATGAGCAAGAGAGGATGGAGCTACGGCCCAAATATGGTAAGTGCTATACAGCAACCTGGGAACTCATCCACTAGGCGTGCAGCTGGTGTGTCTGAATTGATACTTGTAGGCAGCATGAGCCCAGAAGCAGGCCTACAAGTTTGGGAATGGCAGAGACAAACAGACAATGAAGTCGTTGGGGGAGAATCAGTTAATTTCTTTAATAAAGCCTTGGGCTCAGCCTCTGCTCTGAGCTTCAGTTTATCTTAATTTAGAACATTTAATTGCCCCACAGATTTTCTCCATGTAAGCCTTCCTCCTCTTTAGCACATGCTTTAATTTAGAGCTGTTTGCTGCACAGCAGTTCCCTCCTCAACCACAAGTGCCCTGTTAGACATCAGTAGATTTCAGCTGCTGTTCATGTATCTTTTAATTTACCTGACTTCCAGTTTTTAGCAGAGGAAATGTTCAAGTCCAAGGAAACAAAATCATTCTGAGAAATTGCTGCCCTAGAAAGATGGAGATAATGTTTCTGTAGAAACCATGACATTTCATTGCCACTCATGTTAATAAGGTTGTTGAGTGGACAGACTGATTTCCAGATTCAAGCTATTAAAAATTCATTGGGTGTGTACTAAGATAATCTAGTTGTTTCAAATTTAAATACATATATTCATATTTCAGAGTCATAAACTGATGGACCTGCAATGAAGCAATAAGAGTATCTGAAATGGTGAAATGGTATATGATACTTCCTAAGCCAGTTTTTGTATTGGTGTATGCTGTTACATTGCACTGCAGAGAATATTTTCACTTACCTTTCATATGACAGCAGGGGAGAAGATGGTTAGATGTTACTAAAAACCCAAACCTTTCTAATGAATTTGTTTTGCTTTTTCATTGTCAGGTATAAAACACAGAAGTACAGAACACAACTCCAGTCTGATGGTCTCTGAATCAGAGTTTGACAGTGATCAGGACACTATCTTCAGCAGAGAAAAGATTGAAAGAGAGAATTCTAGAACACTTATAAATGGATCCATCAGAAATGGAGTTTCCTTCAACTACAGCTCCAAAGACAGATAACTGAATGAGGGTAAAAGCACAGAACACACTGGTGCAACACATCTGAAACATGTTGGCCCACCTCTGTTTTTCCAGAACCGAAAGATTCCTAAAATGTCAACTAATTGCAGATTAAAGAGTAAATTTCTAGAACAGGTAGGGGAAGGCAGAAGGAAGGAGAAAGGATTAGATGGTCAGCTAACTCTTGTCACCGTCATAGGAATAAGAAAAAGCACATCTTATTTCTAGCATGTTCTGTGCTGAATGTTTGAACTTCAGAAGGCCTTTTTTTCTAAATCACTGCTACAAAACTAGCCAGGGCTGTTCTGCTACAAACTATGGTAACTAACAATGGCATACAGATTCATATGTGCTCCTAATGCTGTCTTTGAGAAGTGGTGTGATTTACAACAGCAAAAGCCAAAATAGATGAAGTTCCTTACAACTATAGAGAGCAATATGTGGCCACAGGCTCCATCTTAATTTTCAGCTTAGGACAGAAACACGAAGAGCATTTTTAGTGCAGTGTCTTTATCCAGCTGTACTCTGTGACTTCCTTTCCTAGGTTAGTGTTCATCGGGTGAAAACTTTTTTGTTTTCAGAGAAAGTTAACAACTAGCGATTGCACTGGATCAGCTGTAATGTAACATGATATATCTGTGTCCTGTAGGATGCAACATTCCCACTATTCACATAGGAGGTGTGGTTTCTGCAGGGAATTCTAGCCTTAGGTTGCTTCTGTAATGACCTATTGCTTTGGCTCTGCCATGTCCATCCAGGAAACTGTAGCAGGATGGACTTGGTGTGATGCACCTTCAGAAGCATTTTGAGCATCCCAAACAACCTTTTTAGATCACTTTGAGGAGCTCTGGACCTTTTAAGACTGAATGCTCAGCTGAGTTTTCATCTGTCAGCATCAAGCACTCAATTAAAGAATGCGCCAGGCACTTGTGTAGTGAAATGTTTGTGGAGAATACCCTTGTGGAGCAGGACGTTCATTGTACCTTCATTGTTGTGGTAATCAGTACTGAGCAATACTTTAGCTTGAACATGAGATTTTTTTGACTTTTTCCTCTCTGGCTATTCAGTGACTGGATGTGTTGGCCTAAAGAGATCCTTTTATGTCTTTGGCAAGGGTAGGTGTATTGCAGTTCTGACATTCTTGCTCACAATCTGGATAATTTCTTCACAGCCTGCTTGTTAGGCTTTGAAATCATGTCCCCGGTACTGCTTTTGAAACCCCTAACTGAAGACCAGACTTTTATACATAGTCGTCACTTGTAGTGAGTAGTACTGTTTAGCCATGACATCAGCTTTTCCTGGGGGTCCTCTACTGATGTACTGGAGTCTTGGGCTGAGACGGAGGAATGATGTGTTTTGATGGAGAAAACATTCCTCTGGGAGCATTTTTGAAGAGTTTTTTTAAAAATGTTTTAGGGTTTTTTGGTTTTTTTGTTTTGTTTTTTTTAATCCAGTGGTAGAAAACCCATTATCAGAGGATGGAGCAGTATAGAGATCAAGGGGATCAGTTTAGAAGGGTCAGGGAGGGCATACAGCCCATCTCCATCATGAGGAATAATGTAGTAGAGAATTTTGGGGCTTCATCCTTTCTTAGAAGTCTGACACAACAGAGTAGCTGGGTTGAACACTGTAGCTTCTCTGCTTCTCTTCGTAATGGACTTGGCAACAGTCAGAACCATCTAGGCTGGAAGAAATCAGTGGTCAAAAGTTGCAGCAACATAGCATGCTCATAACTTGTTTCATACCTTTGATTCTCAAGTGCAGTCAGCAACAGTCCCTAAGGCTACTAATGCGGTAATGAGGAGTATTTACCCTGTGTCCAGCCCTGCATTTTTCTGGAGATCTTTGTGGGGCTGCAGGAGTCATTGTGGTGGGAGAGGCTGTGAAGAGCTAAAAAGGGCTAATACAGGTGTTGTCCATGTTTTTCCCATACGCACCAGCGAAGTGCAGTATGAATGGTATGATTTGCTTTCTTCAGAAACCAAGTTTCAACTCTGTGTATGGGGGTTTTAGGCTATTTCTTGCAACAAATCTGGTTTATCACACTCTTCCTCTTCTTGAGAGTGTGTGTGTATATGTGTATATATATATATATTTTTTTAAATAACTTCATCAACAAAAGCAAGGTCAGCTTCTGATGTCTTTCAGTTCCTGCTCCATATGTGTTAACATGATAAAAGCAGTGTTCACTTTAAAGCGTTCTGAAAAAAGTTAAAGCCCACTCAAAATACTAATTTATTTCTTTCCTTTGAAATCCAGATGTTGGGCTTAATCCATTCTGAACAACTTCACAGAATGTTCTAGCAGGAATTATTCTCTTGGAAACATGCATTTTTAAACAAGCAAATAAGTTGCTTAAACAATTTCAAGTTTATATGTGCTGTGCTGCCATTGATGCTTCTGTAAATTCTGTCTCCAGTGTGCCTTTATCTTGAAGCTTGCCTTCTAGGACATGTCAGTGCAGTCAGCAGCATCTGTCAGTTTTGTGAAATTAGTGACTTACATCTTTTTATGTTAATAGATGTAATAGATATAATATTTTTATGTAATAGATGACTTACATCTATTTTATGTTTTTAAAGCCAGTGCTGAAGCCTAGGATGTTGTTCTTCCAAGGTATTAAATTACCTTTTTCTTTTTTTCAAAACAAAAAAACCCCACCAAAATGAAAAACTGATTCTCTAGTAAAACAACTCCAGGAGTCATAAACCTTCATTCCTTAATGCTGCAGAATTTCCAGGACTGTTCCCCTGCCCATGGATGCACACTGGTGGGCTCAGATCTTTGGATCACTGGTAAGTTCATGTGCCATGAGAATGTATGCATGATTTGGCTAAGTATTTCTCACTCTAACAAATAAGAAGTATTAGACCAATTTCTCATTGTATAAGGCCCTAGCAAGTGGAAGCTGCTTGGTAAATTCAGTTCTCTAGATGATACTTTGATATCTTTGTTGCTAATAGTATTTTAGCTATGTTTTCAAAGTTGAATATAGTTTAAATTTTTCAGCTGCTGCTGAATTCTACTAGTTTGATTATTCTACCTGCTTGGGAAGAGAAGTTATGCCTCTCACCATAAGACCAGGCTTGCTTTTAATATATGGAACTTGCACAGAAGCTGGCTCTGTGAATTTGTGGTATCACATTTGTGTCACTTGGCCAAGCATGTTTGTGTCAGGAATTTAGGAGAGACTATAGCAAGGCTTGTATCTTGATTCAGTATAATTGTTATTTCTAGAACTACTGCTTTCTTGCAGAATGTCAGGTCATACCATGAATGAAAGGGTCAGAAAACTGGCTGTAACAGTGCAAGCATATTGGCAGAATTTAGATTCTAACCCTTTGGTTTGGGTTATTATAGGTTAAAAGCAGATTCTCAGTCCCTGCGTTTACTTCTGCACACAGTTTTCCTTCACATACAGAAAGAGTACTGGCAGCTGATTTGTGAAATAGGGATAGGGCTATTCCCAAAAGACTCATCTGCACTGAAAAGCAGAGGAGACTAGATAGAGCTTGTCCTGTGTGGCTCAGAATCTGCTGAAAGTAAAGAATAGTTCAGTTTGGCACTGCTAAGATACTGCCTTTTGTTACAGGCAGTCAGTGTGGTGATACTTGCAGTGCCTCGTTGCCTTGAAGTGTAAGCGCTGGATTTTCACTTGCATCATGGTTTTACACACACAAGCGGGGATTGTCCAGCTATGTAAAAGGACTGCATTTGTTTGCATTTTAAGGAAGGAGTATATTTTGGAAAAAAACTTCCTAAGCATTAAACAGGTTCAGTACCCAAGTGTAGTATTCAATGCAGTACATACACGGCATGAAACTGCCATGGCTGCAAACAGGTAATTGTCTTGTGGATTTAATTTTCCTAACCGAAACCGTACTGCAGTATGAAACAAAATTTACCTTGGCAAATCTGTTGAGATCCACACCCAAATTATCTGTCCTATGGTTCAACCTGTCATATTAAGTAGAGAAAACAAAGCAAAATGCAAACTGTCTTATTACAGAGATTTGTTTATTTGCATAGGGGGAAAAAGGTTATTCTTGTTCCATATGTAAGAATAGATGATCAACTCTGTCCTTTTAGGTAAACAGTCTTACTCTCCCTCTGTCAGATGTATCAGATAAAAGTACTGTTCAAGCATCTGTTCTGTGCTGTCAGCTGTTTGCTTATATGATGTCAGTTTTCCTTTCCTTGGTCTCCTTTGGGCAAAGAGAAGTCCACACACATGCAAGGAACTTAACAGTGAGAGAGTGAGTGTAGACGTGTTCTCTGTGCTGGTGCAAACTTTCCTTAGATAGTCTGATGTTCTTGAAATAATTGAGTTCCTAGGCAAACATTCTATTCCTGCTTTTAACCTCAAGTGAAACTAGTTTTGCCCCCTGGTATACCAGTAACAGGCAGTAGTCAGGTGGAGCTTTGGGAAGGTAGTAATAAAATGACAGTAAATGTAGTCTTCTGCCATTTAGGTGAGGTTTGAGAGAGGAAAATGTTCCTCCAGGAGAACGGAAACAGGATAGAGGTGAATTAGTTTCTTAATGTCAGTTATTGCTTATCAGGGATCCCTAACTTGAATACTAATCCCATACTTCTGCAGCAAAGAAAAACCCATTTTATGTACCTTTTATATCCTGAACTCCCCAAGGCAGAAATACAAAGGGAAATACAAAGTTTAGAAATAAAATTTTAAGGAGGAGGCAACAAAGGCAAACAATTTTTGCACAGGCTATGAATCAGGTGCAGATGAGCTGTACCATGTGTATTTTGTCTCTGTATGAAAGCACTTCTCCCTGTGGGTGGATGGGTGAGCTATTACAGAATTTATATTAGGAATCTGTTTCTAGAAAATGTTATTTATTGCAAATGCTATTGTATTGTAACTGGAACAATTTCTGAGCTGAAATTACTACATTTATGTAACTATTAATAAAGTTTTGTCTTTCCTTTTAGAAGCTTGTCACTCTTTTAAGCATGGTACTCTGTATTGGACTCAACACTCAGGCTAGGCTAATCGACATATGTTGTCTACCGTAGCTTGTCTGTACTGAAACATAAAAGCAGTGCAGTAGCTGATTCCTTCCCTTTCTACTGACAGAAGCATCTTTTTTCTAGAGAATTCAGTACATCAGAGAGCAGGAAAAGAGTAATTTACTGCACTTCACAGTAAGTTTTTATGTGGTGCTTGTCCTTACTTGGTTTAATTGGCTGTGTGTAAGTAATCACCAGCTGTCATGCCAAGTGTGGTGGTTTCACAGGTTTTGTGGCTTACTCTGTAACAGATTCCATACTTGAGTCAGCTGCTTAGCGATAATGAGAGATACAGGTTTGCAATATAACTAAAATATGCTGTTAGAGAGGGGTAGGTTATGCTGCTTGTTTCTGAACTGGAAAAGAAAAATCCTTCCATTGCTGTGTATTAAGTTTGTGCTAAATAGTGATAATAAAAGGTGCTATGAGATACAAGTGTCTTTCTGTAAGGAAAAAATCATACACCATGAAAGCAACTTTTTAAGACTATTTGGAGTCGTGGTGCCTCAAACATTGCCACTGGACTACAAGGGAATACTGGCAGCTGAATAAGCTGATGAGATACGTATGTCCTTTGTTGAAGGATGGAGTCTGCTCCTTTGTTATTGCACTGTACATTCTGGGAATAGCAGTAGCCTTCCCCCATCCCTGTGAGTAGGTGATGCAACAGAAGATAATCGGCATAATTCCGAAACAACTTCAGCCAGTTGTGCTAAGCAGCTTTGGCACTCACTGATAAGGTGAATAAACCACCAACTTCTCATGGTCCTTCTTCTTAGAAGGACCTAAGCAGGAAGTTTTGACATGGAAACCCCTTAAACAAGTGCTGAAATGTAATTTAGAGCTTCTGAACACCATACTTAAATCTTCTTTAAGATAGCTAAATTGTTAATATCCAGTAGAACAGGTAAACATAATTTCTTGAGAGCATGTCATACAGAGAAGACAGGCAGTGGGGGTGGGGGTGTGTGTATGTCAAACAGCTGTTTAAAGAGTAACTTAAGAAAATAAAATGGAAATTTGCTGTGACTATGTCAAGTTGGAAATTAAAAGACAGTTTCTCAGGCTTCAAGACTGTATTAATTAGACAGAAACAGAGGAGCTCCCCAAACTCTTATTTTAAATCTTAATGAATGAAATAAAGAATTATCACATCACAAAAGCAGGGAAGACACTCTAATCTACAAAACCTATCCTGTAATAAAATTTTCGACTCAGCATAAAAGACTCACATACAAAATGACTGATGGCATATTACTATGCCCAGGTAGTCTCATCTATTTGATTTAGATTCAAGGGACTGTAATTGGAGGTACCAAAATCTTACACTGTATGAACATGTGGATGCAAAGAAGTGTTGTCTTTTCCAGTGATAAAGCTGTCAGAACAAAATTGTCTGTGCAAATCTGAAAGACTGAACTTAATGTGGCTGCTGTCAATTTGTCAATTCAGCATTGAGTAAGGTAATAAACCACAAAATCTGGTGTTTTCACAGAAGTTATTTATTAACTGAAAACATTTTTTCATCACAGTTTTAATATCCAGAAATTGCTAAACTATCACAAGTGCCATCAACACAACTGAGGTGTGAGAATTCAAGTACATCTTTTGTTGAAGAATCACAGCTTTTGCTATGAAGACAACTTTGATTATTCTGTGCTTAACTGATGTAGACTTTACTGACATGAGGATATTATGCTGGAATCCAACCACAGTCCAATCTAGACAAAGGTATTTTTAAAATTTCTTACAAACATTATCTTTAATTATTGTTTGTGCTTGTTATCAGGCATAGTAAAAGGTATTACTTGCTAAAAAAAAAGTAAACACTCATTAAAAGTGCTGAAAAAAGAGTAAACACTCAAATAAGTGCTATTCTCAGAAATGACATTACAATTTTAAATGTACCAATGCATCAGATCAGTAACTTTGCAGTGAAGAGAGTAAGGGTTAAAGAATTTATCCTCCAAAGGCACTGTCCCAAGAAGCACACTCACATTAAATACTGCACTGTCATACAGCTGTAAATAAGATTTTAATTTTGACCTTATAGTGCAGTTCACAGGCAGACATAATTGAAGTCTGCAATTTCAAGGGCAGATATTCTACCTGTGTGCAATACCTGTAACTATGCCTGCATCACTGTGTTGTGGGACCCAGGAACCAAGGCATGACCTTCTTTTACCAAATTATTTTTTCAAATTAATACTAAACACAGTGGTAGCCAAGGCTGGCAAACAGCTTCCTCCCACAACACTGTATTCCCCAAATTCAGGCAGCCTGTGTGCTCAGTAATGTAATCTTAGAAGTTGGCTATAGGAAAGTTTCTTGTAACTAGTGTATAAATAGGCCATCCTTTTTGTATTCTTGACAACAAGCATAGATAACAGTACAAAGTCCTCACCCTCACAACTGTGTGGGTTTGGTGCATTAGGAATTACTGAAAGGGCAGTAAATGCCCTTTGGTTGGCGTGATGCACAGAGTACTGACAGATAGTATGCTCCAGACCCACCTGGTCTCAACTGCTACATAAATACAACCATAAAAAAATATTTAAAAATAAGAAGTAGCAGTCAATACTACTTGATGTGCGCTTTAAAAAAATCCCTGTGCAACTCAGTTCCAGCTTGCTTTCCCTCCTTCCCCAAGTCTTGTGTTATCTGGTACCTCTTTGCCTGATGGTATAAAATATTTTTAAATATTTCATTTCATAGGGTACATTCATTACTTTAACCGAAGAAGGGCTCCACTGCCTTCTTTTACTTATTTTTGTAATGAATACAAAATTTATTCCACTTAACCTCTGCAGCACTGATTTATTTGCCAAATTAACATTGCACATTTTTTAAAGTGCTTTGTTTGACTTGCCATTAAAATAATGTTTAAACAACATTGCTTATTTCATAATAAGGAAGCCTTACATCATCTTGTGAAGATGACAGAATAGTGAGGTGATGTGTCAAAGTCTCACCTCTAACCACCACTATTTAATCTTCATTATGTCACAAATTAGCCATGTTCAAAGGTTGTTAAACCTTCCTCCCTAATGGACATTCACGTGCGTAACCACAAATCCAATTCAAGACACAAAGCCCACAGGGATGGATATCTGTTCCTATTCTTTAAAAGGGATGTGTAATGTTCCTTTAGACACTGAGCAATATTTACATCAGGGACTATACTTCTACCCAAGGAAAGTCATGGTCTTTTCATGAAAGGGAGGGCGTTTATCATCATGTCACCACTTGTGGTTTCTTCACATAGCCCTTCTAGTCTCCCCTTAAAATTCTGCAAGTTATTCCTGTAAGTATCCCATCTTCCTCCTGCTTCTCAATAAATCAGCAATTCTTAGTCCTGGACTGTCCTGTTCCCAGGACTGCTGGGGCTAACAGGCATCAAACAAGGGCCGTATTTCATCCTAGGCATGCAAGCTGTTAGGCACAAATTACACCTCTTTGCTCAAAAACCTAAAGCTGAACAGGCAGCAGCCCTGCAGTCAGCATCAACAGTGCTGAAAAAGCTGTTTGCCTATGTGGATGCCTAGACAGAGCTCAAAACAATTCCTCACCTTTTGTAAGCAGTAGATTCTCCCATAATTAAAAAAAAAACAAAAAACCAAACATGCTTGCTTCTAAAGAAGGTCATGTAAGCACTTGAGAAAGTGTGAGTATTTACACAAAATTCTGCAGGGAGCCTGCCATCCCAAAGCCTCCCATATCCACACTGAAACACTAAAGGTAGTAAAAATGGTGGTCTAGTTTCCCCTTGCTACTGGTTATAATCTGTTTTCATTAGGCACAAGTCTCCAAGTTCTCCCAGTTACACAGGGATAATTCAAGAATAATAAATGTACATCCCTACTCATTTCTAAAAATAATGGGCGTTGTGATCACATTCCTGAAAAATTGGATGTATACACAAAGACCATGTAAAAACATTTGGCAGCACAGAATACTGTAGATATCTCTATACACACACAGGACAGGGTTGATTAGTTCTAAAGAAAGTAGAAGTTGCATTCATATGTATTTCTGGCTCAATAAGCTTATTAAAACTATAGCATTCTTCCTCAAATTGTTGGGATTGTGCTGTCTGAAGGCTTTTATAATCCTCCAAAGCAGACATATTTTATTTCTAAGTATTCATCGATGCCATATTTTGAACCTTCTCGCCCTAAGCCAGACTCCTTCACCCCACCAAAAGGGCACTCCACTGACGAGATTATGCCTTCATTAACACCAACCATTCCAACTTCCAGCTGTTCTGCAACTCTCCAGATCTGAGCTGGATCTTGGGAGTAGAAATATCCTGTCGTGCAGACACAGAGATACAGGAATGAAAATCAGTAAGAACAATTGCAGACGACTGTGAAAAAGAGATGTACTGACATTCAAAATCATCATCCCGTAACACTAAAGCTCACAAAACCACAGAAATACGCTTATCTGACAGAGAGGCATACCTGCTAAACCCACATTAGCTGCATTTGCTATAGCAACAGCTTCTGCTTCAGTCTCAAATCTGCAATAGAAAGAGCAAAAATAAAAATGAGGTCTGCAGTTCACCTGCTGTCTTGCTGATTTACTGACAAGAAGCAGTCTTATCAGGAATTAAAATGTCAATTTATTTTTCCCAAAAGTGTACATTAAAAACCTAATTTAACTTGCATTTTGAAATGCTGAAATGTCTACCTCTTCTCGTAATTGAAACTGCAGTTAAGTAGTTGAGATTGCCTTTATCCTCCCTAGGCAGCTGGATGGTAACCAAACCATTTACTTCACATGGGTTAGCCTACCTATTTCCCCAACTACACAGCACTCTCAGTGCTGAGAGATAACTGTATGTTCTTCTATCACATCCAATTGCTCTGCACAAAGGCAGGGAAGGCTTTAAGGAGAACAGACAGCTCCAAGTCATCCTCTGTCAGAAAACCTTAGGACTAGCAAATCACATGACAAACTCAAAAGTCCTGTCTCCTATTTCGTACCACAGATCATGCAGCCAATGAAGGTTTTGCTGCTATCTAGCCTTGCTTAACTATTGAGACACTTTAATTTTCTAAAAGTTGCAGAGATGCTAAGAGCAGGTCAAGAGAAAGAAACGGATGAACCACATATCCAGAGGATGTTTTCACATGTGTACCCGTTTTTTTAGAAGATTTGTGTGATCATACAAAAACAATTTTTGCAAACTCCTTCAAATCTTGATTATTCAAAATAATCTTTCATTGTTTTTTTGTTAATTTTAATCTGTAAAATTAATAATCTTACTTGATAACTGGTGCTAAAGGGCCAAATGTCTCTTCTTGGGTGCAAAGCATTTTTGTTGTAACATTACTAAGTAATGTTGGCTCAAAGAAATTCTTCCCCAAGCTGTGTCGTTTCCCTCCAGTCACAATCGATGCTCCTTGAGAAACTGCATCCTTAATGTGTTTCTCTACCTGATGTATGCATAACAAAAATCTTAAAGTCAGTATTTAAGAATGAGCAATAATACATTTCCTACTGAAGAAACAACACTCTTTAATATTAAAGAGAAAATTTTGAAGAGAGGTTTACACTTTGCAGAGGATCATTTGCAGTATTATCTAACTTCTCTAATTCTTTTTTCTCTCGGTCTGACATAATTTCAGAGGAATAAGTTATGAGTGTTGCCCCCAGCCTACTTTTCTGTAGAAATTAAAAGCCTACACGTAATGTGAGAAAAAGTCTTTGCAGGACTAAAAACTGAATCTTGTATCAGTGATTAAGCACTACGAAAACAGAAGTACATGACTGCCATGGAAAGAGAAACAACTCTCAACATGGAACCGGCAAGAACATTTCCCTACATCTACAATTCTACCTACCCCCTACATTTACAATTCATCTGAACACAACAAAGTAATAAGAAAACTAAAGTAGCAATCTCCACCTAGAATACTGTCCTTTGAAATTACAGGAATTATAGAAAGTGACTATATACAGTGTTTATTTATATATATAGTTGTATGTGATACACACACTACACTTTTGTGATACAAGAACGGAAGGCATGAAGGAAAGAAATTCAAGGACTGTGTCCTTTGTCTCCCAAATAACTGAATATTTTCCCATTCTTTTATAAAGAGAGAGAAGCTGGCAGCATTTATGTATAATGGCTTCAAACCAAGCCTGCATACAACTGAGCTGTAATATCTTACAAAGTATGAGACACCTGACTTAATATTTAACCTTAGGAATGGTGAAGTATTATAGAAGATGTGATGTACTAGGATTTAAACAAAAAAAATTCTGGAGTTGCAGGTCGTCCAAAACAGAAGAGTCACACCATGTATGTGAAGTTTCAAGTGATTACAACATCCAGAGTTCTGGTATTTTAACCCTGATTAATTATTCTCCCTAGCTTTTGCCAAGAACACTGTTCTTCAAAAGAAATTGTCAATCACAGTGCTTCAGAACTGCAGGATCACCACACAGCTCTCACAGTGTATCCAATTTCAGTGAATGGACTTGAGAACAGCTAGGGAGTAATCAGGAGGAATCAGCTTCTCCTAAAGGAGGCCTCTCTTTCCCTTAATGGAAACAGGGTGATGATGCATGAACTGTCCACATCTGTTTGTCTGTATGTACACATGGATTTGGTGGACAGAACACACTTCCAGCCACACTGCAAATATGTTCTAATAAAACAAGTGAAAAAAAGTGAAACATAAATGTAAAGTTATTTTATGGATCATAGAAAGAAAATTAGGATGTCAAAAATGAAATATTTATTTATACCTTCTCCACGGCTTTTTCATTTATTAGTGGTCCTTGGGTAGTTTTTGCATCAAATCCATTTCCAACATGCAGTTCTTTCTCTATAGCTTTAGCAAACTTTTCCACAAATTCATCATGAATTCCCTTTTGCACCAGGAAACGGTTTGTGCAAACACAGGTCTGACAACAAACAAGATAAGACAAAACCCCAGTGGTTTATATTGTATTTAATCCATCCATTAATTCATTCTGGCCTTCATGCACAGAATTAGGTTACTGCACTGATGTCCCTTGCCTCTCCTCCCTCATCCTAAGCTGTTACCAACCTATGCCATATCTTTCAGCACCCCTTCCATTTTAGAAATACAACTTCAACAAGCTGTCAGTGGGTGTGTGAAATACGTCACACTGCAAAGTTGCTTATGCTGGGGAAATGTTTTGTGAGTTTTGTGGACTCAGATACATGGATCAACCAAGGCCCAGAAGCTGCACAAAATACCTTCTAGACTGCAGAATGCTGGACTGAGCAGCAGAAACTCAGAACACACTTAGTGGTCTGGGGTCTTTTTTCTAACTCCTTTATTATTTGAGTTTGCTTTCTTCCTAAAAATTGCTTCTAAGTGCTTTCAATGGCCTATTTATTTGTGCTACCCCTTGCTCTTAACTGCATCCTATTTTGACTGCTACAGTATGTGAAAAGTAACAGCTACTTATCCTTCTCTACAGCAGCAGAGGTGCCTTTAATGCTAGATCTTGTCCAGTCTGGGTCTGATCCCTTAGTGGTCCTTGTCCACTTTTGTTTCATCTCTTTCTTCCCAATATTAGTCATGTCGTCTTCTCATGTTATTCAAGCAAAGTTTTCCCCATCGAATGACCGCCCAAATCCACTGAAAATTTGGTGCTTCTCAAAAGCTGGAGTTCATCAACTTCATGTTCACATGTACCTGTAAGGCTGGAACAGTCTCCACACAGCCCTTCTCAGCTGACTGTTCTTCTGGAAAGTGATTCTCTTAAAATATTTTGACTCTAAATGAAATACACTTGAAGCAATGCACACTTGAATCTTGTCTATCAATTTTTTAAAGCTATTCATTGTGGAAAAAGCTATCTGTGAGTGTCTTAACAGACTGAAGCAAGATGGTGTCTTTCACAGCTCTAGTTCTCCAATTTAATGTTAACAAAGCATATGACAAAATGCCTTATCACTTCTCAAGCTCTTGCAAGGAGTCCTAGAGAACATCATCTTCTCTAACAGTGATGCTACTGACTGCCATGTATGTTGTGAAAATACATGGGATTTTAGTGTTGCTATTTAGACTTGCTGGTAACTGCCTTTATTGCCCAGAGCCATGTGTGACTGCAGCACTTTTCACAGTGAAGTGTTCTATGCTTTCCTTTTACATAAAATAGCTTATTTACAGCCTAAACTTTATGTACAGCTCTTCGTTGTCTAGAAACATGGACAAGAAGATTATTCTCACCTGTCCTGAGTTTCTATACTTAGAAGCAAGGGCTCCTGCAACAGCCCGGTCCACATTGGCACTGTCAAACACGATAAAAGGAGCATGTCCTCCAAGCTCCATGGAAACTCTCTTCACAGTGCCAGCTGCATGTTTCAGCAAGATCTGTAGGCAACAGAGGAGACAAAGACATCTGTACCTCTAACAGATGTGAACAGTGGAATCACGGATGAAAGGCAGTGAAAAATTACTCTGGCAAGGAAATAATCTGCAGCTTCCCTACAATGCTAGACCATCTCCTCTGACAAAAACAAATTTCCTCCGTTAAAATCTTTAAAGATGAGATTCTGGCCAATGACTAATGCAGAGAAAGATTTTGATCAACTTCAGGTCAGGTCAAGCTTTTATACACTAATATTGTTACTTTTTTTTGTTTCCTTGTTCTATTCTTTTTGATAATAAAATCTTGGCTAACCTTACGAAAGTTTTCAAGATCTGACAGAATTTGGTATTATGATTTGCCTTGATACCAGTCTTTTTCTTCATTCTGCATACAGCCATCCCAGAGAATTCTGTCATTTTGTAGCCACACTGCAGTTTTAGTGATTCAATTATAGATGGCAACAAGACTGCTTATTGACTAAGGTTGATAGCAGAGATTCCAGGAACTTGTTTCTCTAATCCTTTCTCTCAACTGCTGAAGCCATTTTTGAATGGTACCTTTGAAACTCAGTTTCAGTGTTCTTACTAGCATGTTGTCACCTTACGACATAAACCAAGAACACCTTGTACAGAACTGTTCACATCATAGTTTAATAAAGGGCAGTTATCAAGAAGTTGCAGACAGGCATCCTTCTGTGAGTACTGATGCTAAAATATACAAGCAGTATCTCAAGAGGTACACAATTATTTGGACAATCTGTGTACAGTAGCCAGAAAAGAAGGCACTGTATAAAGGCACACACTTTCTCCCTACCTTTCTAGCATAACCACAGTAATAATCTTCAAGGATATTCTGTCCCCATATGTACCTTTCCTGTTGCTGTAGAGCCAGTAAAAGATATTTTGGATACCAATGGATCAGTGCATAGAACTTCCCCTACAGCTGCTGTCTGTTGTCTGGAACAGGGAACAACATTATACACTCCTGCTGGGATTCCAGCCTGGTTTGCAAGCTGCAACAAAAGAAAAACAGAATTTGCATTATTAGTGCATTTTGTAAGAGGAATAGTCACTTAATGATTGTTCACTGTTTTGAAGAAAACCATCTGTAAGTCAACAGAAGCCAAAAGGGCTCAGCACAACTAGGAACAGGTGCCACAGGTGCGTCAGAGAGCAGCTTTGCTCCAGTTTAAGCTGTCTGTTCAAAAGAACCAAATTACAGATATAAGGATATTTTGTGTATCAAAATGGTCCGATCCATTTTGAAGCTCTAGACCATATTAGAGGCAATTTACAAAGATTCTCACTGAACTAAAACACCTGCATGTAGTCAGACAGTTCGTCCTTTCTTCACATATGAAGCTGGCCAGAGCTACCTTCCAAGCCCATCTGACTCCCTGTTTACAGTGTCAGTCCTTTGCTGAGGTAAAGCTTAGCACTGAAAGCTCACCTCCCCAAGAGCCAATGCTGATAAAGGCGTGTCCTCTGCAGGTTTCACTACCACTGTACAGCCAGCTGCCAGAGCTGCACCAACCTTCCGGGTAATCATAGCGCTGGGAAAATTCCACTAGGAAGAGAGAAAATAGTACAATCAAAGTTGGGAAAATTTTGCCTCCTGTTTTTGCAGAAAATAAATGACATTTTGAGCTGTGGGCTGAGCTGAAAACCTTCACGTGGCTCAGAAGAGTTCAGCTATGCTTACTGGGGTTATAATGGCTGCCACTCCTACTGGCTGCTTCAGCACCAGGACTCTTCTGTCTTTTGCAGATGCTGGAATAACATCACCATAAATCCGTCGAGCCTCCTCCGCAAACCACTCCAGAAATGAGGCTGAATACACGATTTCACCCTGTGCTTCTTTCAGAGGCTTCCCCTTTGATTAAATCAGATTGAAGATACATTGTAAGCAGCAAACAGAAACAATATAAACAAATTCAAGTAATTTTGGAGTTTCTCTTCTTTTCAGAGTACTTTATGATCCCCTCCCTATGACATACACTGCAATCTCCAAAAAGGACTCTATGATTGCAGCAGCAATAGTTGTGTGGATTCAATATACCATCACTGTATAGTCAATATTTTGTATGCTCAATTCATACCTGCCCAGGACAAGCAAATGTAGTATGCATTTATTTACAAACTCTGAATTAGATGCTATTACCACTCTGAAGAAAAACACAAATCATGGCAAAACAGTTACAAGTTTATGCCAGGGTCATTTGCTTTTTCTGGGGGGAGTATTGCTTTTGTGATAGATAAATGTTATAATATTGGCTTTCTGCAAATGTTAAAATGAAGGATGTTAAAGTAGCTTGTTGTAAGTAGATGCTATGTGTATAATGTTAAAGTAGCTTTGTTATAAAGAGGTAGTTTTGTAACAATAACTAATGCCTTTATTTCTGTCATTAACTAAACTTAGACATAATAGTGAAATAGCTAATATAGTTATGCTTGTGGTAATTGAACTGTCTGCTTGGTTGGATAGCATCCAACCAACATGTGTTGAAGACCCTTGCTATCGACATACCAACTATCAGCAACTACCGTCTGCAGAAACCATGGACCAAAGCCCACTCTGAGGGTGATGATAAAAACTGACTAAAACCACAGCCAAGAAATGTGCCTGCTCTAAAAAGGCAGTTCCAAGGAATGCTGACCAGTTCCTGGAACATGCGAACTAGTTTAAGGAAAAGTTTGAATATGCATAATTGATTTTGAATATGCACTAGGCTGATGCAATAGGACAGGTATGTAAAGGGTGTCTCCAAAATAACGGGTGTGCTCTTAGCTGAGTGCCAAAGCACCCGGCACAGTGAATTTTGCTTTATTATCTTTGTCTTATTGTCCTTCATTAAACTTTTAAATCCTAACAGGAGAGTGAACCTCATTTTTCACACTTTGGACTATCCCCAGGTCTGATCCCGTGGACTGAATGACCATTAGCAGCTGGTCAGAGGAGCTGCTGAAGTATCTTCCAGCAAGGTTTTATCCCAAAGGACACCAGTTTGTGAGCTCCCAGACTATGCAATGATACAGACCAAAGCAGACTATGTGAATCCAACTTGCAGACTTACATGAATTTTCCCAGTCACAAATATTTCTGCCATAAGAACCATGGTTTAGGTGGATGTATGCTTTTGCATGCCATGAAGCACAACATGAGTCTGGTTTCCCCTGGTTAGGTACTACCGTCATCAAACCAACGCACTTTATGTATGTCCGGTAGAAGAATGTTTGAAACGTCATCCACTGACCTAGCAGAGCAATGTGAGTGCACAATATGCCCGAAGTTATTTAAAAGGACACGGTGGCTAACTGGTTAAGTGCGCAGGGAGTGCTGACGAGTGTCAGTTTTATTCGATTGTCACTGTTCGCCTGCGTGTGTTGGGCATCCCAGCGCGAGTGCCAGCACAGGGCAGTGCCCGTGCCCACCCCGCCGCCCTACTCACGTTCTCGGCCGTGATGATCCGCGCCAGCTCCTCCTTGTTCTCCATCATCAGCTCGTACCATCGGCGGAGCCGCGCGCTCCTCTCCTGGGAAGAAGGAGAGACAAGGCTGCCGTGGCCGCCGCCCGCAGGGACGGGGAAGCGAGGCCGCGGGAGACCCCACCGGACCGGACCGGACCGGAGCGCCCCGGGCCCCCTCGCCGCCACCTCCCGCGGCCGCTTACCTTGGCGGGGAAGCGGCTCCAGGCGGCGCCGGCTTCGTGCGCGGCCCGCACGGCCGCCCGCGCCTCGGCCGCCCCGCAGTCGGACACCCGGCCCAGCTCCTCGCCGCTGGCCGGGTCCTGCACGGGGAACGCGGCGGCCGTCTCCACCCATCGGCCGCCCACCAGGCCGCCCCGGCGCACCAGGGCGGCGGACAGGGCCCCGGCTGGCGGCCCGCACCGGCCCGGGGCGAGCGGGCGCGGGCGCAGCAGGAGGCGGCGGCGGGCGGCGGCGGCGCCCCGCGGCAGGAGGGTGGCCATGGCCGCGCTCTGGTGACAGGAAGCGGGCCCGGAACAGCCCCGGCACGGCCCCGGCACGGGCCGCCCGCGCCGGCCCGGAGGAGGAGCTGCCGAGGGGCCGTGCTAGAAGCGGCGTCTCGGCGGGGTGGCACCCAGCCAGGGGGTGGGAGCGTAGCGGGGGGAGTGGGGGCGGGAGAGGCCTTCGGCTTCCCGGAGCATCGTTTCCCACGCCCCATAGAGGCCCCCGCTTCTTAGGGAGAGGGGAGGCTTAGAGTCATAGAATATCCTGTATTTGAAGGAACCCACAGGGATCATTGAAGTCCAACTCCTGGCCCTGCAAAGCACACCCCAAGAGTCACACCATGTCCCTGAGGGCGTAGTCCAAATGCTTTCTGGAACTCTGTCAGGCTTGGTGGTCTCACCACTTCCTTGGGGAGCCTTTTCCAGTGCACAACCACCCTCCAGGTGAAGAACCTTTCCCTAACACCCTACCCAAACCTCTCCTGACACAGCTTCACTGGTCACCACAGAGAAGAGATCAGTCCCTGCCCCTCCTTTTCCCTTCGTGAGGAAGTTGTAGACTGATAAGGTCTCGAGGAACAACAGGCTAAGTTGTGCTTTACTGCAGGAGCACTGGCCCATGGGAGCCCGTGGGCCACTGGGTCCCATGACAGCTGGTCAGTCTCTGGCACAAAATGCGAAGCCCTGCCCAGTGCTACCATCTCTCTGGGGACTGGTGCAGCTGTGCCACATGCATGCCGGGTGGCTGGGAAACGCAGGGTGCCCAGCCCCTGAAGCCAGATGTTCATAGCAGTACACTTGGCAGGAGTACTTCCGTGAGTCCCCCGCATACCAGCTGGGCTTTCAACACAGATCGTAAGACCCAGACTTCAGTG
Organism: Corvus cornix cornix; assembly: GCF_000738735.6. Classification (NCBI taxonomy): domain Eukaryota; kingdom Metazoa; phylum Chordata; class Aves; order Passeriformes; family Corvidae; genus Corvus; species Corvus cornix. Next base: position 60,278,432 of record NC_046333.1, read on the forward strand.
TGCAATGTCCTATCAGCTCACCAAAGGCTATGAATTTGTATTACCTGCAACTCAGGAGCTAGTGTCTTTCTATTAATACTGCTTTGGCAATTGGCTTTAATTTCTTTCATGAAATGTGATGTAGTTGTTGTAAGACAAGCACACCATGAGCTGGACAAACTGTGAGAGGATGCTCTTTCACACACTGCTGTATTTAACAGAAATCTCACTGCTGCGGTGCAGTGATGCACTGACTACACTGCTCAAATCCCAGCGATATTACAGAATTCAAGTGGGGAGCAGACCCATAGGTTATTTCTTTCTTTATATAAATTACTTTATTTGCAGTAAAAGAAAGCATTGGTATAAAATAGCCTTTCAAATTCGGCAGTCGTTTGCTTGCTGTGTCAGCAATATGTGTGAAAGAAAAGGCATGCTCCGTAACCTACATTTCAAAGGTCACAGTGCTACTGCTACAGGCTTCTGAAAACCACAGTTGGAGCCAGCATCATGGTTGGTCTGAAGATTTGGTCTGTCTTACTGGTTATACTCTACCGTTTCTGTCAAAGATGTGTCCCATGTGGAATTTCAACACATGTTGAAATAGGTAAGACATATTCAAAATGGATTTTCTTGTGTTTTGTATTTCTTGTGAAGAGAAGTAAATTCAGATTCAGCTGGAAAGCAGAGAGAGGAAATAATGTTAAAGTAATGAGCAGTCTACATAATTTTAAAAATGTGAATAACAGGAAAAATGAGTAGTTTGATTTTGCAGTTTGAAATTTTACTGGTTTTTATAAGTAAAGTGCTTGAATTGACTTGGGTTGCATATTTTTCTGTCTCCTAAAACACAGGCATTATGTAACTGGAATGTTTTTGTCTGTGAGTCGTATGCAGATAGGGTTTGGTTTGGAGAAAGAAAAGGAATGCTTTAGGCAATTCGTGGGATTGTTATATTTAAACTAAAGAATAACAAAAGTCATTTGTGGTAGCTCTGTTTTCAAATCACCCTGTATTAATTATGCCACACCTGCATAAATAGATAAAATTCTGTAATGTGTTTGTATCTGTGATTAACGTCATAAAAATTTTGTTTTGTGTCTCTTTCTGGTAGGTTGCTCTCTGTAGTCAGAACAGCGTAGATTTGTAGAGAATGAAGGAGAGAACTGAGTGAACATCAAAATGGAGAAATAGTTCTGTTTTGAATTTCTTGTTTGCCTGTGCTATTTTTAAAATCTGGCTTCTTCCGTAGTTATTGCAAGCACAAATACGAGCAGTGTGAGGTTATTCTGAAACAGCTACTCATAATAACTGACAGTTTTAATTGTTTGTTCTTCTCTTTTTGTTTCTAAATCCATTGCTCAAACAGATGGTAAAATGTAGGATGTTGCCTTTATTCAGGTAATTTTCTCAGACTTTAGGTACTGAATACATGCAACTTTGAAAAATTTCAAGGCTGGGATCATTCATGGTGTTTGGGACTGGAGTGTGTTCCCTTACTGAGTGTTGTACCCTTGGTCAGCATCCTGGAACAATTTGCTTTTCCTAACAATGTGTCAAGAAACCCATAATAATCTGTAGGAGAAGTCATGGTGCCTGAGGTTAGGCGAGTGTACACAACTCTGCAAGCTCAGGACACTAATTACCAAGTATGCACTTCTGAGGAGTTGAAATAACAGATTTGCCAGAATAGAGTGTGTTTGGAAAAAAAAATCTGCAAAGAGAAACAAGCTTACAGATCTGTCCCAAAGCAGTCATTCTTTTTTTGTAATCGAAGGAGCATGTTGCAGAAAACACGCATTTATAGATCTTGGTTGTCTGAGGAGTTGTGTGTACACTGAACTATTGAGTCATAGTTTACAACAAATTTTGTAAATTACATTAAACTCTGATCAGCTCTGATGCTGCTAAAATGAGTTCTCTTACTGTTGTGCACATAGAAGTCTATAACAGTAAGATGAAAATATTTGCAAAAGTAAAACACTGAGTATTCCAGGAAAACAAAAACAAGCAAACAAAAAAAACCCCAAACAACAAACTGTAAAAAGGAATTCCTCTCACTTAAAGACAGCACCAAATAAATCCTGGACAGATTTTTGAAAGTACTTTTAAAATGATGGAAAGCTCTGCCTGTTCAGAATGTTGATCGTGTTCAGTGTGCTTGGCAGAGCTGTGCTGTGTCCTACTTGCATGGCCGTGCCTGGAGGCAGGTCTGAATGGGGAAGCTCTTCACCCCTAGGGGCTCCTGTCAGACTTGTGAGGCTCTGTGGAACTGTGGGGATCTGGCATAAAATTCCTTGTGACGGTGGAGTTGTAGAACCTGGGCCCACTTGAGTAGTGAGAGAAGTGTGGGGGAGGTGTGAGGCAGAAAAAGCAAACTGCCAAACTGAGGCTCTCCCACACTGGAATCAGAGATGTGTGTAGAAATGTCTGAACCTTAAAACTTTAGATTATTATTTATTATTTTGTTGTTGTTGTTTCTCTTCTGGTGCAAGGCTGGTCTTAAAGGTCTTAACTTACTTGTATAAGGATGATTAAATCACTGGATAAAATTCAAAGTTAAAGATCTTTCGAACCCACACAGTTTTGTCAAGATCTTATTCACGAATGAGTGGATTGTTTTGGCTTTGGTGGGGGGAGTTTTTTGTTTGTTTGTTTCGTTGTTTGGTTTTTTGGGGTTTTTTGTGATGTGATTTATTTGCTAAGGAACAAATTAACTTCAGTCTTTGTAAATAGCTTTAGAGTCAGTGTTGGGTGTTTTTAGAATACTGTTGATAGATTATTCCTGGGATCTAATATTAATAAGGAGGAGACCTCGTTAAAGAAAAGGATGTCAGTTCGTTTCATTCACTTGTTATGACAGCTAAATAAAGATTTTTGGGAGTAAGAGTATCTGCCAATTCAGTAAATAAATACTGTTATTTACTGTGATGACTTTAGATTTTTGTTACTTTTCATGCATGTTAAAAATTAATCAAACCGTTAAACATCCACATTGATTCCCAACATACCTTTTTCACTGCTAAGGGCAACAGTGAAACTTGAATACTGTACAGCTAGAACTTTGTGGTCCACACTTCATATGTGCTGGGTGTGGTCCTGTCATTTCACTGCTGTAGCTCATTTCTGGACATGGGGAGTTCATTTCCCTGCGATTTCAGCTTGGTTGGTTAGCTTGGGAGCTGGGGATTAGAGAGAGGCTGAAGATGTGCCACAGAAAGAGCACTTCCTTATTAACTCCCTAGGTGAGAAAACACATCCTCTCACATGCACACCATTGTGAGAAATGGTGTTTCATGCAGGTGGCACTTGGCTTGGGTACGAAAATGTGTTGTGTTCTGGTTTTGATAATGCTTCTAACAAAACGTGGGCCTGGACACAATACCTATAAATCAACAGTTCAATATATTGTTTTTCAGCACATAGAGCTCTGGAATTTTTCACTAAGCATGAAGGGAGTGTTAATTACAGACAGGTAGGAAGCATATTATTGCTTAGTTTTGTACACCTTTCTTCTGAATGTTTTGTTTTCTGTCTTCTTGCCTTTCTTATTATTCTCAGTAATGCCTGTGTCAATATTGTGCTCAGACTGTATTTTTACCGTTTTTTATTGAAAATAATTTGACTCCTGAATATTATTACAGGAATATAACAATGTGTGTATATATATACTTTGTGTGGTTTCTTGCATGTTTTCCTATCTTCTTTCGTCATATTCTGTGTGAGTGGTTGTATTAGAAGAATCAGTAGAGGATTTTGGAAATGGAGATTTAATAAAACTAAGGACAGCAAAATGACAGCAAGGTTTTGTGCACCACATGGTGTATTTTACCAAGATGATAGTTGTATTTTGCTGGATATTTAGAACATATCTTTGATGTTGGTAGTAAAATGTAGTTTTGTGCTGTGCAATAGCCTTCTGATTCCTTTTTACCCCCATCCTTTACCCAGTTATTGCTAAACCACCAAGATGCTTTTCAGGCTGGGAGCATTTATCCTGATGCCTTTTATCCTCCAATCTGCAAACGTGGTAAGAAAAGCTTTGTAAGTCCAAATTATAACAACTGCATTTTTACGTGCAAATCCTGCAGAATTTAGTAGGGTTGAAAATGGTTATGTTGTAAGAAATGAAGTGTGGCCAAAAATGATTTCCCGCAAAAACTATCCACCATTTTTTGTTAGAACCTTTTGGTAGAACTTTATAATGAAGTAACACATTTGAAAATGTTTTAGAAAGTAACTCTTGGGTAAATGTAACTATTTAATGGGTGGGGCAACTTGATAGAAGGATGCTGTGTGACTAAATTAGGTCAGATTACTGAGTACTGAGAGGACAAAATGGTCTTTTTTATATAAGTCTTAGGGAAGGCCTAAAGCTATTTCTGTATTAAAAAGTCTTAGTTTCTATCAGATCAGTCAAAGAGAGGATAGGAGAATCTAAAAATCCCACAGCAACAAAATAGGGTAGGACTTGCTGGGGGTAGGTGGGCAAGTGTTAATAGCATCCCAGTTTAAAGTCCTTTTTTTCCAGAGTGCAGTCTTTTGCCTTTTACTGTGCCTGTTGGAAATTAATGTCAGTCTTAATTTTGCTGCTTGCAGATCCAAAGTTTGCAGTACAAAATTTGCACCCTCTTGCACTAGCTGTAAAAAGTATGTCTTGACCTGCAGGTTGTCCCCTGGTTTTTCAATTCTAATAGGTCAGCTCTTGATCATAATCAACTTCTTCAGCAACATTAGAGCTACAAAACAGCCAGCTAGGCTTTGCTGTAGGATATTTGCTACTGAAATGGTAAATCTGGATAGTGAGCAATTGGCAAATGGGATAAAGAGCCTGTCCTCCAGCTACAAGCTAACAGCGTGTTTAGGCAAATCCCAGAGACAGGGCAATGATAAGTACTTTGTGTGAGGATATCCAGCCAATTGATTGTTGAGATATTAGTGGAAGTTTAAAATATTGGAAGTAGCTTACCTTAGTGGGCCATGCAAATTCCATTAATTTGGGGTGTACTTAGGATTTTTGTTTGGTTTAGAGCCAAATCACATAGTTGCAGCCAAACTTCTCGTTGTTTCTCAGACACAGGTTGTTGATGCTGCCTGTTGGTTATGCCAACTACAGGCTGCTTAGTTTGTATCCTGATGTGCTCAGTTCACATCCAGATCACCTCTCTGCTCTGGCATTTAATACTGGTTCTGTCTTCTGTCACTTATGGGGTCACTGTTCTTTGTTTTCTGCCCGGCTCTGCCAGCTTCTTGTCCCAAATTTCAGTCTTGCTTTCCTTGTTTTCATGACTGATGTTCTCCTGGGATTTTTTTCAGTTCCTACTTCAGCTTGTCAATATCTGCCTATCTCGTCTTTCCCTTCTAAACATTTTGACCTGTCTTATACCAGGCCAGTGGTCAGAGCCTCTCTATCTGCAGTATCCAATCTTCATTCCTTCACTTACGTTGGAGTCCATCTTGCCTTGTTAGAGTTGGACCACTTGTCAGCAGTGTCCTTAGTCAATGTGGAAGAAATAGGTACCTCTGCAGACCTGAGCTGTTTTAACGGAGTGTGACTAGATCAAGAACAAAGCCATCCAGAACAAAGCCATCTAGACTGCCTTTCTGGGCAGGAGACAGGCTTAGATGTAGAAGGCACTCTGATTTTGGCCAAGCAAGTACCATCCTTCTTTTATCTAGTTTAGCCTCGCTGTAAAATGTCACTGCTCTCTCAGTGCTTAATCTACCCTAATATTGTTCAATTTCACATTACTGCATCAACAAACATGTGCTCTTCCTCCAAGAGTACTGATGGTCTGAACAGTCTCCTGCCTACCTTCTTCCCCCTTAGAGAATTTAACATTGTGCTGCTTGGTCTGTTTCTGTCAACATCCCTTTGTACTTAGCTTTATGTAGGTACACAGAAATCTTTAGGCAAGGTCACTGTTAGATCCTACACAATCTTTTCTGCCTAAATTCAAGTGACAGTCATAATTGATTTTTCAAAAGAAACCTGATTTTTCCTCCTTTCCTCCCTTTTTCTCCTCCTATACCGACTGTATTTTGGCTAGTTTGCCTTTCTGTTGAAGATGATGGTGGTGATAATAATGACATTCATAACCCTCCTCTGCCCTGTGGAAATTGATACCTGTCAGAAAACATAATATTTTGAGCTGGCTGCCATTCCCAACAGCTTTTCTGCCATACAAGCGGATGCATTAATTTAGTCAACAGCTTCTCCGTCAGCTCTCTTTATCCTCTCTGCTTGGGAGGCAGCTTTTCATTGTACTGTACCTACTCACCGGCTCAGAGAAAAGGAGCAGCCACAAAATTTTCAGATGCTTCAAACCAAAATCATAGAAGGTAAATCTAGTATCTCTTTTGATAGTATAAATCACATAAAATAAGTATCTTTTGGCTCTTTCATTAGATAGAGTGCAAAATGTATCTTCTGTATTATACGAAATTGAACAAAAGTCTGTGGGGTTTTTAATGGAGAAAACTCTTTATTTTCCTTTTTTCTTTTTCATTTTTCCCCAAAGAACAAATCAAATACTGATATAATTTTATTGCAATAGGAATGTTCCATGATGTATCTGAAGACACTCACTGGTCACCATTTCTCAAAGCAAGTATTGACTACATCAGAAGGAATTATCCTCAGCCTTGGGAAGAGGTAAGAAAATTGATTAACTTTCTCTTGATTGACTTTGCTTTCAACTATTTTCTTCACCTTCACTAGTTGTAATTTCATCCTTTGTGAGGTGTAGAAAAACCCAACACTTTTCTATTAAAATCCCTGCTTGTATAGGAGCACTTGAAATCCTGTTTTAATCTTTGCCATACAAAAAATTTACAGTTTCCATATAAAGTCTGTCAGTTATCTCCACTGTGTTCTGGTGCTTATGATACCTTTCATAGGTCCAAACTTTTAAATGTGGTTGGTGGTCTTGCATTCCTGTGAGATCTGGTTGAGGGTTTGCCATTTGAAAACCAGACGTCTTTTAGAACTCTCATTTGTGAAATCTTGAACTTAGTCCAGATTTGCTCTTGTTAATGGTCTGTGAGCTATGAAGGAGGAAAGGAAAAACAATTTGTCAAATGTGAGAGTGCAGAAGAATGTATTTCTCTCCTCTGTGTGGCTACACAACACCCATGGTGGCAGAGGGAGTTCACTCCTTGGAAGTTTTTATCCTTGGTCCAGGAAAACAGTTTAGTACACATTTAACTCAAAGTATGCAAATTACCCTCACATCAACCATGTAATTCTATGGCCTTGGACTGTATAAAGTGCTTAGAGCTTCTCAAGTTACAAAAGTTGACCACAGCATCAAGCAATGAGTGGTCAGCACTCTTGTCATGGTAAATTCTTGGATCGTAAGAGTTTCTCACCTATCCTTGTATATACATACATGGATATAGGTGAGAAACATACATACATGCACATCCGTAAAATGCTAACATTTTCTTAAAGACAGGAGTAAAATTACTGGTATTACTACAAATGGATTGTTGTTGTGTAGGCTACAGAGAAGCTGGTGGCTTTCCTGTTTGGAATTGCTTCACATGTGGTGGCAGATGTTAGCTGGCATAGCCTGGGCATTGACCAAGGATTTCTAAAGGCCATGGGAGAAGTAAGCCTGCATTGTTTTATTTATTGATACAACTGGATTTATTGGAACGGATAACTTCATTTTGGACTGCGGTGGGGAGGAAAGAGAAAAGCTGGAGTCCTGTTTCAGGAAGATTTTTGGAGAGACACAATGTCACAAACTTCGTAAGAGTGACGTTCGTCAGGTTTGGGACCTGTAAACATTAGTGTTGCTTGGAGAGTTTGTTTCTGCTCATATTAAAAGAAACAGGCAGTTCTCTTGTTTTTCTCTTTCTCCAGATTGATTTTCATGGTTCATACTCAGAAGCTCACAGTGTTGGAGATTTTGGTAATGTTTCTGTTTGCCAATCATAGATCCTTGTATTGGAATAATTAGTCCTCTTCAAAACCATGGTGGTTGATTCTGTCTCTTATCCTGGGCAATGCAGGAGTAAGAATTGCATATGGACACTGTATTCTTGCCCTTCCCCATGGCTTGCAAAGCCCTGCTGTACCCATCCTTATGGTCCAAGTTTGAGGAGATGTGATAAGGCACATGGACATTTGGATTAAAGCCAAAATGCAGACCAAAGGATGCTAAGATTTAGATGGAGTCACTACTGTGATTTTAAATTGTACATTATTCTCTGGAGGTATAAAATGTGCAGCATACTTGCAGGTGAACCATTTGTGTATTCTAAATATATAGCTGGCAAATCTGCCACATAAATACATATAGAAGAGCCATGCATAGCTTCATCCACAGTGTTATTCATGACAGAAACTTAACAGGTTTTGTTTGTTGGGTTATGTGGGGTTGTTTTCATTCTTTCATCCTCAGGAGGAGATGTAGTGAGTCAGTTTGAGCTGGACTTCAGTTATCTGGCATCGAGTTGGTAAGATAATGAGGTTGCCTTCTTTAATATTTAATGTTCATTCTGTATAATCATATATAATATAATCACATATAATATCACAATTCTGTATTGATCTGTTTTAACAAAATGATGTCCTTCTTTATTTTTCTTTCAAAAGAAGCACTTGCAACTATTTTAAATGTTATGAGTTTGGTATTCCTTATATGCATATTTACTGTTCCTTGACTTAAAAAACTGGAAGGACAGAAGAGAGTTTTATGTATAGGAACACGGCAAAAAAAGAGTAAATTATTTATCTCTGAATTTATAAGCAGTTATATATTAAATAACTAGTGAAAACTTTTTGCTGGAATGTCCTAGCAGCTAGTGAAATAACTCAGTCAAGTGGCAATCTAAGTGAGATTTACTTAAAGTTTTGGAAGTTGAAGATGTTGAATTCAGACAGTTTTAAAAGCAGAAAAATGAGCAGAAGATTTAGATGCCCACTTTTTTTTCCTCACAGTTGCATGTGCAATCCTGGTCTCTCTGGTATTTGTAAATCTTCATGACCTTATGCAGTCTTTTGAAATTTGGAATATTTTATGGGCTGTTGTTATTACAAGAACTTTAATCTTTTATTGGGTGATGTGGAACATCTGTTGTTGTAACACATTCTTTTTTTTTTTTTAGGTATGTACCTGTCAAAGACCTAGCAGCTATCTATAAGGAATTTTATGGAAAAGAGATCATAACTGAAAGCACAATTGCTGAATGTACTTATCTGCTGTTTTTTGAACTGTAAGTTAAATATCTCTACCTGGGCTTTTGTAAGTGAAACGTATGTAGGAGAATTATGATAATCATATTTGAAACACCTTATGCATTGATGTCAGCAATATAGCTCCCTCCTAGACCCCAAAATCACAGAACATCTGAATTTTTTTTAATGACTAGGATTAAAATTTGGACTATTTAATGACTGTTAAATTAATTATTACACCACAGATGGTGAATCTTGACTATTTAATGCATTTATACATGTAACATATTTATGCCTATTTATTGGATAACAGCTGTGTCTTTAAGTACCATTGCACTGTTGTGCGTTAGCAATATAATTATCATGTACTGAAGAAGTCTCTAGATACATGCCTTACCTACATTTTATGTAGATCCCTTCAAGTCCAAGAATAGTTGAAAAGAGACTTTGGATATCTGGCAGCGTCTGCTTTTGAGTATCCTGAACAGCTTAGATGTATCCTGTATTTCAGTTAATTATCAATAGTCACACAGCATTTACAAAAACTGTGAATCCTGCAAAATTAAGGGCATTAAAGTTTTTATTGTTACTTTTTACATTACAACTTCAAAAATGTATTAACAACCAACATGGAAATATAACGACTTGCATAGTATTTACCATATAGGACTTTTGAAAAGAACTGTATAATAATTAAATATTAAATGAAACAAATTTTATTTCTGAAATTTTTTTTCAGGCATGGAGAAAGGCTTCTTGTTGGCAAGGTTGGTCTCCTGTTTTCTTTATAAAAATGAACATACAGCATGGAGACAATGTGATTCATCTTCCTGAGCATATTGCCTGTCTCTTAGCTTTTCCCAACATTTGCTAGTAAATCTACATTTCTGGTGGAGAAGTTCCATGAATATTTCCTTGGAGGAGTGGATGACATGGCATTCTGGACCAACAACATTTTTGAGCTGACGAGCCATATGCTAGAGAATGGAGCCAGGTATAGTGTGTGCCCTGACCTATAGAACACAGTAGTCAAGTGCTGACACCCACTTAATTGTTCTTCTTAAGGCAGGTTCTTTCCTAGAAGAGGTGCTGAGCTTTAGATCCTCACTTGGACAAAGGGATTTCCATGTCTGCCTTTTACCCAGGCTCACAGGATTATGCAGGCCTTGATTTTTCTTTTGTTACGTGTTCACACTCCTTTGCCCTGGCAAGCTGCTGGCATGCACAGGTGATACTTAGCAGGGAAAATTTGGGGCGTTCTTTAAGACATACTCAAGGCTTTGCTTAAATGTTGCATAGCCATGCCCTGAGGTTCTGCCTGGACTAGCAATCTGGGCCTGCACCTTCTGGCTGCTGCCATCAGTCAGCAAAGATGTCCCTTTTGAGGGGAGGTCAGGTGTTACCTTCAGACCCTGAAGGCAAATAGAATTAGAAAGAATAGGAATATATACTCTAGTGTTTAAGCTCAAGCTTCTACTCACAATTTCATATTTTTATAGAAGTTTAGCCTTGTATGGCTCTCTTACAAATGTAATCTTTCGTAAATAACTTCAGAAGACCAACAGTGGCAATTAATCCACCCATTTATATGGAAAATATCACTGTTGCTATTTTGGGAAATTATGTTTGAAATACAGAATGGTACAATCTGTTACATTCTTTGTTCCTAAATGGCACTTTCATTAAAAATGCTTTAGATTCATATAGATAACAGGGCATGTTACAATAAGTTTCCCTCAAGAGCTCTGTAAAGACATATGATACTCATACAGAACCTAATCAAGGTCATCAGATAAATATCATAGGGGTTTCTAAGGGTTATGATGATGCTCTAATTTTGATTTTCTTTAAAAAACTGATGACTTCTAACAGAGGAATCAGTAAGGATAAAAGTTGTATTTTTAGTTTCACTTCTATTATGGTAAAATCTTTAAAGTGCATTCTGCGTATTTTTCTTTAGTAGCTGCTACCTGCCTGAGAACCCACTGTTCATAAACTGCACAAAGGAGCACAAGGACAACCACGTGTAAGTGTAGCTCTGACAGTTTAAAGCTTTAGTAATGAAAGGAGAGTCTTCTGCTAATGTGGACAGTGAGCTACTGAAAATTAGAGATATTTTGGGTTATCTTTTTGAGTATGAATTTGAGATTCTCTTAGTGTGAATAACTAAGTTCTGTGTAAAGGAACTGCAGAACCTAACAGAGACTTTTACCTCAAGTCATTAGTTCAGTTATATTAATTCTTATCACTGTCTTCTTTGTTTTAGCAGAAACAAACAATCAAAACATGAACATCACAAGAATACAACTTCTTTGCTTACAGAAACACTTGAGAAGAATATAAACTATACAGAGAGAGGAGTTCAATTCAACATACAGCCTTGGGCAACAGTAAGTGAGAAGTAACAGATGTGTCAGGTAAAATTCATCTCTATATAAAATTGTTTTCATTGCTGTCTGAAATGCTGCATGATGGAGCAGGGTCTCTGGATGTTAGCAGTAGCTGTTAATCTATATATGTACGTCATAAGTACTCAATTTTTACACTTTGCTTATTGTATAGTGAAGTTAGAACACATCCTGCAGTGCCAAAAAAGACAAAATATATAGTTAGTATTTACATTTCACAGACATATGATTGCTTTTTTTGGGTTAAGAGCTCTCAGCAAGGCATAACAGTGAACGATTAGTAGTGCTCCCTTTAGTGCATACAGATTTTTGTCTTTCTAAAATGGTGCTTATGATCTGAGTCAGACTCCTCTTAAATCCATGTGGTGATTTCCACTGTTGGTGACTTGATTTTTGAGGTGCCCCAAAAAGTTCTAGAGTTTCGATCTGTGTTTTAGCCACTGTTGTGTCTCTTTATTATTTTTATTACAGAAATCCCTCCGCTTGATAAACCATGCTTTTAAAACCAATGTGTGGAGAGCATTAGGAGCTACACATCAGAAATCTTCTAAGCACATCTCCAAGCCAGCAGCTTCATATTTTCTGACTTCACCCTATGCTAGGCTTGGATGGTTGGTAATTTTTTCATCCCACCTTCCTCTTGATTTCTTAAAATTTTGAGTACACACCAAAATATTATTGTTGATCCTTTGGATACTCTTTAAAGGTGAGAGTGCAAAGCTGTAAACATCTGATGGAATGGCTTATGTTGTATGTTCAGAACAGCAAGTTAACCTGTAAGATTTTTCTTTTGGATGTTGATCAAGCTCCAAATGGAAGGAACCAACATTAGAACTAACACTGGCTCTAGTTCTGGGCAGTATAGGATTGTTGCTACCCTTTTTTGGTCGTGGGTTGATGTTTGTGCAAAATTAATTGTCTGTCATGAGTTGATGACTGATGATGTCTAGTGAGACTTCTTGGAAATACTTGAGACTAGTAGGGAGTTCAAAGATAGATTCAGGACAGAGAGAGGCATATTCTCTCTCCTTGCCAATGAGGTTCTACTTTGACCTGCAACAGGGAAGAATAATAAAACAAATTTGCATTGCTACTTATCTAACTTATTCTGTCTCAAAATTTGGATTTAATTCTTGAGTTTACTTCATACTGGCTAAATCAACAGTAGTTAGTTCTTTCCATGTTTCCTCTCTAAATTCCAACATGTTACTACTGTAACTCTTTTGCTTATCTCAGATGCACTAATGGAAGATGATTGTTCTGGTTTTACTTAATTCAAGAAAACATAAATAAATATATGATATAAAAAATTCTGTGTAGATTTTTACAAAACTATATGGGGAAACACAGGTCCTGGTTTATCTGAATTATGGGGGTTTTTCCCACTAATGTTGTGGTAGTCTGAAAGCTAATGCTGATATTGTTGACTCCCTTGCTGTACAGGGCACTGATCTCAGCTGACCTAAACCAGGATGGATATGAAGATCTGGTGGCTGGAGCACCAGGGTACAGCACCATGGGCCATGTTCAGATAGGAAGGGTGTATGTGGTCTACAGCAACCAGTCAGGTTTGCCACCAGAGGACATGGATCTGGATGGGAAAGCTGACCAAGTACTACAGGGTCATCAGGTAAGGGGTCAAGGCAGATATTGGTCACTTAAATTTTTTTGCCTGAAAACTGGTGAATTTTGACTGAGCATTGGTATCATTAATGTGTATGAGTATTATTCCTGAAATACTGCTCCTGATTAAAGATGTCATATGCTTTTCAAGAAAAATAATCATTATTAAAGTTCCGGGAACAATTGAAGTGATGGTGATCTGTGGGTTCACTTCCATTACTGTGCCAGATAAGTGAGTACTAGACCATAAAGTGCCCTTAAATAAAACTAAGGTTGTGTCTCTCTAAGCCACAGTATAGCTCATCCTGGTCCCTGCATTTAAGAAAATATTGTGTTTCCTGTCCTTTTTAATCTAAAATTATTAATTTGAGATGTTTCAATTCCTTTGAGGCTACATTTCTTCATTAATTGATAACTTCTCCCCAAATCATTTTGTCTGTAGTAAGAGTATTGAAAAAAAAAAAGAGAAAACTGATTTGACATGATAGTGGCTGGTTTGTAACCAAGAAGTAGTAGCAAATGACCCCTTTGAGTGTTAAATATGATCCTCTGTAGAAAATACCTTTAGTCACAAAGAATATAATAGGGAGGAATGAGCTACATTTCATTTTAATTTGTTTCTGTGGTTATAAACTGTGAAGTAACAGCTGCTGTCTTCTTACAGAGTGTTTTACTGGTTCCCAGTCATAATGCTGTCAACAGGAAAGACCATAAGCTTAACATCAATGGTGCACTGGACTCAGAAGAGGAAATAGCAAAGCAGCACCATATTATGTTCTGTTGTCCTTCATTTTAACACAACCGACTTTGAGTTAGTGTGTTGGCATGGGGGTTATTACTTAGAAGAAAAAAGAATTGTTGGGATAGACTTTTGTCATCTATTTCCAGTCTTCCCTGTGCAAATGTGCAGTAGGTTTTCATGGTTTTGACTTGAAAACATGAGAGCAATCCCTTTTCTTTTAGCCTTCAGGAAGATTTGGTTCTGCCTTGGCAGTCCTGGACTTCAATGAGGATGGAGTGCCAGATCTGGCAGTTGGAGCACCTTCTGTGGGATCTCAGTTTCTTACTTACAAAGTAAGCTACAAACATGGGTTTGTTAGGGTTTTTTTTTAACTCTCCAAACTGAATGTTTTTATTGATACATATTTTTTTAAACATTGAAATGAAAGAGAGAATTTCTGTTGTTGCTCAAGGTGACTTTGTAATTTAAACAGATGTTTATAACCTTTGTGGGTACTTTGACTGGAGCAACAGCAATGACAGCTGCCTGTATTTCTCTTTCAGTGGCCTTTTTGCACATTAGAAATCCAAACCAGATTGCAACTTTGCAGCACTGACATGCTGGAAATGTAAGGGGCCATTCATGAAATACAAATGTACCCTTTATATTTAGGAACAGAGAGTCTGGAATGGACCTCATGGGTCAATGAGTTTTGTCATATGCTGTCACAGGGCAACAAATGGTAACTAAAATGTGATACGAACACAGACACACTTGCTAAAATAACCAAGTTACAGAGGCTTAATGACTTGCAGCTTACCAGATAAGCCCATATAATGGTCCCTGAGTATTTCCAGGCCATGCAAACTGAGAGGTAAAATGTTTTGATTTAAACGATATCCATTAAGCTTAAAACTCTTCAGAATTTTACATACTAATTTAGCTGCCTGAATAAGAATTTAAGTGCTTTTATTTAGACTCACCACTTGGAAAATTGTGTGCATCTGTTGTGCCTGGCACTGTTTGCCATTGTATTAAAAATTAATAAAATTTGAGCCATCTGAACGTGTGTATTGTGAGTATAAATTATACACTATACTGCCCTTGCTCCTTACACATAGTGTGATGAAAATGTACTTCTCTAGTTTGTTGCTTGGTTACAGCAGTACCCATTACCCATGGATATTCTTAGGTTTGGGGTGGGAAAGAAAATAATATGGGAAGGCTCTGAGAGGGAAAATAAAGTTGTATGAATAGCCCTTGCAGAACTGTTCCACTCCTTGTGATTGGCCTTGGATTTAATACTTGGTACTGACATGTAGGTGGTCTCATGCCTCATTTGCCTTTTATGCCCTTTAGGGTGCTGTATATGTCTACTTTGGAACTGAGGGAAGAGGCTTGGCACCCGAGCCAAACGTTACCATAACTTGTCAGGTATATTGATAATGTAATATCCTGTTTATACTATCCTGTTAGATAGGCTGACACATGGGCTACACAAGCAGGAGGTGAGATAAAGGGGAAAAGAGCTTATGCGCTTAATAAAAAAAAATGTTAAAATCTAACTTATCGTTGCAAGGAAATTTAGACTGAGGGGGATGGAGTAAGCAGGTGCTTGCTTAGATTGGTTGTATGTGGGAAAGACATTTATACCCCAGTGCAGGGGAGGCAGCAGGGTGAATAGCAAGGTGCATAGCCCTCACAACCAAAAAAAGCCAACAAAAAACCAAAGAAAACAAAATTGAAGCCAGGGACTGGGAGGGTAATTTGGTCAGAAGCCAAGTTAGCTCTTTAGAATTAAGTTGCTCTATTTTGCTACAGAATTGATGGTTTAAGTTTTATTTCGGGCTTAAACTAACTGTTTATTGCAGTATTCCTACTGTAATCTTGGTTGGTCCCTCCTGGCAGCTGATGTTGATGGGAATGGAAAAGCTGATCTGGTTGTGGGCTCTCCATATGCACCAGGTGGTGGGAAGCAGAGAGGATTTGTGGTTGCATTTTACTCTCATATCAACAGGAGTGACCAAGGTAATATTTATTGAGTAAATTAACCCTCCCATATTTTATGTGACTGTTCATTTGTTCCTAATTAATCCTGGGATAATTCAGGCTTGGAGTGATCTCAGAGGCTGTCCCTCCTGCTCAGTAAGGGATAGCTGTGAAGCCTGACCAAATTGCTCAGGGCTTTGTCCAGTTGCATCTTAAAACCTCTAATGATAGAAATTGCACAGCCACTCTGGGCAGCTGCTGTACTTCTTGGCAGTCCTCATAGGGAAAAAAATCTCTTGTTACAGCCAGTATGAACCTTTCTTGTTTCACTTTATGTTCATTGTCTATTGTCTTCCCACCATGCATAGTGACCTCATAGGCATGGAAATCATTGAACACCCCTACTAAATTTGCTCCAGTTTAACAACATCTTTCCTGTTACTGAACAATATATTATAGGTGTGATTTAGGGAACAATCACTTCTCTCAATGTCTTTGCCATGCTGCTGCTTATATAGTTTAAGGCACTGTTGGCTGTCTGCTGTCAGAGCCTCACACTCAGGTCTCTGCCCACCAGGATCTCCAGGGCCTTTTCCACGTGGCAACTCCCCAGCCAGTCTGTCCCTAGCTGTATCACTGCAAGGGCATCTCCTTTCCCAGGGTTAGGCTTTGCATTCATTCTCACTGAATTTTGTGAGGTTCCTGTCAGCCTGTTACTCTAGCTTCCTGGGTGCCTCTGAATAGGACCACTCCCCTGCAATCTCCTGTAATCTGCCAACTTCACAAAAGGGCATCTTGTTGCCTTGTCTAAATCATTTATAATAAAGTGTCCAACGGGATGAGTCAAAAGATTGATCCCTGAAGGCACTCCACTTGTTGCAGGCATTCAGAGAACAACACATTGTTCTCCGCTCTTGTCAGGGTGATCATCTCAACCAGGTTTTTCCCATCTGGGTTTCTGTCCATCCAGACTGCAGTGTCCCAGCTGGGATGCAAGAACATTGTGGGAAACTGTGTTGAAAACCTTTGCTAAAGCAATGGATTCAACTATGTATTGTGAGTCCAGGGTAGGCTGGTTCCAGGTTTCGAAAATTGCAAATGAACGTCAACAAATGAATCTTTATCATTCTGTACATTCCTTCATGTGGCTAAAGAGGAATGCTACAAGTGAATATAGTTAATGAGTACAGGTGATGAGGTTTCTAGTGAATGAGGAAGGAAATGTCATAGATGGAGCTAAATAATAAAGCTTGAGCAGCTTAGTCAGAATCATGTAATTGAGATTTACAATAATGCTTAATTGTTGCAGCTTATTCTAATTCATGTAAAATTAGAAACCACAAGAACATGGGTTTCAAAACACTGCTAACTGACATTTTTGTAAAACCAAAGCACAGAATGGGTTATTTAAATTATAGCCAGAATGATTTGAAGCTCTCCCACCCAGCACCCTTGAAGAGTTACAAATTCTGATAAACAGTAAGTAGTTTAGGGCAGGCTTGAGTGGTAGCTTTCACGTACTTCATGTAGGCTTTTGGAAGGATTGAGAAACAGGCTGTGTCAAATAAAAGCTTTCACCAGCCAGCAGAGCTGCAGGGTGAGTAAGCAAAGTCAACAATTACTGGTGCCATGTTATGGGCAGTGTAACTTTGCATAGAGAAACTTGTTGTCATAGGGTGAATCAGTGGATGATTGCAAATGGGTTTTTCAATGCCAGGGCACACGAAGATTTAACTCATATTTTTTTCTGGTCTCTCAGGACTCCTGTCAGTACAGGATGCCAACTGGATGATGGAGGGGGAAGAAAACTATGCTTGGTTTGGATTTTCACTTGCCAGCTGCCACCTGGAGAACATAACATTATTGCTGATTGGTAGCCCTACATGGAAGACTTGTTCTAGGTATGTTGTATGTGACAGCTTCTGTCTCCTCCACTCTGCTCTACTTCTGCAAGGTTTAAAATTTGAAATAGATTAGACTTCCAGCTTTTTAGGAAGTTTCCTTTTTGTTCTGCTTAGAATACTTTCATTAAATTTGTATTTTTATGCCTTCACCCTTCCCTATGAAGACAAGGGTTTTTAGACCATCTCTAGGGCAGGTCTCTGTTATTTAGAGACACTTAAAAATTTCTTGGGTTTTCTTGGGGAGGAAGAGGGGTCACAAAAATGCTGATGGGTAAGGCATGCCTTAAATAATTGTATGGATAGCTCTTACTTTGAGAGAGCATTTTTAAAAGCAAATTAAACACGAAGATGTCTTGGATGATAAAAAAGTGGATAGACAGACCAAGTGTGTGCTCTAAATATTGTGTAATTAGTTAGAACAAGTATGGGAATTACTAAAATAGATTTCTAGAATTTGTCAGGCACTATTATTGCAAAGTAAAAGGGGAAAACATGTACAATAATATGTTGTTACATACAAATTTATTTTGCATTGTAATTGCATTGTCAAGCTGCAAGACCCTCTTGTCGGATGTCAGACAGAGTGTTGGGAAGGTGTACGGGTATAACCCACCAAGTACAGAGCGCTGGTTTGAGATAACTGGAGACAAGGTAGGGCTCCTTCTTTAGTATGGGACCTTGTGAATAATTTGAAGTAAAGTGACATTCTGTAGAAATTACATAGGTGTTTTAAAAATCTGACAGGAGATGGGCAGAATGGGTTTGTCTCTGGCCAGTGGTGTGATGTCTGTGGCCGGGAACACAAGAAAAGTTTTGGTGGTGGGTGCACCTACTGCAGGTATGTCCTGAAAATTGGAGACCATTTCTGCTTAAGGATGTTTGTTTCTGTAGGACTCAAGGAGAGATACAATGTTTAAGTTAGAAAAGGGACCTTTGAATTGCCATGAAATTAAAAAAAAACAATTAGAAATCACTGTAATCACCTGTATGTGCCTTACACGTAGAGTCCTCTCTACTGTGCTTCAACTTCAGTGGGTCTTTTTCCTTCCTTAAAATGGGCTTAACAACATTACTGCTTTGCATTATTTATGTAACAGTGATTTGCTAGCAGACTGCATATTTCTTGGAAGTGAAACCACACAGTATTTTGTCCTCACTCTGGCAGTAGACAGTAGGGAACTGAGGATGTCAAAATGCAGAAGTCTAAGTTGAATCCATTTCTCCCCTGGTACTGTGACTAAAAGATTTTTTTTTTCCTATGCTAATTAGTGTTAAAGCCATATAATGTTTGATGTTATTTGATACATTATATTATCCATTTTATGTAATGCCAGTATTACCTATAATTTTAAGTACTAAACTTGAGTTCCTGTGTCTGATGCTCAACATCTGTTATTTCTTTTTTTTTCTTCCAGACAGCCTGTCTAGGATTTTATTTATGTCCTCAGTGCTGCATCAAGCTGGACTGGCTCTGGTATATGACCTGTCAAACAGCACCAAGCCTTCTTTGCTCAGCACATTCAGTGGGGACAGAAGGTTTTCTCGTTTCGGAGGAGACATTTACTTAAGTGATCTGGATAATGATGGGCTAGGTAAAGCTTGAATCTAGACCAGAAGTGAAGGGTTTAACTTTTGGCAACAGGAAAATTGGTCACCTACATACTCATACAAGTGCTAACCACAGTCTGCTTTCCCAATTGAATTGTACCAGTATTCCACTGTGCCTTACAGGGAGGCTTCTGTAAAATCCCAAGCAACTCAGTCAGAAATTGAAACATTTTAGCTGCCATCATTAATAGAAATTGTGGCATCTAGAGGCATGTAAATGCCAGCTCTCCCATGTTTTGATTTAGCATTAGTTCATTTCTGCTGTGTCATGTCCTCTTTGTAATATGTGCAGATGAAATGATTGTGGCATCCCCACTGCGAACTAACGGTGTCACCTCAATCCTGGCTGGTGCGGCAGCTGGCCGCGTTTATATTTACAACGGCAGACAGGCATCCTCGGGGAATGTCACAGGCCACTGCACATCATGGACATCTCCCTGTCCTGAGGACTGGGTAAGAATCAGGAAAGTGAATTCTGGACATGAATTTAGAATTGTAACTAATTAATCACATCCAGTACAAATACCAAGTGTGTTCTGCCTTGGTTCCAGAAAACAGAAGGTTTTCTCAGGTTTCTGAACCTCTGCAATTTGGCTCCTCCTGTTTGTTATTAAATTACTTTGCTGTTTAGAGCCAGGGTTAACATACTGGTCTTCTACTCTCCTCCACTGACTTTTTTTTTTCCTCTTTTTTTTCTTCTTCAGGCACAGTATGTTCTGATTTCTCCTGAGGTAAGTAACCAGAAAACAAACTACTGAGAAAAATTAAAAAGTCCTACTTAAAAAAAACCCCTAGCAGTATTATAACCAGCAATGTTATTTTATAGGAACTATCAAGATTTGGGAGTTCCATTACCACTGTGAAATCTGAAAGAAAGGTGAGAAAAATTACTGTTGTTGGCTGTTCCATAACATCCTTCTACCTCACTTGAATATACTAGCTAACACTTCACATGTATCTTACACATTTTCAAAAGTCTTAAGTTCTTTACATAGTTAATTAAGTCACTCTCTGAACTGGTAATTAAACCCATTTTATAGGTTGATGAGCTATGGAGTAGCCAACATTTTGGCACCTGAATTGAAAGGTTTGAATCACTTTAAACCAGCCTGAATTATAAAGTGCTTAGGAGTTTGTTGAAAGGTTCCATGGGAAATGCAGCATAGGTGCCTCCTGCCTTTACTGTTCATGCCTGCCTGTATGCAAAGTGGATGCTCAGCTGTGGAGCAAACCGAGCACCCAAAACCATTCCTCTCATTTAGTCTTTACAGGTTTGCTGTCCTGGCTATCACTTGCAGTGAACACTGTTCATATGTCATGTGTTTGTAAGCATAGAGAGGTCCAATTCTTACCTGACTGATTTAGGATGTGTTTGCATACCTGTTTCTCTTTGTTTCCCTCACATGCCCAGTTTTTTACCAAATGCCAATTGCTACATTTCTATAATGCACTGAGGAACCTTTTTTCAGCTGGAAAATTACTTAGTGCTTGTTCAGCTGAGTTCCAATGTTCTGCTCACTCTGACATCATCTCCATGAGGACTAGGGTTCTCTGTGTGAGTACAGAGGAAGCCTCAGTACTAGGCCGAGGAGGTCTTCAACAACTGGTATTTGACTTCTTGTGTTAAAACATGCAATGGACAAGCACCTGGAAATTCTTCTCAGCTAGGTTAGGGTGCATAATCCAACACCTGAAACAGAGGCACTGCTGAGTGCAAGCGAGGCTATTCTCCAAGCATTTGTGTTCTGTTGCTATGGCACCACTCTAGTCCACACTCCAGCTTCATCTGTCTTGATATTAGCTCTGAGAAGCAGTTTATATGGGCAAGAGATTTATTTCATTTGTTCCAGCTTGCTCCAGTTCCCCAAATGAAATAGTATGGCAAACAGACTTTAACTGCTACTCTGATGAGGTGGGCTGCTGCCTCATTTCCCATCACATTTCTGTATGACACTAAGGAGATGGTCAAAATCCATGGGGGAAGCTTAAGGCAGCCATGCACCTACAGTTACATTTTGCTACCTTTGCTCTTTATCCCTGCAGAAAGAAGTTGTAGTGGCAGCAGAGAGAAGTTCTGCAAAAGCTCGGCTTGGTGGAAGGCTTTTTGTCTACTCACTCTAAAAATGCACAGTAGCCTGGAAGACCAGGGCACACGTGGTCTTCTAGTGAAGAATCTCTGTAGTATTTGTGCTACTTTCCTGAACTCACGCAAACCAACAGACCCCGTCAGCAAACTTTTGCTGAATTCTGTGGTGGGCAGCAGCACCGCTTATCTAGAACAAACAAGCTGGTCTGAAAACCTTTTAGAGGTTGAAATGAGCAGGCAGCTGGATTTTTGGTAGTACTATTTGGCCGTATAAGGAATATCCAGTGGCCACCTTCTTTACTGGCCAGATTCGAGTATCTTCTTGACAAAACTGGGAAACTGCAGCACATCATTTACAATGCCTTACATACTGTGATAAGGATAAGGATTCTAAGTTATGGGAAGTTACTGAAAAAGTAATAAGCATGGAGCAGCTTTAAGACTGACAGAAAGGTGAGTGCTGGTTCAACAAGACTGTCTCTCTCTCCCTCAAGCCTTAAGGCCTGCACTGAGGGTAGAGTGCAGCTTGGATCTCCCAGGGAAAAAAGAACAAGCAAGACTAATGAAGTTTTAGGAAATGCTTTTGCAATTGTGGCTGATTACTCTGACATCCTTTCTGCTTTACTGTAAAATTCCATGACCATGGTAACATAGAATTGTTAATGGCTTTTATTGTTAACAGTATTGTCTTTAATACTAATTTTGTATGATGCAGGTTTAACAGAGTGTGCATCAATTATCTATTAAACAACTTGAGCAGCAGAATGGGTTGATCCTATTATTACCAACACTACTTTGTAGACACATATGTGTATGTGTTTTCTCTCTCTTGCCTCCTTCACAAAGGCAAAGCATTATTTTTATTTTAAATAAAATAGCACAGAATTCTAGGTCATACTCCAAAATCAAACACTTCAACTTACGTTCCTAGGAATTCTCTTTAAAGGATGTTGCTTTAAGCAAATCAAAAAAGGCAAGGTGAACATTAGCTTGATGTACAATGTGTTCTGGCATCTACTTTAAGGACTTGCCCAAACAGCAAAACACTTTAAAAAAGAAGTTAAATCTGAACTTCGTGACAGAAGTAACTGGATAGAACTGGGATTGCAGTGCTTACCTTACAAATCTGTTAACTGTGGTACAAGGCAAAACAAGCAGTGCACCTTTAAGGGCAGAATAAAGGTTTTCTTTTCAAATCAAAATTGACAAAACCAGTATGTTCTGTAGCAATTCCATTCTCAACATACACTCTCCACTCGCTTTTGTTTTTTCTATGTATGATCTCCACATAATTTTATTGCACTTGACTGCATTTTGATTACTTGAATTGTAAGAAAACCCTTAAACATTTGTGTATGTCTGTAAAGAGAAAAAGCAGTCTTGTAGACATGTCTTTCTCTCCGTGTTTTTATTGTGCTTTAAGTCAGTTATGTACAGGTAAAGAGTCAAAAGGAGTCCACAGAAGCCTCCCTGCACAAAAGCTTATTAGAAAGCTTCCCAAAGAGCTGCACCAACACATACCAGTTCTCGCCTAAATGAAAACATCAGCATCCATGTCCCTTCACACACTGAGATTCCTGGGGTTTATCAGCTGAGGTATGTGAGCCATTGTTTTCTTCCACTGGATTGCTAAGTTCGGAGGGTTTTTACTATTTTACCTGCTAAGCTAAAAGGCTGCCAAAAAAATCAACTAAAGAGCTCAAAAGCATTACAAGCCCCATTATCTTTCTCACCTTCTCATGCCACTAGTACCTGTACTTAGAGTCAGATACAGAAGAACTGCTGGAAAATAACTATGTACAACTGACTTGAACCAAACCAGGATCACAGGCCTGCACAACTTTAATTTATGAACCTTTTTATTTCCATCTTTGACTCATTAGTCCTGAGAAGAATGTTGACAGCTACAGTACTGTCTTTTCAATCCCTACCAGTAAAATTATTTATGTGGTGTCACCTAAGGAGCTGCTCACTGTGTTAGATTAAAAAAATCCCAAAGAAGAAATGGACAGCATGTAACCTGATATAGACATATTTCATGTTCCCTCTACAACCTGAGAGAAAGCAGTGGAGAACTACACCCTTAAAGAGAAGTCCTAAGAAAAATAGAAATAGTTGGCATAAGGCTTTTACTCCTTCCTTCAGCCTATCACAGGACATCAGCCTTCCACACCCTTAACTAACCTGGCTACTTATTGTGGTGCAGGCTAGTCCATGCTTTGTCTTGGAGGGAAGAGAGAAAAGCAGAACCCAGCTTAAGAAAAACCAACAACCCATCTCTTGATTTTTACCAGAATTTGAATAATGACCACACAAGTTGTTGATCTGCAGCTGTACCAATGTGTGTTGAAACAGTGTCGGATGGAAAATGCAAGTGGCCATTATCCATAGGCCCACATGCCCTGTTCCTAGAACTGCCTGTTTTGGGCCTGAATTAATTGTTAAGGAATATACAAGATTAGCAGCTACATTTCAAAGTCTTTTATTGCTCATTGTTTCTCACTGCTCCCAATCTGGAAGTCATGCTTCACATGAGATGCAGGTATGCTTTTTGCTTTGGAAAACCTGTTCTCTGCAATTAAATAGGGCCTTAAAAATCCATTCAAGAAGCCACTCCTGGGGTGGATTTTTCTTTGATGTTTGAAGTCAGATTCCTAAATCTGCAGCTCAGAACCAGAATTATTGATCAATGCTGACTGCTGTCCTCCTTTAAGCCAAAAATTCTTTTCTCTGTAAGAAGGGCTATTAAGCAAAGCAGTATTTGACAGAAACATTTAAAACCAGAATGCCCAAAGAGTAAGTACATGTATGTGATACAGAAAACTAAAGGCACATACACAGGGTGGAGGTGAAACTGCTGTAGAAAGCATTTTGTTATTTTCCCTTGTGTTTCTCTCCTTTTGTGCATGAGCATTAAAAATATCATTGCAGGTTTTTGGCACAAAATAATATAGAAATTAGCAAGTTTAGAAATTCTTGCAGTTTTCAGTAAGGGAGAACAAATACAAGGAAAGTGTCCAAAGTCCACCCTGTAACAACAGCAATCTCTTCATTCCTGCTGTTCCTACTGGTTTGTTAATGTGCCTCTGCCCAGCCCAAATGTTTCTCCTTTAAGGCTGGTCTTTATCTCCACTCTTCCAGCTGCTGGTTGGGATTTTTTCAAAACTGCAGGAACCTAGGCAAGAAACAGAATAGCCTGTGATTACATGAGAAACTGCTCTACATGTGGCAAAAGGAAATAAAGCCGCACAGAGGCCTGAACCTTGATTTTTCTCCCCTTGTTTTCAGAACAGTGTCTTTGCCATCTCCCTCCCTAGTATCCCTCCTCCAGTATCTTTCTCCAAGCCGGTCAGTATGTGCTGGACTTGGTTTTTGAGCTACACTTCAGGATATTCTAGCTAATTGTAGCCATAGTCAACAATCCACATCGAACTACTTCCATCTGCCTCTTAGTAGCAAAAGAGGGGAGGGAAGAACAGGAGTTTATCTGAGCCTCCCTTTGTCACTTGTAGCAACTTAACTTTTGACTCTACTGATACGTCTGCTATAAATACCACAGTGCAGAGCTGAGGTAGACAATACAGTTCCACAAGTCCAGGAAAGGGTAGTCAACAGGGAAAATGACCCATACATGCTCATCTGAATGGTCTCTTTGGAAATCTTCCTACAGCTCGGCCATCAACAACAGAGAGAACTGGTATGCGCGTGAGAAACTGTAACAAACTTCACACTCAGAGTCAGGACATCACAACCATGGCATCATTCTCCAGACAGATGTTACAGCTAGGGCTTGCCCTCGCTTAGCTCTGCTTACTCTTTTACAAGACAGGGACTACAGATCCAGAGTTAGTATGTGGGTGGGAGGACGAGGGCTGCTTCTACCATTAGCCTCAGCTTTCCTTGGGCTTTCAGGTGAAAGTAAATATTACACATCTCATGAAACAGCCTGCAGCTTCACTTCTGGCCAGTGCTGGGGCTCCCCACCTTATTTAATCCAGCTAGGGAGCACCTTCTCTGTCAAGGAGCAGAGCCTGAGCTGAATTCTGCCGTGCTTTGTGGCTTACCCCTCTAATCTATCTTACTTTCTGCCTTAGGAATGGACTGTACATGCAGAGTGTGAGGCAGGAGCCCCGGCCAGCCATACGTACGTGAGGAGGTAGCGGAGGCTCTAGGTGCCGCCCAAGGAAGGAAAGTAAGCGCCGCCAGATCAGACCACTTCCCAGAAACATAATCCCTGTCACCAGCCAAAATATCCTGGGGTCCTACTGACAGAACACTCCCATTAGTCATCCAACTATCACTCCAGAAAAGGGATTACCCAAAGATAATCTCTCACTCCCCACTGGTGTTTTCTTCCTTTATGGGAGGAAGCAGTAAACTCTCTACCATCAACAGCCAAGCCCTCCCTTGGCAAAAGGGCTGTTTCATAGCAAAGCATTTTATTTAGGACCACTGTACTGCATTCTGTTACTGTTCCATGCAGTTTTCTTTCCTTCACTGGGAAATTTGAAAATTCAACCCTTATATTTAACGGAGTTGAAAAGGAAGAAGTCTTTGCTTTGCTTGTTTGTTTTAAAGGTGGCATGTGCAATTTTGAAGTTGGACCCCCCCAGTCTGTACCCCTTCCTCCCCAGTTTAGCTATAAACAATTACTGATAGTAGAGTACTTCCTCTGATGTGCTGGAAATAGCCTGGCTGCTTGCCAGATACCCTTGTATCTGGAAGTCAAAGCTGCTCTTGTCAGAATAGATAATCATTAAAGAAACTTTATTACTACTTTATAGTCAACTACTTATACAACCAAAAATTTGTCTTCCCATTTCTTTTCCAAGGTCGTTAACACAGAAAAAAGGCTGCAACACTGTGCCGTTTGCCATACAGTAATTTGATTAAAAAAGAAGTGACTGTATGAACACATAAATCACTGGAGCTTTGTCTATGGAAAGAATGAGGTTGTACCAAATATAAAATGTGCTATAAGAGCAGGACCCATATTTTATGATAAATGCAGCACTTGTTCCTTACCTCTTCAAGAGATGACTCCAAGTTCATACCAAATGCAACTCCTATGAGTCCAAAGAGAGAGACAGAGAAAGTCCCCATGGTCAGCTGCAAGTTCAGCCTCATCATCACATTACGGTGGCTAAAGAAGGGAGAAACATCTGTAAGGGGAACCCAAAAATTGATTTGCTGCCTGAATTCTTAAATTCTATATAGCAAGCACTAAAACCAAATAGTGAAAGAGAGAAAGTCATGCTGGAATTAGGTAAGCCTGTGACAAAGATCATGAAGTAACAGTACAAAGAGACTATCATTTTGACATTGCTACATCAGGACACCTCTAAAGGCAGCAGGTTCTGCTTCATCATCATCATCAGACTTTCCAGCATTGCTCACTTCTCAGAGGTGTATATACACAGAGTAACAGTAAATTTCTGCTTAAATTTGTGTCCTCTCACCACCACCTGGCTGAAATTTCTATGTCCATATTCACAATGGATGAAAAGTTATTGTTACCTTGCAAATTAATCCATTTTACAAAAAAATAGAGTTGTTAAATGCTGCAGACTATAAACTTGAGCCTGTTTGGGTGAATTCCATATTCAAGTCTTTCACAAAAAAGATTTTTGTGGTTTCCTGATGCAGCATCCATTAATTGCTTCTACAGGTAACTCCTCAGTGTAGAGGAGAAAACATATTAAACACCAACCTCAAAGAGAGAGTAGAATGTTCTTGCAAATGCAAGCTACAATTCTTTTTCAGTTAAGAAATCTGATTAAAAGTGAAAAATATAGCATACAGAGAAAAAGAGAAAACTTGCTCCCAAGTTATTAATTTCTGTATCACTCTACAGAGTAATAATTTAACTTGTACTGAAAACCTGAGTAGCCTAGCCAGACTCTGGCTAGCAATCTTTTCTGAACAGAATGTCTGCCTCTAAATTTGCAGACATTTCCTGTATTAAGCAGCTCCCCAGAAGGAGCTAGAAGCTGGGTTTCTCTGCCAGGGAAGTCTGACACCTAGCTTCAGAGGTACATACGAATCACACATACTAATTACGCTATCTTCTTGCTTTGCTTTATCCAGTTCATGATAAGAAAAGCGCAATGCAGCTGTGACTACAAGTCCATTCAACCCTCACTAAGAATTTTCCAACTTTCGCTGTGGGCAGATTTGAGAAAGTCTAGGTCATGAAAGTCTAAATTCCACTCAGCTTTTGATAATCTAATGGATGGTAGCTAACCTGTCCAGGTTGATAAAGATGATGCTTTCTGAGTCATCAATCAGTACTCTGAGTTCACGAGCTTCATTTAAAAGATCTTCTGCTTGTCTGTAATAATTCTCCAACAGCAGCTCCATTTCCTCTGCATGGTCAATCCCAGACGTACTCTCCTCACTGTGAGCAACAATTTGTATTTTCCTGGTTAGCTACATATTGTACAGAAGTACATTACTGATGTATTAAGGCACATAAGAGTTGTGGGGAACAAGAGTGCTGTTAGACACTACACCACAAAATCCAGTCTTTTTGGTGAGGAACTTCCATCAGTTCCAATAGCATAAAATAAAAGAAATATTTTTATATTTATCAGCACCTCAGCATAGGCAGTCAATTATTTTAAGTAGAGCAGGTAACATTTGATGTGCTCAAAGGATGCACAACTCCACAAATCTTAAGTTTTTCAGATATTACAAAGTTAAAAAGTTATAGACATTTGATATTATATATTATTAGTTATTATAAAATGCTAAATATTTTGTCTGGAGATGCCTAACTTTTTGGTGCCCTCAAGTGGTGAGAGCTGGTAACAGTGCAGTCAAAAACACCCAAGAATAAAACATAACCAAAAGTCAACACACAAACAATTACACAGTGATGGAGATGGTTTAGGTGTATATTAAAATGGTTTAGTCATAAAGCATTTGAGCTATACACAGCAATTACTGAAAAGCATTTTGGGATCATGAAGCAGCCAAACAGAGACCATCTATTGAAAGATGCTCCTCTCTTAAGTGAAGTCTATCTGAGAGACTTTGATCTTACTTCATAGTGCTACTGCTGGCACAGTAGCCTTCCTCTGAAACACACATTTCTGGCATTGTGTAGATGAAACCTGAGGCACCTGAGGTCCACAAGAGCTTGGAAACTAAGCAGCAAAGCCTGGAAGATTTTTCATAATTTTTTGTTTTGTGGTATGATCTCATTTCGCTAGAGACTGATATTTTTAATGAATCTTCTCCTGGCATTACTGACTGCTAAAAGAACCTCTGTAAAATGGTTTTCCAAGAAAATAAGCTGTCTGTCTTACAAACCAACTCATGTAAGCTCCCTGAGGACCTTTAATAGAGCACCTAGTTTCTCTCTTCTGGGGCAGAAACTCTGTGTTAGCCAACCTGATTTGAAAGCCCTCCAGACCTTGAGGTTTTCACTGCATGGAGATGAGCTGCAGACTTGAAAGCCTTAGAGCACTATCTGCTGTATTACAGATTCAGCTGAAGGTCATATTTGATGACTATCTTTACGTTTACATAGCTCCTCGGGGGATATACAAAATAAAGACAGCCACAAAGACATGAAAGTAGCTGCCACTGGATGTGCTTTCATTAACTAGCTTCCATTTGCCTCATGAGTCTTCCACATTCTGACGTTTCCTCACACGAAGTTAAGAGGTCTGCCTCATCTTTCTAGGCTAAGCTCACCGTTCTGCTGCTAAGATCTCTGATGGTACCTATCTGCCTCACTGGGTTCCTCCACATCCTTTCAGGCTTCCCGAGTTCATCAAGTACCACGTATCAGTTGCATCAGTCCTGGAGCAAAAAAGAGCTGATCACACGTGGCCAGCCTGCCTGCCATGTGTTAACACAAATGTGTTGTCATGGCTGGTGTTTCCCGGTGTGCCTCGTGCACAGACTGCCTCACTGCATCCAGCAGCACAGTTCCAGCACTCTTCACACAACCTCCCACTACACACAACATCTACCCCACTGCAACAGTGTCTGAAAGAAGGGATGCCTGTGGGTTTCTCTTGACACGAGCATAAGGTGACATTGGGATCTTTCCTAGATGTCCCCTACACACTGTCTACCATGAGACAACAAAGGCTTTGCCAGCAGACTGTATTAAGTCTAAAGGAAGGCTGTGAGCAAAACCAGGAAAAAGACCAGCTGCTGGCTCAGGAGCAGCTGGAATTTAGAGCTACCTCTGATACTGCTCCAGAAGATGCATTAGAAATGCAAACCATGTCCCACTTCTGGAACACTGAGTTTCTGCTGCACATTTAGATGAAGGTCTGCAGGGCAAGACTTCAAACCCACACTACTGTGTGAACAGTACTAATATGTACATGCAATGCAGTTAGGCAAAAGTATTATTCAGCAACTTCACAAAGTACCCTGGGAGGTAGCTTCTGTTATCTTCTTATACATAAAACACATCTCTATGCCCAAGATTTAAATACAATTCAGCCCAAAACATATTTGGAAATTGTATATATTATCCCTCAGTTTTTTAGTTTTTATTAAGGTGACCAGTGCTGCTGTTGCTGTGTGCTGTCTTTCACCAGAACCCCAGAGTGTAATAGGATTGTTTCTGCACGTACATCTCCTGGAATGCCTTTCTTCAGGTGCACAAGATAGCTCGAGGGCTTCTTTCCTTCAGGTACTGCTGGTAAGCAAAAAGCTAGGAGCAAAGTGTTCAGAACACTTCTAGTAAAGGAAGTATGGTATCTGACCTATTAAAGACAAGCTTTAAAACCTGCCTCTGGTTTTTATTTTGGTGAAACTGAGGAAAATGCTCCCAGAATGTGTTGATTTATACTGAAAAATAACACTTTGTTTTCCTGCCATCCCACTCCCACTTCATCACACGGTAGATGAGCCAGCCTGTTATGTCAAGAACTATTTGTAACTGTGTAACAATGGAGTTCCTCTCCAAAATGGCAACTACTATGGTTTCTGAAGCAGCAAGCATTAGGGCTTAAAAAAAATTAGAAAGACTTTTTCTTTCTGCTTTTTAGCAGTAAGCATCCAGTTTAGTGTTCAAGTTCTCCTCAAACAAAATACACTGTTAAAAAAATGTATGTGGTTTCAAAATATACATACAATACTTGTGGATCAGTCCATTTAGACAGACAGAGTTCTTCTATTACTTCTTCTTCATCTAAGATCTCCAAAATTGTTTCTTTGAAAACTTTAACATCTGTTTCCAGTTCTGACAAGCTGAAGGAAGAACAGGCAAAAGGTCAAGTAATCCCCAGTGGCACCAGCACCTAAAGGTCATCTCTACATGAGTTTGCGAGCCAGCATCCTCGCCAGACGGAGTGGCCGGGGAAGACTTCCTTGAGGGGTTGCA
The DNA here is from genome assembly GCF_000738735.6 of Corvus cornix cornix. Taxonomy (NCBI): domain Eukaryota; kingdom Metazoa; phylum Chordata; class Aves; order Passeriformes; family Corvidae; genus Corvus; species Corvus cornix. Next base: position 60,309,289 of record NC_046333.1, read on the forward strand.
AGAGCTCCTTCAAAACACACTCTGCAAGCCACATACTTAGCTGTGGCAGTGATCTGACTGGGGACCAGGGAGGTACAGACACACACTAAAAGGCATCCAGAAGTGTTTCTGGATGTATTTATACAGAAAGCCAGAAAAACAAGCGCTCTTTGAGCATGTAGCAAGTGCATGTTTGCACTGCTGTATCAGAGAGGCCAATACATGAAGGGAGCACTGTATTAGTAACCTCAAGCACAGATTTACATAGATGTACATTAAGGGGAACATTTCCACTCTGTTTGATTCTCTTAGGTATTCTTTTGTTCTGTCAGATGCTATTTAAGAAGCACAACAGTATTTCTGACTATTCAGAATTTATCTTCCTTTTTCCGCATATCACTAGGTAACTCATACACCGATTTTCACATTTCCAAGTAAGATGCACAACCCAGCATTACAGTAATCTAGGAAATTAATATCAAATACCATTTTTCAACATTTTAATGCATGCCATTTTCTGTGGTCATTTTCTAGTCTCTTCACAGCTTAGTTACCTCTTGCCATTTTGCAGGAGAATGTGTAGTTTACTCCTATCCACAGATAAAAGCTTGGGGTCCACTAGAGCTTCCAGTGTCTCAAGGATCTGAGGCTGCAAAGTGTTAAGTCTTCCCTGCAGTTTGCTGATCTAGATAACAACATGATCCTTCATAAGAATTAAAATAATTCATTTAGAATGATTTGGGCAACTGACTCCTGTCTCTCAACAGAGAATTCACAGTAATAGGTAGTTAATATAACCTGCTTTCCAGTGCCTGGGAAATACTTCTATATGGATACCACATAAACATAAAGCCAGTGCAAAACACAGCATTTAATAAAAAGTGAACTGAAGCCCAGTGACAACCACACCAATAAGGCTGATAAAACTAAAACACTATTGTCTAGAAACGTTATATTAGAATTAGCAAGCACAGATTTCTTATGATAGCTAGAAATTGGTCTGACTCCTGGTCACGAGGCCGAAACCTCAGCACTTCTGTGTGATTTTCATTTCAGCTACAACATGTCTCTAGAAAATAATTCTGACTTGTTTTTTAATTATCCAAATGATGGTGAAGCCATCATATCCAAAAGCACTTTACTGGAAAGGGAATGAAAACACACATACACACAACACTGTAAGAAACTAAAGCAACAAGAGTCAAAACAAAAAGAGAGAAAGTGCAGAATACATTTAAAAGTATGTGCATGTAAATGCCCTTTACTATGTAGCAAGAACTTCCCAAACATTTTGAAAAAAATGAGATAGCTCACCCAGTACTGCAGGATTGCTTCTATGGCTCGGAATTCAAAGGGCAGGGAATATGTGACTAGTTGACCTTCCCCAGCCAGCTGAGATGCTAGTTCATTGAGGAGCCAGTGTTCCAGACTTAAATTACGATAATCTAGTATCAGAAGAAACTCTGGTGTTATGACAGCCTTCAAGAACTGAAAAAGACAGTACATATAAGGAGTCTGAAAAAAAAAAAAAAATCGCTCAAGATTTCTCATAACTCTGTTGCCCATTTGATGATTTGGGCTTTGATAAAACCAATCTTCAAATGTCATTTCAGGTGGGAAAATAACAAAATCTCATGCTAACTGCAAAGAGGCTCAGACACAGCACTGTGCCAGGGATTGAGCAGAGGCTCCTCACAAGCCTTTACTTCTGCAACAATGTTAGCAATGTTTCTCTTGTGCTCAACCAGGAAAATGGTCACTAATGTGTACAGTTGGTGAACTTGCACTCTGATTGCTAGGCAGAGCTCCAAAGACACATTTACTGCTGGACTGCATGTCACAGAAAGCTGCTGTTAGAACTGTGCAAGAAAATCAAAGTGCAAGGATGAGACAGGTTTATACTCAGCTTAGAACTGTGCAAGAAAATCAAAGTGCAAGGATGAGACAGGTTTATACTCAGCTTAGAACTGTGCAAGAAAATCAAAGTGCAAGGATGAGACAGGTTTATACTCAGCTACAGAGAAACCATTACCTCCATTCTCATGATGATCCTGTTGTTCCTGGTTGCAATGCTCATCACATGTTGAAATCTTAGATCTCGAGCTTGAAGACCCAACTCCTGGTACAATTCTGTTTTCTTCTTTTCTATGATGAAAATATTTTTAGATGAAGACATTTAGAGGACAAGCATACATGTTCTGAAATCACATCTTAGAGTGTTACCAAGTCTCACAACAAAAAAACCCAGCTGTGCTATCTTTAAAGGTTTTCTTCCCATTGACTCCTCAATCTAAGTTATTTTCTACGAAGTTTAAAAGACTGTATCTTGAATGAAAAATTCTAGATGTAAGTGAAAAAGTTGGCCATGACAATTAACTTCACATCAGAAACAAGTGACTCCTTTGAGAAAGCACATGTAATCCTACACTAACAGATGAGGCAGGGAAAGTAGCATGCTGGTCAAAAAGAAAAAAGGCAAAGCAAAAATTACATTCCTGTGAGAGATGGCAATACATTATGTTCAAAATATTGCTTAAAAATATACAAAAACTGTAACAATAAAGATTCTATGAAGGCCCAATGGAAGGCAGCAAAACTGAGGAAATGTTGCAACATCCCAAATAAACACAGTGAAGTACCCAAAACATGATTTTTTAACCCACGTAGATTTCCAACTGGGCTTTTCTGTATTGGACAAGGAAAAAGTCAAACAAACCCCACACAAAACTACAATGAAAACTTACCAAAATAGGTAGTATTTCCCTCTTTGTCGAACTTCATCTGGAGAAATGGAAAAAAATATATTTTTTTCACAGAAGCACTATAAAACAATAAATCAATTTCTAAAATTATTGGCACTTCCCTAGAACCCAAATGGAAAACACATTATGAAGAGAAAGCACCTTTTTATGCCCTCTATTCACACTTCATCCCCATTAAGCAAAATAATTGCATGAAATGGCCACATTTCACTGTTTGTGACCAGTGTCATCTGCGTGACCATGCTCCTACATAAACCTTGTTAAGGTGATTTACAGAGGATCAGACTTAGAACAGACAAATATTTCTGTTGGAAGAGACCTACAATCAGAGATCAGAGTCTAGCTGCTTGACCACTTCAGGGCTGACCAAAAGTTAAAGCCTGGTACTAAGGATGCTGTCCAAATGCTCCAAACGCTGACAGGCTTGGGACATCGACCACCTCTCCGGAAAGCCTGTTCCACAGTCTGACTACCTCCTTGGTAAAGAATTGCTTCCTAATGTCCAGTCTAAACCTCCCCTGGCACAGCTTTGAGCTATTCCCACGCATCTTATTACTGGATCTTATATCTGTGATTAAAAATTCAGCTATTTGCTCTGGAACACGCTGAAAAATCTACAAATAAAACTTAAAAAGTAAAGAGTTCCATGGATTGTGCGTCAGGCCTTGTGCCCACGTCAAGTTCTGCAAAGACATGCTATTTAGCTTGTAGCCTGCACCCAAATACTTCTTGTCTTCGTATCTGTCAATCATATTATTCATTTAACACTTGTATTTCCTAGTTAAATTATTTTCGTGGAAAGACTGACATGTCTGGATTAATGATAAAGTTTATTGTTTGGCTCATAAACAATGTAGCTTAATCCTACATTACTGGCTTTTAAACTGACTTTCAGTGAATTAAGCCTACCTAAGCATGCATTCCAGTAGAGCTGCAGTGGAGGTTACATGGCACCTTGTTGCAGAATGACTGCTTTTCGTTATCAACAAGGAGACCTCACCTTCCTTCACTGGCACTAATAATGTGATTTTTCACTAGATATATATATTTAAAGGAAAATTATGATGCGCAAACCAAGCAGCTTGCAAACAGCTTTCAGTCTCCTTTAACACGACAGCATAGAGAGAGCTTGTTTTTCACCAAATTCTATGTTTGCTTAGAAGTGCAGCTACCAAGACACAGGACTAATATTCCTAAAAGGTATTAGTAAGCTTTGGCAAACTAAGAAGGAACTTCTGATTGCAGCACTTCCAAGAGTTGACCTGCCTTCACAATTACAGCCAGAGAACTTCCAGCAGATGCTGGGCCTTAGAAAAGCATCTTCATCAACGCTATGTACTGTAACTGGTCCTCATATCAGAGTACCTTAGACCAACGATTTAGAACTAGGGATGTTCTCCGAGACACAAATCCATCCGCTTTTATGATGCCTTAAGATTTAAGGAACGCCCCCCCCCCCAAAAAAAAACCCAAGAAAGCAAGCAACCCCCCAAACAAACAAAAACCCAAACAAACAACCCCCCCACCCAAAACCAAACAAAACAAAAAAAAAACCCAAAAAAACCAAAAACAAAAAAAAGCCGGGGGAAAGCACCATCATCTTGCACCAGCTGCCCTCGCTGGTGAAAATGCCTGCAGGTACTTACCACTGCAAAAACAGGAGACACGCTGGCTAGGGTGGCTTGGGAGGTCTCAGTGGGGGCATGTTGGTAAAATTTACCTGCGGGAAGAGAACACAGCTCTACTTGCAGCACACCGGCCTTGGCCTTGAGCTGCGCGGAGCCCCGCTCTCAGGCACCGGCACACGCGCCAGCCAGCGTCGGTCACGACAAGGCCCCGCCGAACCCGACACCTCCCGGCCCGGCCCAGCCCGGCGCCGCTCCCAGCGCAGCTGCCCCCGCCCGGCTCTCCCGGAGCCCGACTCGACGCAGCGCGGCCGCGCCGCTCACCCGCCCAGCGCAGCCCGCGGGCGCCCGCCGGCACCGCCGCGGGCCAGTGCCAGGCGCGGCCCGGCGGCAGCCCCGGGGCGGCCCGCGGGCGGGACCCTGCGCCCGCCGCGCCCGCCCAGCCGCGGGCCGCGCAGCAGCAGCAGCCGCCGCCCAGGGCGCGGGGGAGCAGCGCGGCCCCGCGCAGCATCGACCCCGCTCGGCCCCTCGGCCCGGCACCGCTCCCGGCGCGCAGCCGCGGCGAGGGAGGAGGAGCCCGCGGGGTGACGGGGGAGGAGGAGCCCGGCGCCGTGACGGGGAGCCCCGGCGCAGCTTGGGAGGAGCGCGGCCGCAGCGGCGGCGGCGGCAGAAGGGCGGGTCTGGGCCGCGCCGGCTGCGGGCGGAGGCGGTGGCGGAGTGGCGGGTCCTGTGACCCGCGTCTGTATTTCTAAACTATCTGAGGTAACTCAGTGGTGCCCTGGAAGTTCATAGTCATTGTTTTATATATGCACAAAGACATGATCCTTCTCTCCACCTTCTTACCCAGCCTGTGTTAACCCTACTGGCATTAACTGGATTTTGTACATGATGATTTGTGAGAATGGGAAAAAATACCAAGAACCCCTTGAAGCTCACCTGCGCTCCTCTAATGAGGTAGGTCCGAATTGAAAATCCAATTAAATGGATAACTCCTCCCAAAGATACAAGTGTTCTTAAAATCCCAGCTCCAGCAGTGCTCATAACGTGAGCACACCTTACTGTGGCTGCGATTTTCCCTGCCGCATTCGGCCACTTCCTGATGATTTTCCTTCTAAAATTCGGGTTTTTTTCCCAAGTGAAGTACAATTTTGTCCCCAGCAAACATCTTGTAATAAAATTTGCTTGCCCTAGTTCTGTATTTAAGATAGAGACAACCTGGGTAGTTGAGATGTAAAAGTTTCATTAGCAGTATACCAGCTCCCACTATCATATATTCTTTTTAAACTGCAGGTTTCATGCGCAAAAGGATATCCCTGCCGGGGATATGCTTCCTTTGGCTGGTTCGGCTGAAGTCTAAATCGGCCTGGAGGCAAAGGCCATGTCCAAATCCTGCAGCAGGACATGTTATCAGAATGTACTTAGAGTAGTCATTAGTCCTTAGTGGGGAAATAAAAAAGGAAGTGATTAATGAAATGATCCATACAGTGTGGCTGCTCCAAGAGGAAGACACAAATCCAAACACTGGTCTGAGTTTTGAAGACAAGAGGGTCACCAAACAGGATGAAAGAAACTTACCCAACACCAATTTGATGTGAATAAGGAGACGCTTCTTTATTTCAGTGCAGAGGACACGTGGGATTACTCCTCCAAACGTGTTCCACTTAGTAAACAAAATCCATCAATTTTATATACTTTTTCTGCCAAGCCATTGTTACATAAGTTGTTTTACATACTATGCATAATACGTCTGCTCTGCTTAAATTTAACCTTTGCAATAATTGGTTTTGCTAGTTATATAACTTCATTAATATTTCTACCCTAAGACAATCATTGGTCATCTCTACTGAGCTCTACTGATTGGAATCCTTGACATTCAAATTAAGATGGGAAGTGTAGGGGGTTTCTGAGCAGCATAACTGGTGTGCATGATGGTCTCCATAGCTTCTTGAACAAAATATAAAAAATCCAGTAACTTCTTGGTTACACTTCTATGGTTGCATGTTTTAAACACAGCACTCCTAATATTGCTATACCTTGTACTTTACAATTTCCTACTTGTAATCGTAAATAACTTTTATATGATTAAATCAATTATTTTATTAGAATATTTTTAACTGTCCTTTCCTTTCCTGCACCACAACCTGTGCATTTGTATGTTTTGTGTGTGCATACATACATTAATATACATAGATGAGCCTTTGTTCAAAGAGGATTGACATGCACAAAATCAGAAGGATGGTTACTCACACCTTGCATAAAGATGAATGACCTCACAAGGAAGTAATTCAATGAAAAAGTTCCTCAGGAGTTATGGACAGCAATGATATGTAGACTGAAGCCATCAGAGGTGTAGGAACCCAGAGTGCTGAGAATATTTCTCTGCCTGTTTTTAAGGGTTCTTACCCCCCTGAACAACACTGTTTTAGCCTCCAACCTTGGAAAAAATTACCAACGGTCAGACAGGAACTAGAAAATACAGTGGTGTGAATTAGGTGATAGACTACTATGTAAGATGGTCACAGGGTGAAAAATACAGGTTTTGGGCTTCTCTTTGTAGTAAATAGATAAGAGTAAAAAATACCAAAATGGAGGATTGTTGTTGTTCTCTAAACCTTCTCCTTCTTCTACTACTCCATGTTCTGCAGTAAAAGTAGTTGGAATGATTGGATAGAGAATTCCGCAGTTCCTGCCCGTGTTACTGAATAATTGGTAGGAAAGTGAAAATAATGTACGTTTTTAGTAACCATTGGTTAAATTACCTTTAAAAGGCTGTGTAAATCTTGATACTTAGAGACTCCACTCTGCTTTTCTGTGCTCTGTGCTGTACCTGGGTCACGCTAGTGGCTCTGTTCCTCTGATAAGACTTAATAAACAACTATCTGGCAGCATTGAAACTCAAGGAAAAGTCTCAGTTTATCCTTGAAACTCCTTGCAAGGACTTTTAGAAAATTCTCTCCCATCAGGAGGGATTTGATTTATGGCACGGTTCAGTGTCATTTGGTGCCCCGTGTTCGGCCTCATCTGAGCAAAGCAACCCAGAACGTTTTGGACAGCAGTGCGCGACCAGAAACAGAAGAAAAGAAAACCCCGGGGTCGGCCTTGAAACTCCAGGATCTCCGAACCTCGGTGCACAGGGGGGAGGAGGACCTGTGGGCTGCTGGACGGAACTCGGACTGGCATTTCACGAGCCAGCAACATCTACCAAAAACACGGTAAGCTGTCCAAAACTAGACCAAGAAACAAATTATGGGTGCAGTTCTGTCCCGAGTGGAGGCAAATATAATACATAATTTTGAAAGCCTAGTTCGTAACCATCCCTTACCAGCATCTAAAAAAGAAATAAGTTGTTTGCTGTCCTGGACTAAAAGAGAGCTTCCTGATGCAGTAATTGGAGATTTGTATTCACCATCTTTTTGGGAGAATATTAATTCTATTCTATATCATTACGCCAGTCTAAGAGATGAAACGGCTCAGAAATTAATACCACCAGCTAGAGTAATTTATGAAACGCTTCTAGAGCTGGCACCTCCTGCTTCTGACGAAGAGGAGATGTTTAAAACTCCCGCGGAGACTTCGCTGACACCGTAAGAGCAGCGGGAGACTTTAAACCCCCGCTCGAACCCTCCCCACCCTCAGAGACGGGCGGAGAACGCGCTGTTCGTGCGAAAGGCCCCGAGGCTCTTGGCACAAGCGGTTCTGAGTCCCTGCAGGCACCGCACGGAGGGCGTAGTTTCCATCTCGCCCGAGCCACCCGTTCCGGCGCAAGTCAGAGGCAGTTCCGTGCCTCCCGAACCCGGGGGTCCTCCCATCAGATGAGCCACGCGCGCGGCCAGGGGCGCTCCCGGAGCTTCCATCTGGCCCTCCCGCTATCCCCATGCGGCCCGGATTCGCGGCCGCTCCCGCCTTTGAACGGCCCGCCGCGGCGGCGGCGCCTGCTGCTGACGTCATCACTCCCGCCGCTGCCGGCCCAGCTGTACTTCCGCGTTCGGGAGCCCTCGCTTCCACGCCTGCGCGGCGCGGCACACCCCCCCCCCCCCCCCCCGTCCTCGGACACTGCGGTTACCCCGGCAACGCCGCTCGCGGCCCGAGCCGCTCCTGGCCCCGCCCCAGCCCTGGCCCGGGCCTCAGCCCCGCCCCCGGCTCCGGCCAAGCCCCGGCCCCGCTGCCCGGCCCCAGCGCTTCCCGGACCGGCCCCGCCCCGCCACCGCTGCCCGGCCCCGGCCCTTCCCGGACCGGCCCCGCCCCGCCACCGCTGCCCGGCCCCGGCCTTTCCCGGACCGGCCCCGCCCCGCCACCGCTGCCCGGCCCCGGCACTTCCCGGGCCGGCCCCGCCCCGCCCCCGGTACCGGGCGCTGGCGCCGCGCGGCCGCCAGGCACGGCCGCCTCGGCTGCTACACCGGCACCGCCGGTACGCACAGCGCCTCCAGCCAGCCCTGCAATTCCAGCGGCTGCGGCAGCTCCGTCGTACAAGCTTTCAGCAGCTACAACCTCATACCAGCTCTGTGTCAACACAGACCCCGTCTGCACCGCAGCCACGGCCGAGGACACACAGCCGAGGCATTTCAGCAACTACCGTGTCACTGTCGCATTTGCCACCTCTCATCCCTCCGACAACGCCACTCAGAGAATTACTACAACAATCGCACGATGTTGAACCACATCTCCCATATGATTTCAACGAAACACAAACGATTTTATCTCCAGAAGAGGCAGCGAACTTTCTCAGCTGTATACTGTCACATGGTCCATCACAACAGGACCAAGCACGTATTACTCCTATTAAAAGTGAAGTCTCGGAGCGAGACATTCCACTTCATGCACATTCTTCTCGAACTTCTCAGGGACGTTCAGCTGATTTTATGGGACTTTTTCATCCTCAAGTGCCTATTCAGGACCTCAGTGGGGAGGATATGGTGACCATCACAACTTCAGAAGGCATTCCTATATCTTCTCAAGCTTCACCTTATTTTTTTACAACAAGCAGTACAACTCCAACTTCTCATATGCCTTCTTCAAAGTTTTGAATTCCACAACAACAGGCATCTGATCCCTCATTTCTCCACGGTCGCTTTCGGCTTTCAGATGACTTTATTCGTCATCTTTCCTTCCGACTGAGAGAATGTGCAGATTATCTACCTCCAGAGGTTGCAGCACTGGGTCCCCACCCCTCACCCATCCCGCATGGTGGCAGTACCCTGTTCAGATCCACTGTACCCTCTCCTCCAGTGTCCAGATCAAAGCCACCTGCGATGGCAGGTTCAGCCACTCCTCGTTTATTACCTTACAGCGCACAGCCGCAAATACCCTCCCCTAGTCCTCATCCAGGAGGAGGAGAAGAAGATAGAATGCATGGATTCTTCGGTGAAGAACCTGCATCCTTGCAGTCCAGTCAAGCTGCAAGTTCACGAAATGCTGGTATGGACATGGTTTCACCTGACAGACATGTTTCAAGAGATACGTCTGTTACAACAGACTGGTCAAGTATTAGGAAAAAAGGACTCAAAGACAGAGATTTTAATATGGCCAAAACAGATAGTATTGTAATGCAAGTTATGTATACCAGACAAAATAAAAATCCTCCTGTATGGCAACCTATGGGTCATCAAGTTATCAAAGACTTAATGGATGCAGTAAAGAATGATGGACTGGGAAGTCCATACTTCAAACAACTTTTGAGAGGCACATTTAACACTTATGACTTGGTACCTTTTGACTGTAGAAGTATTGCCTCGACAATTTTTACAGATGCACAACTCCTGCTATGGGATGCAAGATGGAGAAAAGCACTTCGTGAGCTGAGAGAAAAATATGCAGGAGGACCACATGCAGCTCTCACATTGGAGCAATTGGCTGGTGATGGACCTCATGCTAGACCAGAAGATCAGGCAGTGGTTTTGCCTCGAAATGTGCTTACAGATATCAAAGAAGCAGCGCAAAAAGCAATCTTACAAATTCCACCAGCTGGAACCCCAGAAGGCGTTTACACAGAAATAAAGCAAGGTCTTGCTGAAACTTTTACCTCATTCGTCGATCGTCTAAAGCAAGCCTTGGACAGACAAGTCGGTGATGAAGTGGCAAAACCATATCTGCTACAAAGTCTTGCTTTTGCAAATGCTAATGCAGAGTGCAAATGTATAATCACTGCTATACCTGGTCAAGCGACCATAGCTGAAATGATAGAAGCTTGCAGTAAGGTGGGCACACCTCAGCATGTTGCAGCAGCCCAAGCAAATGCTTTTGGACAAGAACTTGGAAAACTTCTTAAAGAGCAAGTAGCAGCGCTTCATTCAGATCTACAACGAAGTAACTTCAGAAGTAATGGCAGCAGAACTCTCAAGAAAGCCATGCTTCAGGTGTAGAAAATTTGGATACATCTAAAGATTTTGCCCTGAGTCTGCAGAGGATACAAGAGTACCGAATCACTGCGCAAGATACGGCGCTTAGAACCTGCTTCAACAATCTGCAGGATCTACAGTAGCTCTTAGGAACAATAAATTGAAACAGGACAATTTTGGAGAACAACGATGATGGACTTGCTTCAGGTTTTGACTTGCTAAGAGGAGACTGTGACATCATGTCTCCCAGGACACTTAATCCTGAGGCTCAAAAGGCTCTTGACAGAGTAGCAAATGCCAAATGCACATTTTTTTGAAAATATAAAAATATCCATCTGCCAGTGGATACATTTTCCAATGCGGTTTTTGCTTCCTTGCACACAGGAGAAACAGTGAAACATGCATGTCAGCATTTTTCTGCAAGCATTTGCATCATTAGGTATACTTTAAAAGATAAAAACAAACAATAGTCTAGCTTATATAGCAAAAGAGCTACATTAATTCTTAATGAGTCAGGGTGCACATCACTCCTTCAGTATTCCTCATTCTCCTACAGGGTAAACAATTATTGAAAGAACACGCCAAACTCTAAAATCCCCTTTTGCTTAAAAAAAAAAAAATAGGGGGGGAGGCAGAGGCTATGCCTCAAAGACACTTGAATAAAGCACTGTATGTTTTAAATTTTTTAAAACCAGTTTTTTTTCAGAATCAAATTCGCTTATAATTAGACATTTTCCAACACCATATAGGCAAAGTTAAAGGCAAACCCTTTGGTTTAGATCAGAAATCCGGAGACAGGGAAAATTGAAAGTCCATTTCAACTAATAACCTAGTGCAAAGGTGTACTAGTTTGAAAACAAACCAGTGGGAGGCACCAAGTCAGAATAACAATTTAATGGGGAAGTTAAAGAAAAGAAAAAAACCTAAAAGAAAACACTGGTTCAAACTGACAGAGTCAAGATACAACCTGAGTCCCTGTTAGGCAGGGTGGTGGTGGCAGTCATCTGAAGCGGTAATCCTGTAGAAAAAAGGGTCTGCTCTTCCTCAGAAGGTCCAGTGGTGGCTGTGTAGCTCCTGTCCTCTGGAAATCCAGTGGAAAGGCCTTGTCTCTGGTGTTCAGCCTCAGCTTATATCCACGATGGGATGCTTGGTTCCTCCCTCTGGGTGGAGCATCTCACAATGGGGTAATGAGTCATGAGGCCAAGTGTTGATTAGGCTCATTAACAGAAGATAGTCCGGAGGGAGTTATCTCTGAGTCAGGTGGCAGGACAATGATGGGCAATTAACAGCAAGATAGTCTGGGGGGAGGAGGCAAGGAAACACTACCCCACCTAATTTCAACAGCTCATGAGGATGGTAATAGAATACACTGCAACCCAGGACAAAAGGGTATGCTTGCGTCTTAACAGGTGCACGACTGAAGTGGATTCCAGCAAAAAAGGTGAAACCTTTTCAAGTCCAGAAACAAGCAGGAATCGACTTCGGGAACAAGGAGGCGAGCACGCAGACGTGAATCAGTGTCAACACTACTGTCGATGCCACAGACATCAGTTGTCTTTCTGTACAAGAACTGTGGACTGAGTCTTATGTAAAAAGTGGGAAAGTTAATGGTGTAAATTTTGTATGTAAGAGTGTGGTAGAAGCTGTGTTACAGATCAGAGATTCCTATGTGGGATAAAGCTGTTGAGAATGAAGCTCAATCAGGTATTACACTTGTGCCTTATCATCTCACTGATTGCCTTAAGCAACGCAGTTTTCCAAGTAAAACAACCAAAAGAAAATGTCTGGGAGACTCTGGCCAATGCATCAGGCTTAGATACCATCTGTCTAACTCACTCAAGGCCAAAGAAACCATTTTCAACGTTTGGTCAGTCTACCAGCAGACAAATGGCCACCTTCCAAACATGCTAATCTAAAACTTTCACGATTTGGTTCAAATCCAGTGGAAAGTTGGGATGTTTGGACCAAATTCCTTCCGGAGGCTCCTTACGAACCTCAGGAATTGGAAATTCTTGGTTCAATAAAGATGGAGTTTTGTGTAGTATTCAGTTCTCCAGGGTTGAAACAAAATAAAGACAAGATAACAGATGTCACTCCAAATTACGAAATATATAGAAATGTAATATCTTGGTGCAATTCAACAGTAAAGATGAGCATATCGTTCAACCAGGATCCATTGCAATTGCCACGAGGGATGTTTCTCATTTGTGGGGACAGAATTTGGCCTGCAATTCCCTCAAATGTTAAGGGTGGTCCATGCAGCTTTGGAAAGCTTTCTTTGCTAACACCTAATGCAAAAATGATAAAAGAACATAAGAGTAGGAAAAAAAGATTTGTTGAGCAATATAAATCTGATTGTAATGACAAATTTGCAGCTTAGAATTTTGGACAAAGTTTTTCTGCAGCTCTCCTTTTACCTGGTGCTGCTGCAGGAGCAGCCTTAAGACAATTGGATGAATTGGGCTGTTGGCTAAGTAAGAACTCTCGTGCTGTCTGTCTCGCACTGAGCGATATGTTAACTGATGTTCAGAGTGTGAGACAAGCGACTCTGCAAAACAGAGCAGCAACTGATTATCTTCTATTAGTGCAAGGACATGGATGTGAAGAATTTGAAGGTATGTGCTGTATGAATTTGTCAGATCATTCGAAATCCATCCATGAAAGTATACGGCAATTAGAGGATGGAATAGCTAAACTTGGAGAAGAAAGCGGATCATTGTTGAACGATTTGTTCAATTGGTTTGACCTTACACCTTTATGGAGAAAAATTTTGAAGACAGGTTTGTATGTTTTAACTATTGTTGTAATTCTTTTAGTATTTGTGCCTTGTATACTTCACTGTGCTAGACGAGCCATGGACAAAGCTGTCAAGGAAGTGTTTTTCGTTCAAACAGGAGGGGGAGATGTAGGAACCCAGAGTGCCGAGAGGATTTCTCTGCCTGTTTTTAAGGGTTCTTACCCCCCTGAACAACACCGTTTTAGCCTCCAACCTTGGAAAAAATTACCAACGGTCAGAGAGGAACTAGAAAATACAGTGGTGTGAATTAGGTGATAGACTACTATGTAAGATTGTCACAGGGTGAAAAATTTAGAGGTTTTGGGCTTCTCTTTGTAGTAAATAGATAAGAGTAAAAAATATCAAAATGGAGGATTGTTTTTGTTCTCTAAACCTTCTTCTTCTACTACTCCATGTTCTGCAGTAAAAGTAGTTTGGAATGATTGGATAGAGAATTCCGCAGTTCCTGCCCGTGTTACTGAATAATTGGTAGGAAAGTGAAAATAATGTACGTTTTTAGTAACCATTGGTTAAATTACCTTTAAAAGGCTGTGTAAATCTTGATACTTAGAGACTCCACTCCTGCTTTTCTGTGCTCTATGCTGTACCTGGGTCATGCTAGTGGCTCTGTTCCTCTGGTAAGCCTTAATAAACAACTATCCGGTGGCATTGAAACGCAAGGAAAAGTCTCGGTTTATCTTTGAAACTCCTGGCAAGGACTTTTAGAAAATTCTCTCCCATCAGGAGGGATTTGATTTATGGCACGGTTCAGTGTCAAGAGGTTTTCAGTTTCAGGGTAACGGTGCCTGTGTGCAAATGCTGGCCCCATTCATACTTGATAAAAAGCTGAAATCTACTCTAAATGGAGTATTTTAGCTCCAATTTTGGTTAATCTTAGCAAGTGGCAGTATGTGTGACACTGTGAGTGACCGAAACACAGACCCAGACCGGCAGGGAATCTGAATCATTTATTCAAAGAAACGAGCTGGTTTTATACATTCTTCCAAGGCACAGTATTTCCTTACATGGCAATTCTCACTATGTGACCTATCCCGTGTTACCACATCAACAACACACTTCCTAAATGTCCTTCTATGGGATGATCATTCACTGCTCACCTGTCTGTCAGCTCCCGGCAGGCTCCTCTCCGTAGGGGTCTGCTGTGTGACACCTCCTCCCCCCAGTGTCTGGTGGGGACAAACCTCTGTGTGCCACCATGTGCTGCTTTGTGCTGCCATGTGCCTCTGCAGGTGCGTCCCACAGCCTGCAACCCAATTCTATCTCATCTCTTCCCACACTACACTAATTTAATCTCTTGGATGTCAGAGATACTTAATATTTGGAAACACCAGACAGCACAGAAAATACCTCAGGAAGGCAGGAAACCAGTGCACACCACTGCTGACAATTAATGGCAGCTTATTTTGCATGTTGGAATGCAAAAACTAGGGAAGCATCTAAAGGATATCTGCCAGAAATTTGTATTTTATGAATGTGCAGTAAGTCTTACACAGCTGACATTTCACACTCTTCAATAACAAGGAAAAAGCTGCTGGGTTGATCTATTTGTTTTCCTTTGCTTGTCTGTTTTTCTGGCTACTAAGACAACAGAAGTGTTGGAAATAAGATGATATAACTTTGCACTGAATATGTATTGATATTGAAGAGCGGAAAGAACTCCACTACTAAAGAAGTAGTAAAGTAGTTATGTTTTATTCCAGCACTGGGATGCACGGGGGATCGCTCCTCCAAAATCATGCGTGCCGACAGCTGCATTCAGCTCGGTATTTATCGGGTTACAAGTTCCATATTCATTAAGTTTCGCAGCACGCCTATACATATTCATCACCTAGCCCCGCCCAGCCCCGCTTCGTATTATAATGAACCCAAAAGTCATGCGCTTGCGCAGTGTTGTTTGGTGTTTTTGGTAGGGGTCTCCGAGGGTCTTTTTGATGAAGTCAGGAGGTCTTCCTCGTCCTGAACTTTTCACCTTTCTCCCCTGTGCATGCTCTTTTGTACCCCTGGCCTTTGAGACTGGTTTGAGCTAGTTCTCAGGATGTCTGTCCGAGACTCCCCCTGGTTTTATCAGAGGTCTCTTACCTTTTCTTCCTGCCCTGGTATGCTGACCAAGCTGGATGCATTATTCCTGACAAACTAATTCTCCTGCTTCCCATCCCCCTGATTCAATAAAAACTCTGCTATGTATGATCCAACAGGCCAATGTATCAGGAAGCACTGGTATTGTATCTCATTAAAGCTGCATTATCAGCCACCATTGCAACTGTCTGGAAGGGCAGACAATAACCAGGGATCACCTCTGTCTTCAGAGGTGAAGGCAGCACATCGGTGTGCACTGGCACCAGGGACAAGTCATGAAGCACACACACAATGTCTGATTTTACACTGCTGCTGGCAAAAGATAACTGGAGATCTAGAACTGGCCTCTATTTATTGCAGCTCTAAATACCAGCGAGCTGCTTGTTGATTCTGCTGTAGGCACATGTCAGGTATCCAGTCTGTCCTGCAGTGCCAACCTTTGGGAGCGGTTTGCTGAATATCATCAAAAAAATAGTGGGCCAAGCTCTTCAACAAGCTGCTTGTTGAAGAGGCTCACTGACACAGACAGGCATGATGGCTGTTCTGCATCCAGCCAAAATGCAAGGATAGCTCCAGCACAGGCTTGCTTAGTCATGAAACTGCCATCCACACCAGAAGGTA
This sequence comes from Corvus cornix cornix, assembly GCF_000738735.6. Classification (NCBI taxonomy): domain Eukaryota; kingdom Metazoa; phylum Chordata; class Aves; order Passeriformes; family Corvidae; genus Corvus; species Corvus cornix. Next base: position 60,325,484 of record NC_046333.1, read on the forward strand.
TTTGTGAGGTCGAATGACATGAGCAACTAGTTCCTCTGCCAGCTGAATGTAAGTGCAGACATGGGGGACTGCTCTGATTGCAGCTGGGCTTTGTGCAAGAGAAGGAGCAGAAACACCAAGGAAAAACACACAGAAAGAGGAAGAAACCATAGCTATCGTCAGAGGGGTCCTTATAAATCTCTGCTAAAGAAAAGCTCAGAGAACTTTTTGGTAAAATTATGGTAAAAAGGCATCTTGGTCTACAGACAATTCACAGTGTATAACTTGTTCATTTATCAATCATTTTTATATACAAGTATGTGCCTGTACCTCTGACCTGTTTCTTCTCATAAAATAAATATGCAATTTTATTCACATTGAGAAAAAAATAAAAATCAGAACACTAAACAACAAAAAGAAGCCAGATTAACAAAAAATATTTGCTACCAGAATGTTTAGTGGATGTTGAGTGAAGCTACACAAGAAGAAATCAAAAAGACCCCATAGTAAACTTACTAAAAAACCCACTCATGTTTATAATAATTGCTCTTACATGAATGAATCAGGAATACCCAACTGATAATCTCAGGTCCTTTGATCAAAGGTAGCTACAGTAACACACTGAGAAATCTTTGCTTAAGGAAGATGACTTCACTTTCATTACTCTATACCAAGACCACATGGAAGGTAACCTTTCAACTTTTTCCTTACTTAAGGGAACTAACTCATGGAATTTGTTTTTCCTTGGAGAACAATCCCCTTTTGTGCCTCTACAGGTTTCCTAAAGCCTTTTCCCTACGTAATCCTTCAGCATCTTGGCTGTCTCAAGAATGCTGTTAGACAGGACCTGTGTGATCAAAAGCTGTAGCTTAAACTGTGATTGTCTAAGGTATTTTTTAAAGCAAAAATAATTGATCATGGTATTCTAAGGAGTTTTTGATCTGGCAGTTGAGCAAGTAGATGAATTTGCTGTAACATGGGCTTTAAAATTTACAACTGCATCGGTATTTTACTTCTTCTAGTGTGTGCATGTGAGCCAAACCACTTGGTATTTATGTGCTTTAAACTGCCAGTGCAGACAGTCTGGGTACTACCAACTTACAGCTGGGAATGAAGTAGCTGCTATTGCTTAGTCTGATTTTCTGATAAGCTGTACAGAGGTGCAGTTACTAAGTGTGATTCTCAGCACTGTGTGCAATAGAATGAGCTGAATTTTTCATTCTGTGTTTAGAAACTTTCTCCTTTTCCATTCTGCCCATTTTGTCGGTCTTTTCTTCAGCACTAGGACATTTCTGTCTTCATGACTTCATGTTTTGCTGTCACTGAGCGTAACTGGCAAGGCCCTACAACAAGCTGCAAAATCTTTCTTGGTTCTGAAATGGCAGAGACCTCACGGCATTTTGGTGCAGAAAAAGTGACCCTGTTTGGCTACACTATGCCATGGCTATGCTCTCATCACATCCCCCAACATTATGTTATGTTATTCTTGTTATGTGACCTCAGGGGATCCTGACAGATGTCCCGTCATGCACCAACCTCATGTAAGATGAGACCTCTGATGTTGCTCCATCATAATGAGATAATGTGTTTCTGCATTTATCTTAATCATGTCAGTGGGTTCAGCACCTTGTCTCCTTGCTGTTGAGAATGTGATAGGAGATTGCTTACAAAGTGAAACAATAGTGGGAATAAAAGGTCAGACCTTGGAAAAGCTGGAAGGAGCAGATTGTCATGGTTCAAGGCACTGCTATTATGGACTGAAGTGTCTAACCTTTTCTTAGCTTTTGGTCAGTGGTTGTACTTAGGCGAGATGGAAAACAAAGATTTTGTCCACCAATTTTAGGCTGCTTTAAGGCTAGCAGTGCTCTGCTACCATTTAAAGGATATTTTATTGCAATCCATAAAGTGACCATAACTATTGTGGCCATAGGTAAAGACCAATAGTACTTTGGAGTAGCACAAGTATCAAAATGGGTGCACCAAAAAAATATTCAATCTTACTCCTATGTCAAAGATGTTGTGTGATTACAAATTAGGCCTAAGATCAACAAATGTGGTAGAATCTGGCATAAAATAGCAGATAGTTGACATATCACTACTTGAATGCAGAGCAGGTGAGGGTCATCAGCATTTTTGGTTTTTACTCAAAAGCATAATCCTTAATAACAAAAATGTCTCTTCAGGTTACAGTAGTTCAATGTTAAACAGTATTAATCCGAGGATGACAAATTCTTGGTTCTCCCCTTTATTAGTCAGGAGACTAATAAAGTGGGGATCTTTAGTTGTTAACCAGTAACAGTAGCATGTTTGACTGCCCTCACCCTGAAATTGCTCTTTTTGTAATGGTTAACTGCTCTGTTGTAACTCACAGCAGGGGGGTAATTTTCCCATCAAATGAGGTAAGATAAAAGGAAAGGAATTTCCTTCCATCCCGCATGTTAAAACCCATTTGAAAAGATAGTCTTTACTGTACACTGAATAAATCCAGGTAGGAGGGTCTAGTGCAGTTTTAGACTTGAGACTATCAACGGGGAAAAGAGGTTGTTAAAGGAATTATGTTCGAATTGAAGGCACCTCTGTTTTACTTTCTCTCAGGTTTTACGACTTCTTGTCCCCAGGGTGTGCCGGAGTGCGGTGGGAGCGCTGCGCCGCCTCGGCATTTCCCCGCTGCCGCCGCTTCCCCGGCCGGGGCAGCTCAGCTGCCGGCCCTTCCCTTGTGGAACAGGCGGCGATCGGGCAGGAGGAGGCAGAGCGGGGATTTCCCTCTTTCCCTCGCTCGGATCCCGTTCCCTCTGCCCCCTCGGCCCTCTGCCCGCCTCTGGGCACGCCGCCCCTCGCCCTCCTTCTCGCGGTGGCTCTGGGCCGGGCAGGCTCCTGGCAGGCTCTCGCCTGGCTGCCCTCCCTGCGGGAGGCCGGGCACACGCGGGGTAAAGTTCCGCGAGGAAAGCAGGGCGGTAGGGCTTTCCGTAATGGCAGAGCCGGAGGATGAAGGCCCCGGGAGGCCGCGGGTCCCCGTGTCCCTGCTGTGCCGGCTCGAGTGTCGCGCCGCGTTTTTCCGCCGGGGTTGGCGTTCCCCGCGCCAAGCTCCCGCGGTGCCCGGAGCAGCGCGCTGGTTGCCCGGGAGGAGCCGCTGTGTACAGGCTACGCAGGACTGTGCCCAGGCCCCGGCGAGCCGTGATCGCTCCCTGCATCCCGGGAGGTGTGCCCGTGGGCCCGGCGTGGGCGTGGGCGCTGCACCGCGGGCAGGGAGGTGTCAGGGCCGGAGGGGTTCCCGGGCAGGAGCCTCTCCCGAGCAGACAGGTGCAGGCAGCGCGGCTGGGCGGCTCGGGTGCACCGGAGACGCGAAGGCACCAGCATGACTAGTCCTGGCACAAAGGGGTCGTGGCTCTCGCAGCCGACCGTGAAGAGCGTGCTGGTGTATCGCAACGGGGACCCTTTCTTCCCGGGGCGCCGCATTGTCATCCATGAGAAGAAAGTGTCCAACTTTGATGTGTTCCTGAAAGAGGTGACGGGCGGGGTGCAGGCACCCTTTGGAGCTGTGCGAAACATCTATACCCCCCGGGGTGGGCATCGTGTCCGACAGCTGGAGGAGCTCCAGAGTGGAGAGCAGTACGTGGCTGGTGGCAGGGAGGCCTTCAAGAAACTCAAGTGAGTGGCTGAAATGTAAGATTTACAGGGAAATGAATATCAGCACTTGGGGTTTGGCACTGTGGCAGTGCTTCAGACGACCCCTCACCCTGTCCCTTTTATTAGTCATTGCGGAAAGAGAACTTAGAAGCTGTGACCCAGAGCAAAAAGAAAAGTGCTTTAGAGGTGAGCCCCAGAAAGGGTACTCGTACCATGAGTCACATAGTGACATCTCCTTGACATGACAGTAGAAAAGGAGAGAGAAATAGCCCTTTAACCCAAAGGACATGTGGGAATGGCATGTTGTTGTGATGCCTGTGCTTAGCTGAAGGGCCAGTATCAGTATTTGTGCTCAGGGGTAACAGGGTGAAAGCGATGCAAAAGTGGACTGTTGACAGTCCTTCCATGAAGTTGATGAGTCTGGGAATTCAATTCCCGATGCTTCCTTTCTTGTTTATTTTTTAAAAGTCTAAAGTATTCTACCCAGCTGTCTGCCTCTCCATCACTTCTGTTCATTTTGGGTACGTATATAGCCTTTTTATGTCCCTCCTGTTATTTAGAAGATGACCATTTACATTCTTTTTCCTACCTGGACACCAAGAATTAACCTGCCAGTTTGTCTGTTTTCTAGTGAGTCACTGGGAGAATAATGTGAAGGAGGTCTGGGCCCTTAGGTGTTTCCAGAGTGGCTCTGCATGTGGTCAGTAACTATTCCTAATTCTGTCAGTGGATTTCATAGTCTCATTGACTGTTAAATGTTTTGCTCAGTCTTTGTGGGCATTTTTCCTACAGTTGACTTTATAGAAATAAATCTCAAAATTAACAAACCCTTTCTGCAGGTGGTTGAGAATTTGTATCATCAACCACCACCTTTACAGTGTCTTCATCTTGGTTCTGTAGATTGATGACACTATAGTTTTCAGGAGAGCTCATTAGTGGCTCATTATGTTTCAGGAGAAAACTCTCTGTGTAATGAACAGGATCTCTATCATCACCCTTATCATTTCTGTCACTACCTGCTTCTAAAGATTTATTGAAGCTTCTTCCACTTCAGTAGGAAAGTCAGAGAGAAAGATGTATGACAGGCTAAATATAAGCCCTTTTCCAACAGTACTTACTCTTTTCCATGCCAAATGCAGTGCTCAGCTCTAAAAAAGATCTACCATATATTTTTGATATTAAACCCTGTGATTCTGTGGATGGCCTGAAGTTGTTGGTTTTCAGCACATCGTGTTCCACCTCCCTAAATGTGTTTTGTGTTTGATAGGCTAAAAGTAAGTAAGTGACATTAGCATGCACTGCTTAGAGAGTTGGACACTCTGGGTTTATATTGGGTGGGGCATTTCTTTTTATCAGTTCACACTTTATGATCAGAGTTTTATGGTGAGAGTTTTTCAGACTTTTATGGTTGCAATGTGCAACAGGGTACTGAGTTATTTAAGGCCAACAAAGAGAATACTTTAAGAAAAGCTAACCTAAAGAACTGGGTAAAACCAGGCTGTTTTATATATCCCTTGATAATATGTCATAGTCCTGCACTCTAGAGAGGATAAATGGGATGACTTGAGATCCCTTCCATTTCTGCATTCAGAACTGGAGTTGTTCACTTATTAGTATTTGTTTACATAGTGCTGGAAATGTTACCAGTGCTTTTATGAGCATTAAAGACAAGCTAAAGGGCTTAATGTTGAAGTTGTTCTTAATTGGGTTGTAGACAGAGTGTTAATTAGGGACACATCTTAGCCAGAAAAGTCAGAGGAGAGGAAGGGTTAATTGGAAGGAAATATTTTCTGAAAGGAAGTGAAGGAATTAAGGAAAAATGTGTATGTTTGTGTAATGTGTCGCAGGTAAACAGTTACAGCTGTGGGAAACCAAAGCATCTGCCTTAAAGGACCTGAGTCTGGTCTGATGGCAGCAAGAAGTTTGATTTTTTTTTTTTTTATTATTATTTTTTTTAATTTTATTTTTTCCCCCCATGATTCTTATTGGACATATTCATTGCTGTGATAGACTGTGCAGGGCTGAACTTTGAAATGCAGGCTTGTAGCACTTGTGTGGGAGCTGTGGGAGTGTCATGGAGAAAGTATCCGAGGAGTAGCAGAAGTTGAAAGTGTCATTGTTCTGCTCAAGCAGTGCATTTGTTTCTTTTCAGATGCCTTACACTGAGAAGTGAATCTTTTTCTTTCCTGTTCACAGTGAATTCTAGACTAAACTGTGCTCACCTTTAGCACATGAGCCAAACCCTGAATCTTAAGGTTTGAAGATTGATAGCTCCGAGGGCATATATTCTATATATACTGCTGATATCTTCAATTTTTAAAGTAAAATAAAACAATCAGCATTTAGAAATTCCTCTTTTAGGAAAAAATACATAGAAATTTTCTTTAAGGGAGGAATTTTTAGCTGATGTTGGTAATTTTTGGCGCATATAACAAGTTTTCCAGCTTGTTTTGTCATTTACAGGGGTGCCAAGTTAACACCCGTTTTTTTGATGCATACATGGTGAGGTGTGTTGGTATATTGTAGTTGTTGCAGTGGTGAGTGAGAATGCACATATAGGCTGCACCCCTGTGGAGTTCTTCCCAGCTCTCAGCTTCCTGAAAGAAAACTATCTGTGCTGGAGCTGGTTTTGATTTTTAGCTTTTTTTTAGCATGCTGCTCTACCATCCGCCTCCCTTTGCCCATTTCCTTATATCTGCGCTCATTCATCAGTGGTAGATTGTCCTCTCTCCAGCAGTGTCTTTCTAAACAATGCTGTAGTTTCATTGCTGGCTTGGCTAGCCATTGGTTGGAAGCATTTCTACTTTCTTAGCAAGTGAGAATAGTTTTGTAAAGTTTTTGGTCTGACATTTTATTGAGTGCCATCATCCAAAAAAGCTCCTTTGCTTCTGTTTAGAACTTTTCAGATTTGCAGGTCCCTGAAATTTGATGACTGAATATCCAGACCTCTGCATAGTGAATTTAACCCTTTGACTATGTATTTGCTTTTCTTTCTCACTGTGGTGAAGTAATTCACAGATGTCTGGACAACAAGAACCACAGTCAGTAGCTGTTGTTACAGGCTGTTGGAACCATTTTGTCTGACGCACTTCTTTTCAGTCTTTCAGGCTGTAAGACTTCTTGGTTTTGGTTTAAGGAGAACTCATTCCTTTTTACACTGAGAGCTTGGAACAGTTCTTATTGTTTGTTTTTAAACATGAAGCTTTTCAAAATATTATCCTATGTTACTACACTTACCTTTCTCAAAGCATTGGCATGCGCTTTCAAGCATGGCCTGGCAGCTTTGCTGTGTCTTAGTGTCCCCTCACAATGAAGCCTTGAAATCCCTGTGACCATTCTGTGATATTTTGATAAATGATTGCCATTCCTTCAAAGAAAGAATGATGTTTTTTCTTTCTCTCTTCTTCTATTTCTCTTTACTGCTTTTGCACCTTCATTCAGGCCCCATGAATTCTCAACTTTGGCCAAGTAGGAAAGCAAACAAGTCTGATCCCAGTCATTAACTACAGAGCATGACATTACTGAAGAGCTGCAGATATGTTGTGAGCTCTGAGGTCTTTTGGTGAGCCTGCACTGATGCTTGGCTTTAGATATATGTGACTTCTCAAATAAGGTCTTCTAGTCTTAAAAGCCTGGTAAAGCACCTTCCCACTGGAAGTGAGAACAGGGAACATCAGAGGGATAACATAATATTGTTCAAAAGGATGTATTTTGTTTACTTGTCCAGTTGAGGCTTGTATTTTATCCATAAAATAATGATGAAGCTGGTATTGGTTCATCCAGCCACAAGAAACAAGTGTTCAGATGTGTCCACATTCTATTGAAACCCAAGTGGTGTAGATCCTTTTAAACTTTAGCTGATGCCCTCAGTTAAACTCAGGTGTGCAGGAAAACTTTAAATGTCTCAGAGACTTACTGTGAGAAACTAAGAGGCAAGATGATGACCATGAAAAATCCATTAAGGTGATACTGTTCTGAGATTTATTGATCCACCTCACAGTTGTATATGAGCTTCTTTCTGATGAGGGGGTTATTGATGGTCTGTTCTAATCACCAGTGACTTGAAGGTAGGTGGTTGGTTCTCCCCTGTCTTTTGTATTAGCCCAGATAGCTAGCCTGAAGATTTATATTAACAGTCTCTTATTAATTATTTACTTTTTCTGTTATTTTGAAGCATGACAAGTTTTAAAACCTTCGTGTATGAAAAAAAGTGTAGAATATTTGTATTGTGTAAGTTAGATGCTTCTGTAAGTAATCAAACCTGTTTTCTTTCCACAGCTATTTGGACATTGGAGAAACAAAGAAAAAACCTGCTGAAGTCAATAATGAGGTATGATGGCTGAAATATTGAAGAAGTAAGCCTGTAGTTTGTTAGTGGCATGCCTGCATTTATGCCTGATTTTTTAAATATACGTTTATTTAATTGAATAATAATACAGTTATCTGCCATTCTGCACATATTTTTTCAGTGATTATTACTCTGGTTGCTCTGAGCATGATGTACTGACTGTCTTCTGCTCAGCGTTCTAAATTGCCACATCCAGTTAAAAATTCAGTAAGAAAAAAGATGTCCTGTTGTCTTCATTGAATCTGGTCGTAAATCTAAGGGAAATTTGTACTTGCAGAAAAAAATGGTAGGAATGAGAATTTGGGGAGTTTTGGAGCAGCAAATGTTCTTCAATGTTAGGGACCGAGTCTGGAGAGCTGGCCGGATAAACGACACGTACACCGATACGATTTGAGCATCGTTCTGCCTTTATTGTTTAACTATGCCAACTTATATCTACTTTTGCAAAGATTCACACCCAGTCCCTCTAGACGGCCTCTAATCAGCGGGGGAGCCAACCAGTGCATAACTTGCCAAGGATTTTCAGGGCAGCCTGCAGCCAGGTGGTTTCCAGGCCTGCCTGCAGCCAGGGGCCAGTTCAGGGGCTTTTCCTCAGCAACCCTGGGTTGTCCAACCTTTCCAGGGGTATCATATGCCCCTGTTCTGCAAGGAGTCCCTCAACACTTCAAAACTTGGTATTTCCTCTGAAGAAAGGACATTTTTGTTTGGAAAATGCCAATGTTAGTTGTAAACTTCTGACTAGTTCTAGTCCATAATTTGTCAAGCTCACTTGTTTCTCTTCAGCGGCGCTACGCTGTAGTCAGAGGAGATAACTGCAAGCTTCAAAACGTTTCATATGTGGATTTGTGTGAGATGCATGACTGTGTTAGTTTTGCTGTTTTATTGTGTATGGAGGTAACAGTGATTCCCAACAAACATTTGAATTACAGCTTTTGCTTCACAAGAAGCATCAGCTGACTTGTTTTTCAATTTCCTCTGCCTTGTGCTCTCAGGCCACATTTTCAGCAGTTCAGTGGTTTGCATAGCAGGTATCTTCAGACAGTAGGACACCTTGTACTAGAAGATCCTCAGAATTGCCCTAATGACATTTACTGTGATACTCAGAAACTTCTTATTCAGAGGCTATGAAATACAACAATTTTATAATTGAGCATAACTTTGTCACTTGTATTTTTTGAATGGGCTTACTGAGCAGGAAGATCACATTCAAGCTGAAGATTTGATATGCTGCTACAACTACCCTGTAAATTTACTCTTAGTTGAATAGTTATCAGTACCTCTAGAGCCTTGCTTTTTTAAAGCTAGTTTTAAGGCTGATTATTTTGCTGCAAATCCTTAGAAGATTTTTGATATAAGAGAAAGTCTGTGCAGTTAGAGAAATAGTTGTAAAAGTTGTGAGTTTTTTTACTTAGAGTTGCATGTTTGATAAAAGAAGCTGCTATTATTTTGTCTGGATTCAGTGCTCATTGTATATTATCTTAACACTTTCAGCCATCTCTCAGGGCTTTGAAATAATCCAATATAAACTCCATTATCTCAGCTTTCATCTTCATATTTGACTTATGTTTGCAATCTCCACTGTTTCTCTGTGGAGAGCTTAACTCCCTGTGCATTTAACTTTAACGTGATTGTTTATTTGGGGAGAGGAGTCATAAAAATGAGATGAAACATAGTAACAGCCTACAGATTTTTGTCTGGGCTTATGGATAACACAACTGTCTTCATGGCCTAATAATTTAATCCTAGGAATGAACTTCCAGGGGACTAGTAACAGAAGTTTTAATGCCTAAATTAGTTTTTGTTAAAATGGTATGAAGCAGCAAGTTCTGGGCTTTTTTTTTTGTTTTTTTTTTTTTTTCAGTTGTTCACTTAGAAATCAAAAACCTAGATTTGTTTTAGGATCAAGAGAGGCAGTAGTATTCCTATCATGCTTAAGTACAAGGATGTCAATTCTGGTTGTATCAAGCACATGCAATTTGGCATTTTCTCCACTAAAAGAGTTACAAATATCTATTTCTGATTCTGGTAAATGTGCAGGGGATCAATACAAAGAAAATTTTATGCAGCAGCTGTACATTGTGTATTTGTATGCAGCTATATGTTTTCTTTTGTGTTAGTTAAACTGCCAAATGCTTGACATCTGCTTTTGGGAGTACTTTAATGTTGTTCTTTGAAGGCAGCACGTCAATTACTTTAAATTCATGTATAACTAGAAAACGTGTGTCAAACTAGAATTAAGCAAGAAAAAATTGATGTTCAAGGCATGGTGTAAATCCTCTGGCAGAACCATCATGCTGTAATAATACATCTCAAAATTTTAACAGTTTTGTTACTGGTAGGCAAAATAGTAAAAAGATTTCATCCTGACCCAAGCTAAAGCTTTGTTACAAATTCTTTCTCAGGTATGTTCCCATCCATCACTTCTTTTGGCAACTGAGTTTCTTGTTTTGCAAGAGAGATCCCTTTTGTACCAAAGGTGATGTGCAAGTCCAAATACACATTAAATTATGTGCTTGAGGAATCTAACAATTAATCTCTTGAGGAAATATGGACCAACAGAGTTACCAGTTGTTTGTTATAAGCTTAATTGTTTTTAAAAGGTACTGAATGTTATTTTCCGATTATAATGTGGAAAGTATAGGCATTTATATTTCTCCAGGCACTGTCTGATCTAGATGGTCTCTCCCTCTACACTCAAAAACATGAATTTTACTTGCCATTGGGGCTGGGCAAGCTGCTGAAGAACCAACTGAGCTTTTTGCATTTGCAAATCCTTTAGGCAACTATTTATTTTAAACTCTCTTTGCTTCATAAAAATATGTTCGCCTGGAACCTCCTTTCTTCTTTGACTTCTTACGACCGACTCTTTGAACACACTGTAGTAAATGAGCTTTGCCATGTGATATTGTAACAGCAAAGAATTACAGGTGCCTAAGAAAAGCAGAAGTATTTTGATTTTGAAGAACCAGGCTCTTGCAACTAAGAGAAAAAAGGAAGCTTATACTGTCTGTATGAAACAGCATCTATTATCAGAAGGCCATAGTAGGCCTGTAGTAAGCTGCTCTACTGTTGATACATTTGCCCTTGGTTGATCTTCTTAGGTAGGAAGAACATCGAGTTTTTTATCTGCAGTTCGCTTTTTCTCCTGGACTTCTAGGACAAGGTGATTGTGTGGGCAGCTCTGACACAACTATGTCACATTTTTCCAGTGAAAAATCACTTTTTCACTATTTTATATAAACTTATTTTAATGTTCCGTAGCTCCTTTTCAATTGCAACTTCTTGTTTTATCATGTGGTTTAGGTGTGGTCACATTTGTAGGAGTGTTTGTTGAATGGAATAATCAGTATTTGTGCCAATCATTCTTCAGAGGATTAGTAAAGATTCCTCAAAGCTTTCCTACATGTATGACCTGCATATTTGTGTCTGCATACACCTCCAGAATGTCTCTCCCTAGTGAAAACACTTACTAATCACAAGGATTTGAATGAATGTCTGGACATTTTTAAATTTAAAACCTCTTTTTCTGATCCAGTGCATATCAGTTCTCATATTGGTCACATTCTGGATGACCTAGACATGGGCTAGGACATGGAGTAAAGTGCTTTTGCTTGCTAGGGAGCTTCACAGAATGTGTCTGTTCCTGTGATGAAGTGTGACTGTAGAGTGAAAATGCGACTGGAAGAATGTCTTCTACCAGGTACAGCCCATCACTTAGCAGCAATTTTGCTACGGGGTCTTGTGGACCAGGCATAGTTCATTGGCAGATCTCAGTGCAGGTCATTTGGCCACTGTGTTCTTGGTGGGATCCTGGGACAGGAAAGGTTCCCTGTTGTCCAGTGCTGACAGAAGAGGCGAGCACCATGACAGGGGAGTGTGAAGTAGAAAATACAATGTTTGAGACTTGGTAGATATGAACTTAGCACTAAAACTTTCCCCCAAAGCATCTAAGATGATGCTATAAAAGTATTTTGAAGACTTGTAAATCTTGTGTTTCCCTCTGTTCCTCCATATTTCAAAATTAAATTATTCTAATATCATTTATGGCAATTGTTTTTCTTCATCCTCTGTTGCGAGACAAAGTCACCACTCATCTCTCAGCAGTAGTATGATTGGATTTATCTGTAAGAATTACATTTTGGAAGTTTATGTTGTTGTCTTGGTTTCACGAATTATTTTGGTATATTCTTGCTGGATATCTAACTTAGCACGAGTAATTCTTTTTCAAGTACCTTCTCATGAAAAATCACAGTAGTTATAATTATTTGTTTCATAACTACTGTTTATCATGTCTGACAACATACATGTTTAATCATAAGAAAAATCTTGCCATTTTTCAATTTTTGGGCTCTTGATTCACTTCATCATCTAACTGTCAGAAATGGTTCATTGATATTTTCTCTGTACAGAAGATAGTTCTGTAAAAGGGACTGGTTAGATACTAGAAATGATCCCAGGCTGTGCAAATTACAGGCTTTTGATGTCAAAACAATGTATCTACAGAAGATACTCTTTCCAGCTTCTTTCCTAAGAATTAAAAAAACCCTCAAACATTTTTTGTGCTACCCAAAATTGCTAAACACAGAATACTGTATGGCTGGTAACAAATTGTGTATAAAGGTCTACTTCATGTTCTCTGCCAGAATGCAAAACTAAACGCTCTTGCTACTCCATATCTGACCCATTTGATTAGTTCTACTGCTGGGCAAGAATTTTCTCATTTTCTCATGCTAAATTAGTCATTCTACTGTAAGTGTATTTTAGGGAATAAGGCTATTAAAATGCAAAGATTAAAAAAATGTCATATATGCCTTTAATCTCCTGAGCAACATCTTTAACAGGTTAATGTGATATGCCATTGTTTGGTATTAAGTATCCTGGTTACATAATTAGCACAAGAAGACATACAAAACAAATATTCTTCCTGAGTGTTCGCAATCCAATACCAGGAGGAATCAGAGAAGAACTGACCAGACATCCAGTTAGAAGATAAGCTGTCCCCTTTTTTTCCTAACTGGACCTGTGAATGCATAAAATTTCTCCTTTTACAGTTCTGTATACATGAACTGTGCAATTTTGAGTATTTTGATTAGCAGATTGCTTACAGATGGATTTAGTTAATTTTTGAGCAGCAGAAAGACTTTGCTTCATGTCACTGGAGAATTCCGTAGTCTGTACTGAGTTTGATCTGAAACTTGAAGTTGTTCCCTTCCTTGATTACCACATGCCTTGTTCCGTAGGGTAACTGGTCTTCCCAGCCTGTGAGGAGGCCAGGAGGGAGGGAGGGAAGAGGTGCCAGTACTGAAGCTTTTAATGAGGCATGTGTTAGTCTCATTAATAATTTTTTGCTGTATATTAAATTGACTTACTGGAAACATTAACAACTTTTGCCTTTGATTAAAAATGGTGAAGAAAAAAAATATTTTTTTGGGGGTTGTTTTTTGTTCTTCAGCTGTTGACTGTTGCTAGCTTCAGGTCCTTCTGAGGAGCCATAAAGGCCAGAGACTTCCTTTTGGTTTAATTAAGTCTAAGGAATTTGGGGAAAATACACAAAATGTGAGAGACAAGACCAGTCAGAATCAGCAGTAGTGTGTCAGTGTCCGAAATGAGTATCAGGATCTATTTTGCTTGAATAAACTCTGTGTTATTGATGCCATCACTGTCTGTGTTGTAAGCAGTGTGTGTACAGCATCATACAACTCAGAGAAGGAATGGGAGATATCCTCGGGATCACACAGATGTGATCTCTTTTGGAGCATTGCACATGCCAAGTGTCTGGGTGGATAAGGCCATGCCGTTGTCTGACTTACCCCAGCTGAAGATTTGGCTTCTAGTCCAATGTCCCAAAATTATGGCAGATCCCGACTGAAAAGTTTTTCTTTCCAGGGCTTAAATAGCTGAGGTGTGACTTCCTGCCATATGTACAGGGAATATAAACTCCATTTCACTTACCATGGCTGAAAAGTAGGGCAGTTTACTTTGGAGGTGAGCAGGTTGGCTTTAAACACTCCGGGAATTGTGTAGGAGCTTTGCAGTCTAGAAGGCTCCCTTAGTCACTACATGACTGTCTGCTGTGGAACAGCTCATTTCCAGCTCATCTATGTTTTATGTGGGCTGAGAAGTTTGTGTGCAGCCATGGTGTTGTGGCCTATTGCTCAGTTAATAGCAGTTTCAGTTCTGGTTTATACCCACACCAGTAGAAAGACTTGTAGTCTCTGGCACAAGGCTGTTTTGTACTATCCAAAGTGTCATCCAGCGGTGCAAAGTAGCCAGGGAAATGTGAATTATGCAGGTTAGTTACTGTGTAGGATAACTGAAATGGTTTTGTACTTGCCAAACACCTCAGTGAGTTTGACTCTGCAACTTTAGTCAATGTGTAAAAAATGTCCATTTAAAAAAAAGTCATGTTTCTATGAAATAACATGTTTCCTGTGCTGTAATAGGTTTAGAAAACTTATTGTTCTAGTTTGGTTTTGACCACTGAACCTTGAACATTCCTTTCTTTCACATCACAGGGTCGTGATGTGTATCAATGGGGTTTTGGTTGTTTTGACCCTAGTTCTACCCCAGGGAAATGTAAATATTTGTTCTCAATTTTCCTGGGCACATTGATTAACAAACAGGCCATTGTAACAAACTAGCAAAGCCATGGCTCATTGCATGAGCTGATAAATTTGGAATGTGACATTGTGTTGAAATATTGAAAGCTTCAAAAGGTTAGTTATAAAGTGACGTGGGTAATGAGTGAGATGTTCAGAGCACCCAGGAGTGCGTTAGTAGCAGTAAGAAAGGCCAGCTCTTAAACCCATACAAATCAAACCAGCACAGAGCGTCTGGCTCAGACACATTACATTTTTTGACTGTTGTTTCGTTGCTGTCCAGTGTGGCTTTGAAAGTACATATTATCCTGTAAATCATGCAGCTGTTTAGTTGCTCCCTTTGATGGAGGGACACTTCTGGTAAGGAAATTAAAGGAATCAGATAGTGATACCATTTCTTAGCTATGGATGACTGGCAAGTGTCTTCATGGCAGCACTGTGAAAGTGGTGCCAGACCTCTGTCTTTAGCATATGTCTAGTTATTTAATGTACACTGAAAGGAAGAGAAAAGCTAAGAATGGGACATTTCTATTTGAACGTATTCTCAAGTGCATAAAACCTTTCTAGAAACTGAATATGCAGCCTGGCATGTTCAGAGGCTACTTAAAATGCTAATTGATGAACTGTATACTTTTCTTATATACAAGGATTGACTCTGTGAAGTGTCACATGCCTCTTGCAAGTAGCCAACGGGACATTGGGTAGTCTCCTGAGTCTGTCCCACTTTCCAGTCTATATTTTTATAGTAAGTGTGGAGAAGTATAGTGCGGCATTCATACAAGCAAACACTCTGTGCATGGGGATCAGTAAATATGTTCACACCAAGCAAAAGAAATAAACTTAATTTTGATACATCTCCATGTTAGGGATTATGTTTCTTACCTTTTACTAGTTAGCACATGTCTGAAGAATGAAGTGAAACCCATTATTTTTTGTCTGTGTACATCAAACCAATGTGTGCATTGCTCAGAGTCTTTACATGAACAGCCATTCTCAATGATGGTTTCCCTTTAATGCCATATGTGTGACATTCTCTTCCCAGTCTAACACTTCTTGGAGTTAGAAAGATTGCATAAGCCAGCCCATCCATAGTGTTCCAAAAAGGAGTGGCATGTTTTTTAGTTATTTAGTGAGTTTGACTCTGCGTCTTTTGTCAATGCGTATAAAAATGCCCATTAAAAAATAAATTGTGTTTCTGTGAAATAGGTATTTCCTGTGCTGTAATAGCTTTAGAAAACTTACTGTTCTAATTTTTTTTCATGTAGTCAGCTGAACATAAGTGTAACAGAAATTTTTTAATGAGAATTGTATTAAGGTGGTGTGTATATTTATGTATACTCACACATTATATTCAAGTACACACGTGTGGATATGCACAGACTAATTCAAAATGGTTTTCTTACAGAAACAATTTTTTGTATGTGTACGTATGACAGTATTCCTGAGGTAATGGTTTGGCTGCTGATCATTTAGCTTTGGTTCTGAGTTTTTTTCAACAGTCAACACTGGAAGATGTAAGTACCGGAAGTAGATTGAGCAATGTGTTGCATATGTTTCTTAAGTGTTATGTTTGTGTTTGTTGAATTTGTAAATATTTAGAATATAGCTGTGTTTAACATATAAGGGAAAAATATATCGGATGTTGTTAAAAAGCCGCTGTGAGGGCATGGATTTTTTTACCCTGCTTCAGTTGGATGCTGATGTGCTGTGTCTTTGTGTTTAAAAGGGCTGTTAGGAGACACTCAGAGCTAATCACAAATTCAACCCCAGTGTATTATGACCCAAGATGAAAGCTGGACTTTAAGGGACTCTGTAAAATGTGTTCTGAGATTCAAGTGTTTATACAGTCCTCAAACACCACAGAGTGATTCCCATTCCCAGAACCTAACCTGTGTTGAGTTTAGCTGTTTTGTTTCGCCCAGACTTTGCAAGGTGCTTTGCAAAGTCATTTCACAGATGGTAACTTCTCTCTGAAGCAAGGAAAATCCATACTGCTGTAAGAGGCTCAAGAAAAATCCATACTGCTGTAAGAGGCTCTGTGTGAAATAACTTTTTTCTTTCTTTTTTTTAAAGAATAGAAAAATAAAAATTATGGTGGTTTTGAGAATCTGTGATCCCATGGTATATTTCCAACTGTGTGTAGCTCTTGTTGCCTTGCAAATTCTCATTGGATTGATTGCTTCCAGCTAACATAAAGTTTTCTCTGAGTTTCTCCTTCCTCCCCTGGACACTTTGTGTTGCTGCTGTGTGTTGTCGTGTAATACTTCAGATAAGTATCTCATCACAAATTATGAGTTGTTGTCAACATTTGTCAGTAGGAAACGGAAGGTGCCCTTGAATGGGTCTTTTCAAACAAACTGAAAATGTACAAAATTTAAAGATAAAATCATAATGGGGTCAGATCACTGATTAATGTAAATCTGCTTACAGTTGCTGATGTAAATGGGAAAGTGCTGATTTACATCATCAGAGAATGTGGCTGGTGAAATGAAAAGAAAATAAAGGGGTTAGGGGGCTAGTAATGCTGGTGTCTTAATGTAAGCACAAACTTTCACCCAAGACCACTGTGTTGTTAATATGTAACTCTGCAGTGCCAGAGGGGTCAGGCTATTCCAGACACCAACACTGTGGTGCCTCCTACAAACACAACAGGAGCAGAACTATGTATTCTTTAATTAAACCCCAGGCCAGGTCTTCCGCTGGGGTGGTTTAGTGGAACTCCATACACTTGAAAGGAATGAAATTGATTTACTATGGCTGAGCACTTGGTCTTTTATTAATGTGTACTTCTGTATTTTGAAATTAGGTACCTTGATTTTCGTGACCATAAATAGTTTAACACGGATCAGACAGAAGTTATTCTAAACTCTATGAACAGAACAGTCAGATTAATGAGAAGAAAGGTGTATAGTACGGAAGTGGTGGGTTTTTTCTTACTTCTTTTCCTTTTTAATCGCAGTGTAGTCTTTAATCACAGTGTAATCTTTATAAAACATGGCTTCAGAACAGGCTGGGATTGCTTATGCTGAATTTTTCAGTATTGTACTCAGAGAGCTTAATATAACATGCTGTAGCCAGAACATACATTGGGTGTCTGTGAGAGTTCTCTCTTATGCATCATGGAATTCTGCATTATGCTATGTAGCTTTATACTTGCATATACTTGCAGACTTGCCAGCTTCAAAATTAAAGGTGGTGTACATCTCATTTGCAGCACCCCTGGTGCAGGCACTTTCCTCCATCTGTTTGGTTTTGTTGGTTTTTAATTTTGCTAATAAAATGTATATTTTCTCCTTTCCTCTCTCTCATTTGCAGACCAGAGTGTTCCTGGTCTGCATGAACACAGAGTTTATCTTTCTTTTGGCCCCTGAACCAGACCAGGTGTAAAACATCTTCAAGAGGCAAGTTGTCCCAACGACATTAGTTATCTCTCCTCTTCTAGACAAACATTAGCCTAAGCCTCTGTCAAAGAGCAAGTGGACACGAAAAAAAAGATGTAGTACTCTTGTCCCTGCTGTTCATGTCAGGTGTGCCAAAAGACTTTCCAGAATTTTGTGCCACCAAGGTTCAGCATATTAAAAGCTCCTAGAAACAGATCTTGTAAATGCTAAATTACTTAATGGAATAATAGAATCTCTTAGGTCAAAAGGCACCTTACAGATCACCTGGTTCCAGCCCCCCCTGCCATGGGCAGGGACACCTTTCACTAGACCAGGTTGCTCAGGGCTCCATCCAGCCTGGCCTTGAGCACTTCCAGGGATGGGGCATCCACAGCTTCTATGGACAACCTTGTTCCAGTGCCTCACCACCCTTAACAGTCTAAAATTTCTTCCTAATGTCTAATCTAAACCTACCCTCTTCCAGTTTGAATCCATTCCCCCTTGTCACTACATGCTCTTGTAAAAAGTCCCTCTCCATCTGCGTTGTGGGCTCCCATCAGGTACTGTAAGGCTGTAATTAGGTTACCCAAAAGCTTTCTCTTCTCCAGGCTGAACAATCCCAAATTCTCATGGTCATCTTAGTATTCTCATGCACTGATTTTTGAAATGTCACTTTATCAAATGTATTAGTGTACTAACATTCTTTTCATTTTTTTAATACAGAAGGTACATTGATTTAAACAGGCTTAGATAAACAATGCAAGTTTATATTTTGTTCTGGTTTAGGCCATTTTTAGGTAGAACAGACAAATATTTAATCTTTGCCCAAGCTGGTCCCATGTTATAATCCCCTGCAGTTTGCTTGTTTAATAGCAGGCCTCACTTGTAAGGCCACAGAAGGCTGCCAGAAATGTTAATGACCCTCAGAGAGCAACCTAAAAGACAAACTTGCAAGTTGATGCCTCAGTATCTATTATTGGCAGAAATACAATCCTTCAAATAATAAATGAGCTTTTAACATCTGTCAGATTATTGTTTTCTCAGGATTCTTGTGACTGGGCTATGTGCAATCACTTGATGGCCTTCTGAGGCGCGTACACCAAAATTAATGGTTTCATCACCCTTCAGGACCAACTAAGTAGTGAGGCACACCTGGGGCTGTCCTAAAGGGCTCCTTTATGCCTAGTGAATGCTTTCTAGCTGTTCCAGTAATGTGGAGCATTGGAACCTGAGTGTTGCAGGCTGCATCAGAGAACTTAGTTTGAGGGACTATTTGGAGAGACTGTGGGAGAGCTTGACCGGCATAAGTGAGCATCAGGAATAGATGTGGAATCAACTTTTAGAAAAAGTGATTTATAACTTTACTATTTATGTATTGGATATTTTATAGGGGATTATCCTGGCAACCTACCAGCTACAAAGAAAGGTGTAAGGGCATCCAAGGTTCAGTAACTCCCATTTTGTGTGCAACCTATATTTGGAGCCTGGACATTAGGACCTGATGCTGTGGAAGTAGATCAGTATTGTTTTAGCCTTCAGTAGCATACCCTTTAGAAAATTGCTTTTTTTTTCTGTATTCTGAAGCTCTTTATTAGATTGCTTATGCTGAGAAAATAACCCTTTAATGGCTGACAGCAGCAAAAGAAATGTTTTCAGATGTTGTAGTTTAAGGTGTATTTTCTTTCTTTTCCAGTAAATTTTCATTTCAAATTTTGGTGACATAAATGACCAGTTTTGCTCTGAAGAATATGCTTTAAATGTTTCTGCAAGAATGGCTGTGCTGGTTTGGACAAATTTGGAGGAAAATATCCCCTGAGAGAAGGCAGGTTACAACCATCCCTCCCCCCACCAGGTTCAGGAAAAAAGAAATTTTCCTTGGGGGAAAGTGAAAGAGATAAAAACTATTTATTTAAAAAACACACTGGAAAAGGATAATAATGCTAAATAATGAAACCTCTCACTGTGGAGA
The DNA here is from genome assembly GCF_000738735.6 of Corvus cornix cornix. NCBI lineage: Eukaryota > Metazoa > Chordata > Aves > Passeriformes > Corvidae > Corvus > Corvus cornix. Next base: position 60,345,386 of record NC_046333.1, read on the forward strand.
GAAACCTGGGGAAATTTCAGAGTCCTTCCGTAGGTGTAATCTCTCTCCTCGTTGGAGCTGAGTTGTGAGCCCACCTCCAGGGCCTTGGTGGAAAATTCTCCTGGTGTGTTCTGATGTTGAAACAGTCCAGAAGAGAAGAAGGGAAAAACTGAAGTCCGAGGAAAACAAAGTTCAACTCTTCGTCTCTCTCCGGAGAAGAGGAGCCGAAAGCTGGCAGAAGAGCAAGCCGGGTGCTTCCGCTGCTCTTGCTGCTGCAGAAGCAGAGGAGTCTGTGTATCTGTGTCCTTGAACAACTGCTTTGAAAAGTTCACTCGGTTTTTCCCTCTCTCCCCTCTCAGGCTCAGTTTAAAGGCACAGAAGGGCATAAAGTTAATTTCTGGGCATAGAACAGCGATAGCAGGTACACATCATAAAGTCACCCCAAGACAATGGCTGAGCTCCTAAGTTATTTGGCAGTTCTCAAAAAAATGTCTTTGCCTCCCCTAATGAGCTGTATGATAAAAACCTCTTACTCTCTTTCCACTACTCTGTAGTACTACTCTGTAGTAGTAGGTGTGAATCTTCCACCTGATTGAGATCACACTGGAATTAACAGCAAGACTGTGAACTGCAGTTACCTTAGGCATTAGTGCATATCTTATGTACAGTCTAGTACAAAATTTCTCTTGGTATGAGGCCAAGACAAACATGCATCTAGAAAATAGATCTCAAGGAGTAAATGCGCTGCCTAGTGAATTGCTTGCGTAAAGGGAAGGTCCCCAGCCATTCCAGGAGTCTGCTTCCTAGTCTGGTCTGCAAGCAGTGCTGGCATGATGCTGCACTAACATCTTCCTTGCTGTCTCTCCTGTTGTAGATGTCTCTGGACAAAATATCCCTTTGCACTGAGCTTCAAATCACTGTGCCCTTCTGGTGCTGATTGCTTCTGTTTAGTCTTTTTAGTGTTTGTAGCTGTGCAAAGGCTAATTCTGCATTTCTCCATCCATGACCAGTGTGGGCTTTTCTGTCCTCTGAGTCTCTCAAAAAACAGATGTTTGAGAGGGCTACACAGCTCACAAAGATCTTTGAAAAACAAGAAGTTGAAGTTAGTTGAATTCAGAATAAATGTGCTTCTTCTTTAGCAGACATTGAAAACAGATTTTGTTCTACAGATTTACCTGTTGTTGTGTTTTACTTGAAGTGATTGTACACTAAGGAGTGCCAGTATTGCTTTTGTTTTGTTGGTTCCTTTTCTCCCAGGTTTGCTCTCTTACCTCCAGAATTTATGTGCTTGGCATAGAATTTGCAGTGTGGAGCTCTTTGAGTTGTGTGGAAAGTTAGATTTGATTATTTTAATAATAATTTTTAGCCTGTTTGGAATATGTAATAGGTTGAGCTCCTCTCTTTTCAGTGTATGCAACAGAAAGATCTGGACAGCATTCCAGTTGTTACTAAATGAATTTATGTGAAAATTCAAGCAAAGACTAAAAGCACTGGAGTTCAGACCATTTCCCACAAATTAAATGAAAAGTACTGGTTAAGTTAGCACAAAGTGTGATAGAACTGCAACACATCATGTCATTAGACACTGTCATTTACATAGTGACTGGAAAATTGCCAGTTTTAATAAACTTTGTATATCTGTTTGGAAGCATGTCTCTCTGCATACCGGCTGCTTAATCCTTTAAGCTTTTATGGTATTTTTTTTTAGAAATGTAGCCAACTTGTTAATGCATGTACTATAACTCTTGAATGTTTGTTTGGGTTTAACACCTTATTTTGATTTGCTAATGATGAAGAATTAAAAAAATCTTCCTAATGATTTTGGAGTTTGTGTTTATCCTTTTTTTTTTTTTTTAACTTTCTGTTCATTATAATGACCTTAATGTTGATCTCAGTGCAGTGTGTGTTCAAAAGGGTACTGTGACTAATGCTGGGAATTAAGTAGCCTGTGTACTATCCTGAAGGCTAAAAATCTGTGGTTCACCTTACTTTTGAGTCATTGCCCTAAAATGAGCAGAGTGTTCAGGAACCTTTCTAAATTGCTGGTGGATTTGGATGTAAAGACCTGGACAAGACCAAAACTAGTTATTATAGTAGCAGAGAGATCTAGCAACGACATTTATTGTTAAAAAAAGAAGATTGTTTAACTGCCTGCACCATGGTTATAAGTAATAAAAACTAAGAGAGCAAGAACAGCATTTGGGAGTTTGTGTGTGTAGGACAGCCAAAGATGTCCATACAATTCTGCCTTCTCAGGGCAAACCATATGTTGTCCCATGGTGCACTGTGGTATACTGTGCTGTGGTTGTTATTCATCACACACGTAAACCTGCAGCACTAATTATGTGTGCTATGTAGAAGGTGAAGCTGGAATGGAATAAAATGCATGCTTTAAAGGCATGCTGTCCTACTTGCTGATGGTGGTCAGGGTAAGCTTTTTCCAAATGTGAAGACTGCGTCATTTCTAATTCTTTTGTTCTTGCAGGTCAAGCCAGTTACTCACAGTAGGATCACCGTGTCAGCACGGTTTCGAAAGCCTCTCCAGGAGCCCTACACTATTTTGTAAGTAGAATTTTCACTTAGTGGTGTGTTCACTTCAGGTGAGCTTTGTTTAAAGTGCTCCTCCAAGTTATTTTACTTTGTTTTATTTCAGCCTGGTTGCTAATGGAGATGTTATTAGCCCTGCAGTGCGCCTCCTCATTCCCAGGAAAACACTGAATCACTGGGATCATATTCTTGAAATGGTTACAGGAAAAGTAACCCTCAGAAGTGGAGCTGTTCACAGGTATCAGGAAGCTGAATATTTGCAAGATACATTTGGTATGCCTAGATATGTTTCTAAAGCTCCATAGGTAGATATAATGGATCATTCCTATTTTATGGGAAGTTCCACTGTAAGAAAATTAAAATATGTCAAAAAACTACAAAGTGGAAATACGTTGACTCCAAATAATTTCAGGTTTCATTTCAACTGCTATTTAAAAAGAATAACCTCAATTTGCTTAAACTGTTATTTTAAAATTGATATTAATTAATTAATTAGTTATCAGGCCTGTAATAATACAATAATAATGCAATATACTTAGTGCTAATAATTAAGTTACATGTCATAATAAAATAAATGAGTGTGGTAAAGTTGGTGAAGATGTTTGGAACGTGAGATACATGTGATGTGTGTTACTTTTTAATTTTGATAATTCTTTAAATTCATTGGGGCAAGCAATTTCAAGGAAAATACTATAGATTCTTTAGAGTTTGTATACCTGGGCTAAGACTAGGATGTGCTTAATATTCAGCCCTTAGCCTCCTAATAAAAGCCAAGGCCAAAATTGTTTTTGGGGTTTTCCAGTTCCAGTGTTTCAGCTGGTCTGAGTTGTTGTGGTATCCGAGGAATAGGAAGTGACCTCTTGGATAGGTAGGTTTCAGTCCCTTAAGGCTTTTGCAATGTAAAATCAGTTACCTAAATTGGTATGTGGTAGTTGTTACAAGTTTTAGAGCAAAATGATAGATGTGATGTCCATGAGAAACTGTGCAATGTAAGTGGGCTGTCAAGGTGTGCAAGCAAATTACCAACATTCCAGTGTTGCCCCATGCAGAGCACATTACAGAAATCTCTTCATCAGGTGGGAAAGGGCCTTTTGTGGAAAACCATTCTTCACAGCCTAGGCAATGTCTGAGGCTAAGCTTGCAAAATCTTTCTCAAACCAGTGAACATAAGGTAGTCTTTTAGTTCTGATTGCTTTCTCTGAGCGGATACAGGTGAGAGAAGATTAAGGTAATGCTATCTGTTGATGATTAGCTGTCATCAAGTTTTTCCTCTCAGCTCTGCACTTACTTGCTTCTATTAGCTGGCTACTTAGGACTTTTACTTGCAGTAAAGTAAGCCTACATGTGTTGAAGCTTTCTGGATCTGTTTCTCAGCTAGTGTAACTCAGAAGTGAACAAAGTGAGAAAAGACATTTACAACATACCAATTCTTTCTGCTCTCAGGTTGTTTAGCAATTTAAAAATGTTTCACATTTTATTCTCATTACTTGGTGCTACTCTGGTGAAATTGAATGTTGTACATGAAAGCATTCAATAGATAACTAAGATACCTTTTGAGAAGTTCCCTTCAGTGCTCCCCTTTAATCCTTCAAAAATAAGATAATGTACATGACATTTTTAATTATTTAATGTTTTCCCCTTGCTGGTTTTCTATTAACTCAGTTTTCATTTTCTTTTCCTTAAAATACTAGAAATACATATTAAATCTGTTAGTAAAGTCATCATTGTTCTCTGGTAAGTTACACATTACTTTCTGGGGTTTACTGAAACTATGTTAGCATTAGGGGAGATCTGGTAAGACCACTGATGCTGGGAAGATATAATTTCTCATTAAAGAAGGAGAAGTGGACTTACAAGAGCCTGCGTTATGTACCTGGCAGTTTTTTCTTTTCCATGTTATTAAAAGACTTTAAAAAGCTAAAGTCTTAGAGTTTCACATGGGGCTTTTTAAAAAAGAAATTATTGATCACCCTGATCAGCATAGGGATGTAAGCAAGAAATATGAGAGAGGAGATGATGAGAAAGCAGCTTTTCTGCTTGCCAAATTGCTGATGGGGATGGGGTGCAGCAGCCCGATGGGCAGGTACTGGGTGCATCAGCAGCTGGGAATTTGGGGATATTGTCCCAGAAGTTGTGTCTTTGCTCTCTCCCTTGTCAGCCTGTACGCTTGCTTTGTTTTGGCTGTCACTTTTTAGCTTGGATTCAGGAGGGAAAATGGAAATCCATTGACATCTCACAAGGCAGACCTAGGTCAGCCTCAGAAGAAGTGACCACAAGGACATTTTTGTTACATGATACAAGCCAGAGAGAACCCAGCTGGTCTGTGAATGGTTGTGGACAAGTGGGTGGGTAAAAATTGTGGCTTCAAAATTCAGAAATTGTAAAAAAGTAGCTTCAGAAATTAGAATCACAAAACTTGTGTATGCTTGTTATTTGTTTGAAGATCCATTTTTAAAAAATGTATTTTTGATTTCACTTTCATCTTCAGAGACTGATTATGTTTGATTTCACTATTGTGATTATTATTTTCAGGGTGAAAAATACAATTAGAGATTGCCAGCTGATCTGTAACATTTTTGTGAGTTATGTTAAACAAACAACTTCTGTGCTTTAAATATAACATTAAAACACAAGCAAAATGAAAGATCAGGAACAAAAAAACCCAGTCATTTTGTATGTACCCCTCTACAAATACATAAACAATTCTTAAACTGTGGTACACTGATTTGCTGTTTTTTCCCCCAAGTTCCCAAAGCAAAGTGCAATCTAGCAGAACACAGTGAGATTAATTCAGAAATAGGCTGCCTGCTGATTTTCCGATAGCTTGTTTTATTTTCACTGTTTTTGTGTAACTGATGTTGACTCTGTGGTAGTGAAACATAAATTGCTCTTTGAATTGCTGGCATGCCTGTGGAGTGTTTGCACTATGGAGTAAATTTGAGTAATACAAACGGAGTGCTCCAGAGTCAGCATACCTCTTCTCAAGGAAGCAGCAATGTGATCTAGATTTTAAAAAAGCTGCAATTTCACCTTTCAAAATTTTCAGTCTTTGCACTTAAAAATGTGTTGCCCTGTGGCAGGAGACACAGAAAATTAGGGTACTTTTATGAAGGTAATACAAGAAAGATGTGGACACGCTGGAACAAGTGCAGCAAAGGGCCACGGAGAGGAAGGGCTTGAAGATAACTTGGCGTATGAGGAGGGCTGGGACTCTGCAGCCTGAGGAACAAAAGGCTCAGGGGGATCTTTTAAATGTGTGGATCTTTTAAATCTTGAGGTTCATAGGGTGTCTTAGGGAGAAGTTTAGTCCACACACCCCATTCCTCTGTAGGATTCATGAGGAATTGTTAAAGATCTGAAGAGACGTTTTTTAGTATTGGCCAATTGTCTACTGGTAAACTGACCAAGCAGGTTGAAAATGGCTTTTCTGGACTTGAGTAAGTCAAACAAATGGTATCCAAGCCTGAGGCATTGGCTAAGGTTACCCAAACATTGGTTTTTGGTTGACTCACAGGCAGGATCATGTTACTTAAGGCAAATAATGAAATAATAAGGCACAAGTATGATACCTGATTTAGTTTCATGTTTTTCTTTGGTTTCTTTTCTCAGTCTCGTTTTGAGACCAGCCAATCGTAAGGCACAAAAGTTGTTTCCTTAGCATTCATACATACCTGGTGGGAATGGGTGAAGAAGACAGAGCCAGGCTCTTCTCAGTGGTGCACAGTGATAGGACAAAAGGCAATGGGCACAAAATGAAATACAGGAAATTTCACTTTAACAGAAGAAAAAGGAAATTTGCAGTAATGGTCAGCAAATAGGGGAACATGTTGCCCAGAGAGGCAGTGGAGTCTCCATCCTTGCAGGTGTTCAAAACATACCTGGAGACAGTCCTGCTCTAGTTGCTCTTGCTCTGCAAGGCATGATTGAACTAGGTGGTCTCCAGAGGTCTTGTTCCACCTCAGATATTCTGCGATTCCTGGTTCAGTAAAGTGCATGATTTTCTTCTGTTTATTCAGGGTTATGCCACCATATGTATCAATTTTAAAAGCTCTTTCTCTATTAAACTGAAAATTTTTGCATGTTATAAGTCAAGGGTGTACTCAAGGTAGCCTCTTGATATTCTTCCCCAAATGTTCATTGTATAGTTGTGTATATATTTTCACATCTTCTTTCATTGTGTTGAAATTTATGACTGTAAACTTACACATATAATAGCTCCTGTAGAACACTTCTAGAAAGTCAGTTAAGTTAGCCATTCAACATTCCTGCATTTAAGACTTAAATGAAAGTTGTTATTGTTGACTTTTAAAATAAATATAAATATTGTTGAGTTTTGGACTATACTTTGTAGGAAAGAGCTAATTTATTCTTGAATGTTCCCTCCTTACTCACTGTTTTGACCATGCTAAAATAAAACCACAAACTTGACAAGGAAGTAAGTTCCACCCACCAGTCCCTGATGCATTTATTTCTTCTCAAACAGAAGTCATTGTGGTAAGAATCTACCTGGTGTAATAGACATATTTATTACTGATAGGTGCCCAAGATACATGGCTTCTTGTTTTGATGTAGTACTGTATTTCCTGTTACTCCCACTAGGTTCCAACCTTCTGATATATACAATATAACAATATAAATGCAATATTTTTGGCATGGTCTGTGTTAGGTGCACAGGTCCTGGGCTTTCAGTCGTGAATGCTTTGTTCTTCCCAGGTTACTGCATAGTTTCTGGAGCACAAATGGAAGGTGGAACTTGGTAGGAGAGGGGGTCAGGAACTCATGGAATAGATCCCTTCCAAGGTATCAGGGGAAAGGTATTGAAGACCTTAGAAGTATAAAGTAATTTATTTATTTTTTTAGAAATTATAAGAGTATTTCATCTATTATAGCACTTCATACTTCATTAGTTTTATATTAACTGTGATTTAAGTAAGGTTTTGGTTTTTTTGGTTGGTTGGGCTTTTTTTTTAGATGTAGTTACTGATCATTGCATGGCATCTACTCTACTTTATTGGGTTTCATAACTGGAAACTAAACATAGATTTAGTGAGTTTAGATTAACATAGCTTTCAATGCTCTTAATACACCTAACTGAATGTTAAGGTTTATTATATTAAGCATTTTCATATTTTTCAGACTTTACACTGTAGATGGAAAACTTGTTCAGGATGGGTCAGACTTGGAGAATGGGCAAATTTATGTTGCAGTGGGTAGAGAGAAGTTTAAGAAGTTGCCGTATGGTGATCTGCTGTCCAAATCTACAACGAGAAGGCCACAGGGGTAAGTTCTAAAGGTGTGTGATACATTTCTCCTGTGTTTGTGTGTGTCAATTTGTTTACAAAGTGCCACCAGTAAAGTATGAAATTATTATTCCGAGAACAATGCATAGGTTATGGATGCAAAACCTTATTTGCAGCTTCTGAGAAAGTTGAGATAAGAATAAAAAAAGCAAAAATGGAAATTCAGAAGACCAATTCATCTCATAAGCATTCCCTTGATCATGTATCACAAAATTAGTGTCAGAGAAAACTTAATCCAAGTCAAAGTAATCCTATTTTTTTTCTTAGGGTACAAATGTGTACGGCTGAATGAGATTGGGTGTAGCTACAGCAGTTTAGGTATACTCTTGCTTAGTAGTGTTTTGTGAAACATGTACTCCCTTAAGTTCATTTTATATTTGGGTCTGGTTTTTTGTAGGCTAGAAAAATCACATAATAGAGTCCTAAACTGGGTGTCTGTATGGAGAAACTTTTGCTTTTTGTACCTTTGGAAAACATGAAACCATTTCATTGAAATAAATGGAAAGAAATTGTAAGGAGCATTCACACAGTAATTCATTGGATACTGCTCTACAAGTTTTTGGTATTTAGAGAATGCATTGTGAGCTAATGCACTTGTTTGAATAAGTTAATGATTATGCATTTAAACATAGTCCAGTAAACAGAATGAGTGATGCTTAGTGAAAACACGCAGTGAAAAAAGCTATTACCTCTGTTGCCATAGCCATCTTGGTGTTATCTGCCTTGATTATAGATACATAGTGTCTGTGCTAGTGACAGTGTACACAATTCTAAGATACGGCTTATTTCTGCAGTTTCAAAACCTCAGTACTACCTCCGATTGTGGGATCTCGCAAGTCTAAAGGCAGTGTAAGTATCAAATTTCTAATTCAGCTGAATTCTGGCAGATGGAAAGTCCCTGTCCTTTGGGTTTCAATTAAATCTGAAGAGAAAAAATTCCACAGCCACCTGGTGGCATGCTTATTAAAGCTTGATGAATCTGGAGCTATTTGCAGTGCCAATTAGACAGAAGAAATCTGAGAAAATATTATTGTGATAAGGGCTGCTTGGTTTTTTATAAAAGCTTCCATAGCAAAGATCAGCTTCTGCTTGGGCTCTTTCCTATATACCTGTTTATATCTATTTGTATATTTATTTATTCAAGTTATACACCTAAAGGAAAAACACAGAACCTTTTACAAAACATTTTGCAGAAAATGGTGTTCCTGAATGCTGAGTCTGAAAAACGCCCTAAACCAGCTTGCAATCTGTTTTGTTCTAGGTAACCACTACATACAGAGCTTGATCCTTCACTGCTTTGTATCCTGTATAGCTATTTATATGTGTACAAAATGAGTCATAGAACCATTAAGGTTGGAAAAGATCTCCAAAGTCATCGAGTTCAATCTCTGACCTATCATCCCCATGTCAACTAACCATAGCACAAAGTGCCACGTCCAGTTGTTTCTTAAACACTTCCAGGAGTGGTGACTCTGCTTTGGTCAGCCTGTTCCAATGCTTAATCACCCTTTCAATGAAGTAATTCTTCCTCATGTCCAACCTGAACTACCCTGGCGTAGCTTGAGGCCATTTCCTCTTGTCCTGTTGCTTGTTGACTGGGAGAAGAGGCTAACCCCAGCTTGCTACATGAAGAGTCCTCTGTGGATTTAGAACAGTGCCAAAACAGAATATAAGTACCTGTTTTCACCAGTTCTCCACAAGTGCAGTTTACTGTAAAAGTACAAGACAGCAGGGAGTCAGACTCAGTCTGTCTTTATAATTGTGGTAGTTGATCATGTCACTGACTGTTTACAAAACAAAACAAAAAAATGTCTCTGGAGCCTCCAAAGAGAAATAAGTGGTAAAATATACAAATTTCTGTTCCATTCTATTGAATGTGTTACTGCCCTATGAAGACTGTCATTCTCCTCCACCTTCTCTTGACACTTAGAATAATGCCCATGTCTCATTCACACAGACAGTGATTTATTAACAAATCATATTAACGTGTTACATCTTGTGACTGTCCACACATATGGATGAGAGATAGCTGCATATAATATGCATGCATGCATGGATTCATCTAGCCACTTTTAATTAAATGAAACATTATTTTCTTATAATAAATATGTGATTTTTCTCCTGGAAGCTGTTGAGAATTTAATCGGTGAGATCATACAGTAAGTTGATAGGATATACTTTTCTGGATAATTTAAGATATCACTTAAATGTACTGATTGAAAATTATTATTCTTCTTTAACACCTGATACCAGTCCTTAATGAAATTTTAAAAATAAGCTTTTTAATTTGCATCACTGATAATTATGTACTCTTCTTTTCAGGGAAATGATCGGCAATCTAAATCTACCATTGGATCCAGTGACCGAGGAGAAAACAATTCCTCACCTCAGCTTCCCAAAAGGAAAGACAAAAAAAGCCAGAATCCAGAGAATTCTGTGTCCAGACGACACTTTTCTAACCAGTCTACAAAAGTAAAACAGGCAGTAAAAGCTTCCACAGGAGTCCTTCAAGATAATGGTCAGTACTGAGACAAACACTGTTGTAGCATAGTGGCTTCGGGTCTTCAGTTAAACCAGTGGAATACTAGAATAACACGCTTGAATAGTTCCTGAATTGTCCATTTACTCTGGCTAGCTGGAATTGCCAAAGTTCTTTCTGCTTAGGAAATGCACCTGTGTGTAGCCACTACATTCCTGGCTTTATTTACAGAGCACAAGAGGCTGGTGTATGATTTTCAGTATACCTTGGAAGTTAAGCTAATATGGTTCTATCTCAATGCTTTTGGTAAAGGAAAATAAAAGATATATTTTGACCTTTTCCCCACTGTTCTGCCCTGCATAAATGTGAGGAAAAGGAGCTGATGTTCTCAAACTCAAACTCTCAAACCCTCGCTGTCCCTGAGGATTCCTGGTTACCTGCCTGGCTCTGTGTAACAAAATGACTAGACCCTGGGGGAAGAACACAGACAGAAACTCCAGTTAGCCGATAGCTGCTGAGACTAATCACACAGCAGAGGTGCTGGAGGCTCTTTCAGAATTTGCCCTGCTCTGTGCTGTGACAGTAGAGGCAGCAATTTGCAAATTTAGTCATAAACATCCTCTTTGAGAAATGGTTTTTCTTATCTTATAGTGTGATATTTCCCTTCCCCCCATTTTTTTTAAGAGCTAGAATATATATATATATATATGTATGTATAGCCATATTTGATAGATAGACATATCGAGGGACATATTTGTCTCTGTATTTAATGCTGTTGCTGCTCCACCTGCTGACAGAATTGGTTGGAAAGCCACTAAGTTTATTGAAGAAGTGACTAGTTGCTTCTCACTTCAGCTTTCCATGCTTTGTGAGTCTTGTGTAACTAGGAGAAGCTGTTCAAGGCAGCAGATTCTCTAGTTTGAGCTCAAGTGCATGTTCAGAGAAGCTCTTGGTTTCTTCTGTGATCCTCTGTTTTTCCTCCATACATTAACACCTGTTAGTAAAAGTGGGAGTGGGCAGTTGTAGCCAGGTGCGGCTCAATCTTTTCTCCCAGGTAACAAGAGGATGAAAGGAAATGACCTCAAGTTGCACCAGGGGAGGCATAGATTAGGTATTAGGAAAAACTTGTTCTTGGAAAGGGCTGTAAAACATTGGAACAGGCTGTCCAGGGAGGTGGTGGAGTCACCGTCCCTGGAAATACTCTAAAAAGTATGATATGGCACTCAAGAACAAGGTTTAATGGTGAACGTGGTGGTGGTGCTGGGTTGATAGTTAGACTTGATGATCTTAAAGGTCTTTTCCAACCTTAACTATTCCATGATTCTAACTCTTGGGAAATTAAAGTCTTTTCACTCACTTCTGACCCTGTTTGGGAGCTCCACTGTAGTCAGAACTTTGGGAGCTTGTAGTGGAGTAGTTAAAAGAAAAGGTACTACACTGACTCCGAATGGTCACCTCCTACAAAGTTGTTGTCTTTTGTGCATTGTGTTCTGGTCACACCTCAAGATGGAGTGACCTGAGGCAGAGGCCAGGCAGGCTGTAGGAGCTGTGAGCCGTGCTGCAATGTGAGTATCCTCTTGCCCAGTCAACCCTCATTGTCAAAGACTGCCCTTGTCAGAAAGCCAGGGTTATACCTGCAGAAGTCAGCATTATGCCATGGTCCTTATCATTTATCTATCTCATATAGTACAGATGGTAACCTTTTATCCCATCCACACTCATGAGGTGTAAAGTAGCGTTTCAACTAACCATCAGAACGTTCCACCATCCTTTGCTTGGGGATAATAAGGTATATGAAAAATGTATTTGATAACCTCCTTTCTGGCCCAGTGCTGTACCATCACGCTGGTTAAGGGTGATCTGTTATCACTCTGTGTGTAATCTGGAACAGGAAGACTGGAAAACCAGTTACAGGGCCCTGAAATTTTTCTAGCAGGTGGGGGATTCGGGAGTTTTAATGTCAACTCTAATTTTTTTTTACCAAGGTTTTTGCCTTTCCCTTGAATTCTTTTAATTGTTGTTTTACCTGGCCATTTTGATACCATAAAGACAAGTTTTCTTTCCTTTATTTACTATCTAACATGCTTAGTTTATTTCATAGTTTTTTCTCTTTATTGCCATGCAGCCTTTAAGTATAATCTGCAAAACTGTAGTGTGCTTAGTATTAAAATAATGGAAGTGTGTTGAGAACAGAGCAAAGAATATTGGGGGGTTTTTACATTTTAAGCATTTTAAGTATTCATTACAAGTTAATGTGAATGCTGTGCTACAATTGTGGAACAAGAACATTTAATTTAGTTAAAAGGGAAGAAAGCCAACAGGAAAGAAAGTAAACTGGGAAACTGGACAAATCTTGTTGAAAACTAAAGAGCTGTTGTTTCATTTTTAACAAAAAAAGCTTCATTGAAATTAATGTTTAAAGATACTGAGCTATGGGTTTCAGAATACAAATAAGTGGGGATGGCTTCCTCTGGCAGCCAGACTTTCTGTGTGCATACTTGTACTTATCCTGTGCCTGTATGCTTTGTTTACATGTCTGCTGAGGACCCATCATGCTTCCCTTTGGGTTTGGAAGGAGCTTATGCTGCTGGGTCAATATGTTGGGATCCAAAGGACAGGCAAAGGGTACATTCCCTCTTCTGGGGGCACTGCTTCACCTGTTGTTTTCAGTACTTCTTCATACACTGAAGACCTGCATTAACATCCAGTCCAAGTTGAAAGGGTGGAATACAGATTATGCAAGCTCTTCCCCTTCTCCTAATGTGTGTGCTTTTAGTGGTCTGAAAAGTCTCCCTGTCAGCAGAGAATCTCCCTTACTCTGTCCTGTTCCTTGTCTCTGGGTGAGATGGACCCCCACAGTGGCTGTGTGGCTAGTGGGGCTGCTGATGAAAATACCTTTAAAACTGGTAATCAGGTTGCTTTATTCTCTCAGCTGACAGTGAAATTAGAAATCTAGTTTAGACTGAGTGGTGAAGAATTGGGTGAAGTATGAAGTAGGTATGTAATTGCTGCCTTGCTGCCTTGAATTATGACATTTTCAGGTTCATTTTAGAGTGAGGAGTCTTATTCTGAAATGGAGATTTACTTTTGATGGAGAACTAGAAGCCAGCTCCTGGAGCACAGTGATAATGGTGGCTCCCAAGTACTGTTTTGATCAGTACAGCTCCACTGTCTATTCTGAAGGCTCAATGCAGTTCCTCAAATGGCTTTGCGGTTTTATTCCAAAATATTCCTTCAAATTCAAAGGCTTTGGATTGAGGAAGGGAAGCATTTATCATCATCTTAGGAATTTTATTTAATTTTAATTATTCTTTTATTTAATTTTTTCCTGATGGACAGTGAAAAAGACTTTCAGCATTTTAGTTGGCTGCACTTGGCTGTCACTGATAAGGAATTAATTAATTTTAATCTGAAACCAATAAACTGCACAGTGAGTTTACACATGCATATTTTGGTGTGTATGGAAATAGATAAAAAGGAAATATTCATACTAGAGAATGTATCCTGTATTCTTTGCTGTCCTTTTCCCTTCCAATTTAGCATTGTGTGGAATCTTCTCTTGAGTGCTAGACTGTTTGAAAGTGATTGTTTCCTGGGTCCTAACATCTGAAGAATTATGCACATAGTGTATTTAAGGCTTAACCTAATCTTCCCACTGAGTTTACTTGGGCTAGATGTGTATTTACTTTGAATTTATTTTTTTAATACACTGATAATTTCACCAGCATTTATGCCATTTATATTACAACTGATCCATGTCATAATCCTCTTAAATCAAGATGATTAAAGAATTTCTTAGAGTTGAAAGCTCTTTGTGGAAGATTTAAATTCACCACTTCTTAGGGCAAATCCAGTAGATTGTGAGCTGATGCTTTGGTGTTTGTGACCTGTAAGGCACACTATTAATGTTATGATTGGGCTCTCTCTGCGCTCGAAGGAGCCTTAATAACATTGAATATATTGCATGCAACGGTAATTGCAACTGGAAATGTGAGGTTTAGAGCTTAGAATAGTGCATCTGGTTCAGCAGAATTCAAGTTTATGAAAGTAACACCAAAGGTACATTTAATTATCAGCAACTTGAAGTTTTAAAAAGAAAGATGGCAAACCACAAAAAAACCCCAATCTATTAATTTTTTCATTTGTACCATATCTTGTAAAGAGTACATGTAGGAAGTTGATCAGGAAAGCAGCAATTCAGAAGTGTAGCAGAAAATTCTTGGAGGGGAGTACCCTCATTTAAAGCCTATTCCATTCAAATACAGTAGTTTAATCGTGGTCCCATGGCTTGCAAAGTAACTCCCTACATAAACTATAAAACAAGTTCTGGAGTTAATAGACTGTGAAGTTTGAATTTTTGCTGTGATTTGGAAAAGTCATAGAGTGGAGATGGGCTTAGCCACTCCACAGTTTTTCAAATCTATTTTTGAGTATTATGAGGTCTTAGAAGTTAGCAGTCATTTCAATTTCCTGGTTTTGTTACTGGCTAAAAAAAGGAAGAAAAAGACCAGCCCTTATTTATAGGGAGAGCTGCACAGAACCCCAGGTATTGCTGTCCTGCTCTGAATTGGTTTCAGTAAAATTATGGACTTGCCAAAGAGTACAAACCTGGGCTGCTGAGTATCCGCTCTGCATTATGAGCTAAAACTGTTGTCCGTGTTTTCCTGGCGACAACTTTTAAGATTAAAAACCCATCTGTCATTAAAACATAGACCATGTCACTTCTGTATTGTAAAAGCAGATAAAAAGGCTGCTGAAGAAAGAGAGAGCTTCTCATTTGCAGAGATTTTACTAGACCTGTTGGCTTGTTCCTCATAGGAGACAAATCTATAGCAAGAAATGAGAACCCTTTTTGCTCTCGGTGTGTATTGTTACAGTACTGAATCATGGTAGCCAGAGTGTTCTAATGCCAGTGGGGAACTAAGATGATGGTAAACCTTGCAGCCACTTTCTTACTTTCTTCAAACACACAATGAGTTTCTTTGGATTTGCTTTCAGGGAAGTGAATACTTTGCAAAATGTTAAATGGGGGGGAAAAAAATTATATATATATACACTTAACATCAGGAAAGCATGTTGCTTGATTCCCAGCAGGAGGGTGTAAAAGTGTAGTGATGCTCAGTTTGGAATGATGGGACCAGGGCAGACATTTCAGGGCTTTTGCATTTGTTTTGTGACAGTTTAGCCCCTAGCACAGCTGTACTCAAGAGAAGGCTGAGTTATGGAACAGGCATGGAATTAAAAAAGATGTGGCTGAATGAGAACTACTTTCTTAATTTCAAAATGCAAATAGTCTTAATGATCTGTTAATTTAAATCAATTAATAAATTGGATGCTTAGAAACATGGAGAGAAAATCAGATGAAGGACCAAAATAGGGAGAGGGAAGAAAAAGCCCTTGTATTATGACACTCAGTCCTTTGTTTTTGTAGTTGTTGATGTATAAAGATGACTGACTTATTGCAGCTTTTCCTTTGCTCCGGCATTACCGTATTTCCTATCAGTAAAGGAGAGTGCTGCATACAAGGACAACCTCTAGAGGTCATCAGATGTCAGCATTCTATAATGGCATCAAATTGCATTAGAAATACAAAATTTTCTGAAGAGAGGAAGCAATTGCTTAAAAGCTTGAGACTGTAACAGTATCAAGTGAAGAAAAAGATGTATTTTTTTAATATTCTCAACAGTTTCATATGTGTCTTGCTACCAGGTTATTTTCAATTACATTGCTTTTTGATGACAGGAGTCACAGCCATGAACACACATGCAAACCTATCACAAAGGCAGTGGCTTTTTGTTGGAAATGGGCCTTGTACAACAATGATACTTTTAAATTAAATAAACCCCAAAACAACCACACACAAAACCAGGAAATAAAGTTATGTTGTGCACAGGCGTAAACAGATGTCCTCCCTATTCATCAGAGCAAACTATTCAATTTTATGAGCCACTTTTTTCTTTTTATATTTTGTTTTAAATTTTACTTACTGGTTTTATGAGGCAGCCTCTGTTGTAAGTCACATTAATTTTTTTTATAGTCACATTGACTTCCTTCCTTACATACAGGGCTTGCAGTTACTAAATGCCTCTGATTTCCACAAAATATTCAGGGCAGACTATTATTACAATGACTTTTAAAATTTCTACTACTAAACTTCAATCAGTTTAAATTTTGAAATGCATTAATATCTCTAAAATTTTGTAATTTTCACTGCAATAAATGTTTTACAGTTAATGTTGTTTAAGAAAGGAGCTTATATAAAAGCCATTTATTCCCGTGCTTAATTATTTAAAAAGTACGGATTTCTTATGAGTTAGTTTAATATATAACTTAATTAGTATTTAATAAAGTCATATAACCTTGTTTATCAAAGTGTAGAAAAAGAATTCCAGCTGAAATACTGAATGGCATCAAACAGAAAATGATCTTTGCATTTTAGCCAGGGCTTGCTTGATTTTACATGCACCAATTCGTGGTTTGTTTTTCTACATACTGAACTGAATGCACAATACATTGAACACTTCTGGGTTGAGACAACTAGTAAAATGTGACCAGTGAAATGTTGCTAGACAGAATTTTTTGGGCATTTATAAATTTGCTCTTGCTGGTAACTACTCTGTTCTGTGCCTATCAGGAGATTAAGTAGTATAAAAGATCTTGAAAATAGCTGGAAAATTCTCCTGAATGGGCAGCGGAATCCCTTTCACACAAATGAATTCTCAGGGACTGCAAAGCCAGCAAGAGCTGGCATGGGTAAGGGCCAGGACAGAGTAGGTAACTCTCAAAATGAAGATCTTTGACTTCTAAGAGTCATTGTGCAAGTCATTAGGCAGTCTTAACATTGTCATAAATTGAATTGGTTTTATTTGTCCGTTTTCAACAAAGTCACAGAGCTGAAAAGCTCTGCAATAATACAGAACCACCTTCTATCTTTGGTGAAAGCAGCTGAGTACCGAGCTGCTTGCTTTATGAGGTAGACCTTGGCCAAGTACAAAATCAGAAACCTCACCCGCTGTTTTCCAGTCATTATCCTTTCTGAGGTTCTGATCCAAACCTGACCACACTGCCTTTCTCTTATCCATAGCCCTGGACCTGATTGCTAAAGACGAAGTGTTCTGGTACTGCTCATGTAATTTCACTGCCTTTTTAAGCTGAAAATTTCTCTTGTTCTTACTATTTGTGTGGTTCTATTGCTCCTAGCTGTAGAGGTTGGCCATGAAGTAGGTGCCAGTGTTTCAACAACTGTATCATTTGAATTTACTTGGGACAGGTTGAGTTTTGGGGCAGGCTTTTTTGAGGCACTAGTTACGTCTCCTTGGTAGGGCTGTTACCAGGCTACAAATGTTCCCTTTCCTGGTAATCCTGACAAGGCTTCAGGGAATTCAGAGCTTTAAGCCATCTGGATCCCTCAGAGATTTCATCACTCTTTCTCTCTGTGGGATTATGGAGCTGGAGAAGAGGTGTGATAGAGCACAACTGTTGAAGAAACTCCATAGGAAAGCACTTATGGTTGTAGTTTTCATTCATACCTTCAGCCTGAAACCAAAAAATTCTATAAGAATTCTTTCCCCTCTCCAGAGCCTTAATAAGTATTGTTTGTTGGAGGAATAAATATGAGCAAGAAATCAGTAAAAATACTTGCCTGAAAACAATGAGCATTTTTTCATTGCTGTTTTTTTGCTGTACTTCTGTATGTGTGGTGACATCAGAACATAGACATTCAAATGCTGGTAGGTAGTAGTAGAACAGCATTCCTCTTTGAAGGTTTTCCTGAAGGAAGATTCCTTTAGGAAGCTTAAATTGGCTTGGGTACCTGCTGACTTGTTTTTTTTTCCCCTCTCATTCTTTCAAGCTTCTACTCTTCCACCCCCTAAAAGCCATTTTTATGCCTTCCAGTCAGTGTGTTGGACCCCATTGCTTTCCTTTTTTTCACCAGTACTTCCTCATCTTTCTATTTGCTCTTATACAGTTCCTCATTCCACACATTTTTTCTAACATCACTGTGCCCTTATCATCCCTCAGTGTCTATATCCTCCAGCCTCTGCATATTCTCTCTCTCCAGCTGGCTGCTCCTTTCAAATGATCTGTTCTTTGGCCTTCTGCAGGTTCGTCTTCCCCCTTTTCACCTAAATTGCTGAGCATGACCCTACTTTAAAATAATCAGAAATAACAGGAGCTTCCCAGGAGTTTAGGTTACCTAACTTCTCTCTGTTTAGGATATGAAAAATAGTGCTGATTTTTGGCTCAAGGTAGTCTATTGTCACGCAGTGTCTGGCAAAACTTGAAAAATTCCAGTATCTTCTTTTTGTCTGGACACCATGGAAAAATATCCTCACAGAAGATGAGGAAACTTCCAATAATATTTTGCTTGGCCTCTTGACAGAAGCTGCACTTGCTGTGGCATGAAGAACAGAGGACCTAACTGAAATAAATCCTCTGTTTATACTTATCAGTAAAGCTGCAGGGAGACACATCTTCCTTTCTTACCCCCTTTTAGAGCTTTTCTGCCCCAGTGTTGCCATGGCCCTGTCTGTGGTCAGTTTTCAGGTAGCCTGAGGCACAAGAAAGTCAGAGTTGGCTCATAAAAGAGGAGCATGTTTAATCTATAAATTTGTATGAACTGTTTGGAGTAGTCATAAGTTCCATTTAATGGAAGTGCTGGGTCTTTTCATCAAGGTACACCACATATTTCTGCTTCAGTAGAGATTGCAATATAAGCCCATAACAATACAGGATGAAGACTTGAAAAAATGTTTCTTCATGTAATTGATGGCATTTTCTAAAATGCCTTCCTTTTTTTTTCTTCCTTAGAGACATGTGAAGAAACTGACTAATGATTCAGACACAGAGATGTGAAATATTGCATCAATAAGATTTTTTCATACTTTTTGTCCCTAAACCAAAAAGCATTTCTGAAGTATTATCTATAAAATACAAGGCAAAGTTACCCAACTGAAAACATTTCCTTGGAAGTAACTCAGAGCACTGATAATTGTGATTAATGTGGCCTGCAAACTGCCGTTGACAAGATCTTGACACAGAATCACACAAACAAGTAATGTGCTGGCTTTTCACTCGGCTTCCCTCCTCCAGATATTTGTAACTTCACATGCAGAAAGTCTAAAATACTTCTGGCTGTAGAGTAGCAATGCTAATAATTTTAACATTTTAAGCTCTTTTCATAATGCTCCATTTATTCAAATTAATTTTATGTAAATTATTTTGCAATTTTTGTATTTCTTTTCATAACAAAAGACAAAAGTGTGTGTCCTAATGTAAGACCAATTGCATTGCTTGCCATTTACTTTGGAATTTTTTGTTTGTTCAGTTATTTCAACTTCCCCATTTTTCAGTTAGTGTCGTTTTTTTCACCTGTTTTGGCACATTTCAGACCTAAGTGTTTTAATTCCTTCCTCGACTGTGCACGTATTTTGGACATTTGTCTTCCATTCTCTTATGTTTGTGCAGAGGTAAATAATTTATTTCCCTTTTGTTGTAAATGTTCTCTTTTCCTTAAATAATATTTTCAGTCTGTGGAAGAACAGGAATGCTTTTTCTCTTGAGAATGCTTTCTGTGAGAGACAATGAACAGTGGTATCCCTGAGAGATGCTGCAGTGTTGTGCAGAGTTCTTTTCAACTAATATCTTTGTATTCATGACCAGCTTTCTGAGCAAACACCTGTTAGAAAGTGCTTGGAGGAAATTGCATGGAGTTCAGATTTTGCTTATTGAAATGCTGCTGTTACTACCATTTTGGGCACTCTCTTTTAAATGAGAAATATGATTCCTTATTGAAACGTCTTCCCTCAGTCTTCTTCCCTCTTTCTTGCTCCCTTCTGATTCCATGATTAAGTTTTTTGAAGATACTGTACGTCTGTCTCCTTGGGTTGTTCAGCATAGCCCTGAGGCTGATCTGCTCTTCTAAGAAGAGGTGCTTTAAAATTGAGAATCCTCAGCTCTTGAATGGATTCGGCCTCCAGGGCAAACACAGTCATCTCCCTTGTACTTCTTTTGCCCTGCTGGAGTAAAGCCTGATGAAAATTGCCTCTGCACCAAAATCCTTTTAGCTCTAGAGGTTAGACTGTCCCCATTTTGGTTGAAAGACTTGGGGACCTTGAAGGCAAAGGTGTTATTACAGAGTCTAAATGGAAGGATGGTGATATTAAATGCAGTTCTTTCAGACACTGAGTTGACTTTTTATAGTTCAGTGAGCCAAGGAATCTAGGGCAAGGTTATTTACTTACGTACTTGAGGGAAGGCCTTGAAATAGGAGAGTCTTCATGGTGGCTTTTAAGGACCACATTTCGTTCTCCTCTCAGAATATGGTGGAAATCTATAACTTAAATGTCTGTGATGAGAGGCAACAATGATCATACCAGGTAAGAGAAACAGGACATTCTGTCCCTTAGAGAACTCAGAAAAATGGGAAATTTAAAGTGCATTGATCATTTGAAGTTCAAGTAGCATCTGTTCAGATGCATTTTGTTGTTATTCTCAACTGCTCCATGTTTTTATTGCTGATTTTGTCAAAAAACCCAAAGTCTTGTCAAAGAAGATATATACAGGTAGATTTGTAATAAGATATATACAGGTAGATTGTCTAAGATTAATCATACTGCCAGCAAGTATTGAATGTCCTTAGTTGGTTTCAGTGGAACATACATGCACATGCATTACATTTGATAAACCCCAAGAAAAAGGAAATTAAAAAAGAAAATTATTATTTTAATGCAAAGTGTGAAGATGAGATCTTGAAAAGGTGTGTGAGATGTTTAGGATAAGAATCCAACCAATGATGCTAAGAGCCCTCTGGTATTTCCGAGAGGGATACCTTCAGAGGATGAGTAGTACAGATCTTTTGGTAGGGTGTGGAGGCTCCAGCAGGAGTGATGCCTGGGTGATCAAGCTGCTCTGTCCATCAGGAAATCTCTCTTAAGATGCACCCAGCGGAACCACTTTGGAATTTCACTGTGATGTGCCACAGACACCCCCATTTCTGCCTCTTCATTTCAGACTGTGAGAATGGCCTTCATTTCTGGTCCTCTGGGCAGTGGCTGTCAGGGAACTTCTAGGCCATGTGGCACCTCCCCTCCAGTCACCCATTCGCAGTGGTGTGGTGCCTCAGAATTTGTTCCTAGGGCAAACTCTTCCCTTGACTCTCATAGTGATGAGAAAGTAATAGGAAACTTGACTTCCAGAGCAGTCAGTGTTGACTTTTTATGCAGATGGACTCTGGATTTCTCTAGGTCTTGGGGTTTTTTTCATTATTTTTCCACCGAAATGGTTCTGTCCTACACTAAAGCTGTTTATTTAACAGCGTCCAGCAATGTAGATCAATTAACGTGGTCAGTTGATATTACCAAGTTCAGATCCTTTTGTGAAGACCTAAGAGGCAGTCAGAAACAGTGGAAATATTTTTTCCTCTTTCTTACTGTAGTTACATATTATGTTGGATATGGACACATCTTCATCTTTCCTAGATCAATGGAGAGAGATGATTTGGAGTAACCTGTGCTTTTAGTTTCTGGGCTGTTTTTGGTTCAGGGAAAATAGAGAGGATTGTGTGTCACTTGGAAATTGTTTTCTGTATGTACCTATCTTCACTTTCCTAATTAGCTGATACTGAAAGACCCCTAGTTACTACTTACACTTAGGGGAAAGAAATGGCTTAAACTAAATGGTGTAAAATCTTTGCAAAATTGAATACCAATGTAACCATTAATCCTTGTTGGCCAGGAGCATGTACTTTTTTAATGCAGATGTGGAGTTTCAGCCATAATTCTACTTGCATGCGCCCAGAGGTGGGAAGTAGAACTAATCCAACTGACCTGGTTCAGCATGTTTGTTTTTGATTCAGAGACTGAAATTTTTGGTAGATGCATGTTATAATGATGCCTTGAGAGGCCACCTAAAACCAGAGACTAGACAGGAGTAAGGGAATAAAGGTAGGTATTCATTTGAAAAGCCTTCAGAGGTACATCCTGGGGGCCAGAGGCTATTCTCAAAATGGACCCCAAGATGGACCCCAAGATGGACGACTGGTCAAGAGTTCTTCACACTTTTATAGGTTTGGTTCATTTGAATATCAGGGTTAATTCTCCAGTTAAAGCTTCAGTTTAATGTTGTAATTCCCCTCAGCCTGCCCCCCTCTCAGAGGTTTTTGGTTTACACTTTTGGGCCTAGGACGGTCTGGGTGTCCTTGGAGAGCAGGCCTGGAGAGGCTTTGTTATGTCTACCTAGCATGAGAGAACAGAAGTTAACAGGCTACAAGAAACTTCAGAGTTACACACTAAACAGTACAGGATTTGAAAAATATGAAAGTTAAAACTTAAGGCATCAATAATACTAATTACTAAAGGATACTATATTTGGCTGTAGAAACAGAAGTATTATGTTGCTGTATTAAGTTCAGATTCACTCTGGACCTTTGCCTGAAATGAAGGAACTTCAAATCCAGGACTTCATCTAGTTCCCTTTGCCTTTTCTCCCCCCTTCCCCAAGTGGTGTATTTGTTGTACAAGTATTTGTCGTTAAAAGGAAACAAAACCAAATTGACAATAATGGGAGACTGAAGACTTCCTTGAAAGAACTGCGTGGGGAATGATGGGTCAGCTCAGAAAGCTGTTCTCAGAAGCGAAATTGAATGTGCAGTTCAGTAGTTGAGCCACACTGTGTCACCATTGGACTTCACTTCCTTCCACTCTATCTTTCCCATTATAGGTGAAGATATTTACAAAGCCGGAGAAGAGGGGTCTGAAATGTGGGGGGCTGTTGAAGTACAAGAAGATGAAGATACTCTTGTGGAAGTTCCACTGGACCAGGTAGTGATTGTGCTTTAAATAAAGGACTTTTTTTTTTTTTTTAGGATTACCGATTGTGTGTTGTTTTTCTTTCCTCAGTGTACAGCATAATTCTGTGGGGATGACTGTAAGCTCAATGATACTGCTTCTTTTATGGCAGCTTTAGCAAATCTTCCTTTCTGTGTTAGCATGTCAAATGTCAGTTACGTTTTCATCAGCTTCAGAACTGCTCTGAGAGCCCTTATAGAGCCTTAGAGAATCAGGACTCCCTACTGTTATATCCAACCAAATAGGTTCACCTGAATTTCAGTCTTTATACTGATAGAGCAATATTCCTCCAGCCCTGGACCACAACAGGTGAGGATTTATCTGATTTTTGTTAAAGCACTTTGTTCTGTTGGAGCAACATGGTGCTTCATTGGCCAATTTTTTAATCCTAAGATTTATGTGCAATAAATAGGTCTTGATAACTAAACGTAAGATTATATCTCCCTTTTTGTGCTTTGATTTGTATTCCTGTGTACTGAAATAATACAGGGAATAGGTAAATTGAAGTTTATTCCAAGGAAGAAGGGTAGAACTGCTTAAACTATTTGCTGAAAAAGTACATAGGTTTTTTTTCTGCTAATGAATTGCTCACAAAATAGTCCTCTTTTTCATCTTATGTGTTTGTAGGAATTTGCCAACTTGTTCAACTTTGTTTCCAGTCCACAAGCTCTTGCACTGTGCTTTTGGTGTCTATTGATGATGGCCTGGGGCCAGTCACCTTGGCCACAAAATAATATTTCTGATCCATGCTTTGATGTAAGGAATCACAGTTTATCCAAAAGGTTTCTCAGGCTAAAACTCATGCCAGTAACATCAGGAATTCTTGGGCATTTTTATGACTTACTGGTGGTCAGCAGTGCTGAGGACTGGTTAATGTGAGACTGTAAAAAATGGGAGGAGTTAAAGATAATAGTGTGTATACACTTCAATTACCAGGGCAACCCGATGGAGCATAAACAATCCAGGAGATTTCTGGAGTGTGTTGGAGACAGGTTTTTGATGTAGATAGTGTGAGACATGGTTAGGTAAGCATTCTGCTGGATTTGCTTCTCAAGAATAAATAGAAACTAGAAGCTGGGGATGTGATAGTGGCAGCCTTAGTCGCACTGGCCATGAGATGGTAAGAGTTTAAGCCCCTGAAGAAAGTGGGGATGGAAAATAACAAAAATCCTAGAAGTTAAGAGAGTTGCCTTTGGCTTGGTTGGGAAACTGGCAGCACGATCCTGTGTGAGGCTGCCCTGAAGTGTGGAGGAATTGAGGAGATCTGGTTGATTTCCAAGAGGATCTTCGTCAGACCACAAGCACTATCCCCACTGTGCAAGGAAACAAACAGGCATAGCAGGAGGCCAGTTTGAACAGAGGACTGACCTCACACTAAAAGTGGTGGAAGAGGGGATAGACTCCTAAAGAGTAGTATGGAGACATTGTCTGGATATGCAGAAATGGAACTGAGAGCCAAAGCTTGTTGAGAAATGGAAACTGGTGCGTGTGACTGGGAATAACCAACATGGATTTACTATGTACAGATCATACTTGACCAATCTCACTGCCTCAGGGATGAAATAACTGGCTCTGTGGGGGAAGGGAGAACAGTTGTTGTCCTTTATCTTGCCTTCAATATAGACTTCTGTATTTGTAGGAGAAATTGCAAGAAGGGTGGTAGATATGGGGAGGAAGGTGTCCTTAATGAGGGTGGGGACTGGATTTGTGGGCTGAAAGGTAGGTGAAAAACTGGCTGGTTTGGTGGGATTTAAAAGGTCAGGTGGTTGAGATTTAACTGGTACCTATTTACAGATGGTGGTCCTCAGGGTTTGACAGTGGATCTGAGACATTACAGTATGTTCATGGGTAACATAGATGATGGCATGGGACACAGCCTTATTCAGGCCCAGCTGTCATTATCAGGTGGTATGCAGGACTGTCTTTCAGAGCAATCTCAACAGCTTGAAGGAATAGGGTGACTTGAGCCTCATGAAATTCAACAAGAAAGAGAGGTACAAAACTGGGCACCTGTAATGCAGTAACTGTCTCAGTACAGTCTTGACACAGGTGGGCTAGAAAGGAGCTGCAGAAAGGGGCCATGCAGCTCCTGTGGCTGGCAAATTGAGTCAGCAGTGCTCCCTGTGGGGAGGAGGTGGACTGTGCAGACAGGGCTAATAAAAGCACAGCCAGCACATCAAGGTCACAGATTATCTTTCTAGACTCAACATCTCTGAGGTTGCATCTGGAGTATTTGTCCAGAGTTGAGTCCTTCCCAGCAGAAGAGAGGTATTCACAAACAGGAGAAAGTTCAGCACAGCAACAAACTAAAAAGTTTAGGGGCTAGAGCTTATGACACTATTTAATTGCTTTCTAAATAGTACCTACTATTTAGTTGGCTAATTTTTTTCAATTTAGTTGTATTGTGTAAAAGGATACTAGACATATACACCTTTAGCTTGTATTCGTCTTTAAAAATAAAATACCTGAGGGAAAATAGATGTTTTATGAACTTACTAGGCATTTTGAAGAATGACACAATACCATCTGGAAAAAACATGGATTTTGTCTTAGACTCCTGTTGCTAAGAAAGATCATTCTCATTATTTATTTACTTTAATGGTAAGGAATGTTGCTCAGCTATTTTGTAGACATTGTTCTTGAAGACACATGAATCAGGTGACAGAGGCAACAAGGACATGGTCCCTGATAAAAGGAATGCTACAGCTGTGTCTTTTCACAGCACATACCTGCCCCAGCCTCAGAGACTTATATGCTGAACGCCATTGGGCTCGTCAGCCCTGTTAATTGTGGTTGTCCTGGTGAGGTGTTGTGGTAATTAGGATGTGTGGCGTTATACTGATAGCACTGACATTGGGGAAGAACATGCCAGCTGTTGTCTTAATCTTCGTTTCTCATGACATCCCGAAGCACATCCTGCTCTGGTCTTGACAGTGTAATAATCAAATTCAGAAATGATTAGCCTGTTTATTGGCCTCTGAAGGTGTGTAAAGAATTCCTCTGGGTAGTGTAGAACATTTGGCTGTGTAAATTGGGCTGTCAGGCCTTAGTTTTTAGGCTGACTACAATTCACATTACTTCTCCACAGAGAACCTACAGCACAGGCAGTAGCGCTGTGTGTCTCACCAGTTTGCCTCAGCCAGCGGATGGTGACTGTCCCTAGGGAGGAGAAAAACTGTCTACTACCACTTCTCTGTTTGGCAGTGGAACTGTTCACACAGTTGCCAGTGAGAATCAGATGTGCTGGCAAGCTTGCAATGCTAGGAACCTGCTGGATACTTCTAAGCTCATGTACCAAGGTCCATTCGTCTTCTTCAGATGGAAATATTTTTCACTTGCTATCAACAGATTTTGCTATCTGGACAAGGAACTGGAATCAGGTGTATTTGATGGGGAAAAAAATATTAAAAAATCAGGTGTATTTGACGGGGAAAAAAATATTAAAAAATCAGTCACACACAGTATGAATAATCTAATTTTCAGGTTTCCATAAAAGCCAAACAAAGCACCAGAATTAATTGCAACACAAGCCATGGTTTATATATCATGTTAAAACTTCATGTAGAATTTCCTTGGTAATCTGGCAAGAAGCCCTGTCCTTCTGAGTAGCACAGAGTACTTTTTTATTCCCAGATGACTAAGATCACTCAAACCTTAGAAGCATTTAGCATTTTACATGTTCGGGTTCTTATTAATGACCATTTAAAATTGGTTTAAGTTCTGTGATATAAAGCTTTTTAGCTTTTTCTTATCTGCACTGCAGTTTCTGTTATGGCTAGAAATATGGGAAAGGACAGCCAGCCAGGGCTTGACTATCTTGCACAATGCATAAATATTTACATGCCAGCTTTCACTAGAATGCTGACACTTCTGATAGGCTATCATTTCCATCAGCCGCATAAATGAGGTGGTGAAGATAGAGCTTCATATTTTTTTCTTTTTATGCACCTTCTCTGTCTTGCTGTTTGAAGTACACAGTTGAACAAATGCCAGATTAGCCATTAACTAAACCTAGTGTTACACTGGCTAGACTCTTGCTTATGTCCTGCTCTGTAAAATGCTGTCTGCCAGCTGAAAACACATTAAAAGAACAGGGTTTGCTTTACTCCAGACTAGCTGACAGTTGTAATTGAACATCAAGGCAGAAAAAAAAGAGTATTTTGCCTTAAACCAAACCAGACCTTTGTGTTCTATATTCTGTACCAAGACTTCAGCTCCCAAATACAAAATTATTAGTTTCTTCTTTTGACATGCAGTTTACTCCAAATTGGTTGTTTGCATCACTGTGTCAACATTCATGGGGACTGATGACAGACTATGAAATCAATTGTGCAAATAGCAAGGGAACAAGGTGGTTTTGTTGCAGTTCTTGACAGGGAGGCAGCAAAACAATAGTAGTTTCTTACTGGAGATGGTAATTAAGTGTGTTACTTTGAATTTGCTGGTAATAATGCAAATATATTCAAAGTAACTCCAAGAGGAACATTTCTAACTTTTAAAGCTTTCAGAAAAAACTACTCCTTTTTCTTTCATTCTGTGTAAGTTATAAAACACAAAAGCAGCAGTTTGTAATGATAATACTGAAATAACGCTGCAAGTTTGCACTGGTTTATCCATTTCCATAAGCATGGTTGTTCTTCTCCCATGCTGAGCCCTTGGGAGGTGGAGTAAGCATGAGAGTTATGAGATCCAAAGTTATCCAGTGCATGACCCCATACCATAAGGAATTCAGGCACGTTGTTGTGACAGCCTACTTTGCCATGGGATATACGATACTGCCTGTTGAGGTGTGATGTAGAAAGAGTCTGTTTGTGTTTTGTTTTTGGTTTGTTCTTTGAGTTATTTTCCCCCTCCAGATTCATCATCCCATCTGCTTCTCTCCTGTGTTTATTTGTAAAAATTAGTGGATGGTAAATTCGTCTAACAGGCACTGATTTGGGTTTTTTCAGTAGATGTTCACATTCTTGGTTCTTTCATTATCCATTTGCTTTCCATTTTTACAGACATGTCCACTGATTAATGCAGTCCTCCACTCATTATTTCCCATTTCCTGGGCTGTGATGTGATGTGAGACTGTGTATCTCCCCTAGGTGAGCTGGAGCTGGAATATATCTTCAGTAGCAGAAAATTTGCACCTTTCATTTGCAGTTTTCTTTATGGAGTATACATTTTGCTTTAAAGACCCAAGATTCACCTCAATGAGCAGAATAAAATGTTTCTCTTCCCTATTGCCCAAGGCAAAATGTTAAAGTTTACGTTCATTCAACATTAAAGCAGGCTGATGGCTTGAAGAGGCATTCTTTGATTAAAAAGGCTACAACTTTTCATGAGGAAGCATTTTGCACTACATCAGTAAGGATTTCAAAATGGCATTTGGAAAGAACACATGCAGAACTTCTTATGCTCAAATTTCACTACAAATGATGCAGCAGTAAGTTAAGCCTTATGAATTTTGAGTGCTGACAAGCCAGCAGATAATATTTTCCACTGCATGTTCTTCTTTCAGCTGCACTGATTTACACTTAATGTTATTGTTTGTCTGTGTGAGATAGGGAAACTTACTCTGATTGGTTCCTTGCAGTTCAGAATGAGAATGGAGATCTTTCCTTGGTTTCTGCATTGGGTGACTGTGATTTCTGAAGTAGCAATGCCTGATCTTGTCTTTAGAGGCCTGTGTGGCCAACAGTTGAAGGGCCTTCGCTTCTGAGTGAAGCCTGCAAATGCAAATCTCTTGTAAAACTAGTTTTGATATTACTTTGAAAAAAGTTTCCTCTGTGTAACCTTGTTTTCAAAAATTTCAGCAATCTTAGAGCAGGCAGTTTATCAAATTGCTTAACTTACAGGGCATTTTTAATGAATTTTGGAAGAATGTCTTTCTGGAAAAAATTATTTCTGTATTTTTGCAGTCTCAGTAGGACTTATTTTTAAATGCTTAACAATTTTCTCACTATCTACAGGGATGCTCAGCAGATCATACTGTATTGTAGGAAGTGAAGTCTAGGCAAATTTTAGTGAACACATGCAAAATGTTGTGGGGAAAATAATTATAAATGTCACTGAAGTAGATGGAAAAAAGTATTTTTGACTTAGGTACATATTAGAAAAGTAAAGATCTGATCAGATCATAAAATCACTGAATGGTTTGGGTTGAAAAGTTCCTTAAACATCATCTCATTTCAACCCCTCCACCACAGGCAGGGACACCTTTCACTAGACCAGATTGTTCAGAGCCTCATTATCCTGGTCTGGAGCACTTCCAAGGATGGGGCATCCACAGCTTCTGTGGGCAACCTGTTCCAGTTTGTCAGCACCCTCACAGCAAAGAACTTCTTCCTAATAGCCAATATAACCCTGCCCTCTGTCAGTTTGAAGTCATTCCCCCTGGTCCTGTCACTACATGTCCTGGTAAAAAAACCCTCTCCAGATTTCACAAAGGCCCCCTTTAGGCT
Organism: Corvus cornix cornix; assembly: GCF_000738735.6. Lineage (NCBI taxonomy): Eukaryota > Metazoa > Chordata > Aves > Passeriformes > Corvidae > Corvus > Corvus cornix. Next base: position 60,374,988 of record NC_046333.1, read on the forward strand.
CTGGAAGGTGCTATAAGGTCTCTCTGCAGCCTTCTGTTCTCCAGACTGAACGCCCCAAGTCTCTGAGTCTGCCTTCATAGGAGATGTCTATGTCCCTCTTATGCTGGGGGCCCCAGAGGGCAGTGCTCAAAGATGTTGGCTTCTCTATCAAGGCTGTATTGTGATTAAGGAATTAAGTATGCTTCCAGTTACTACAGAATGAAACCAATGAAGGGAGTTTGAAAAGCTGTTTTTTCTACACTTCCAGTTCTTTAGCTTCCATTCATTCTAGTTAGACTTCTGGGTGCTGTGATGTTATGAAAAATTAGACTTTTTCAATTCAGGTGCTGGATGTGTTGTAAAAAAAAACCCCAAAATATAATGCACCCATCTCATAAAAAAAGTCAGAGTTTAAATGTTGTAGGGATAAAGACTTTTTGCCTTCAGGAACAACAGTGCATTTTGTGGGAATGTGGGAACTATGTGGGAGGTGTAAGACAGTTGAACCTTAACTATTCATTTGCTTGTTTTTAAGAGTCTGGGTTTTGTAAATGATGTGGAAGAGAAGAGGGCTGCTGTCACTTAGCAACACTTTCTGGTTCAGGAACAAAATGTTTTGCTGTTGGAATCCGTGCAGTGCTGCTACAAAACATTCCTGAGTAGGAGCAGGGGAGCTCTATTCTGGAGAGCTTTGGTGCAATCGAAGTCAAGTGTTCCTGTTGCTGCATTTGTGAGATGTATTCATGCCACTCTTCACGACCATTAAGATTTTTGTTGTCTACCTCATTGTTTGTCTGCTGTGACCATTAGCCAAGTAAACATTTCCAAACGACTTCAATAAAGCAAAATTATGTTTCATATTAATGGTACAAAATAATTTTTGCCTTACATGATTTGTGATACTGCACTTTTCAGTATCAGTCATTCACAAACCTTCTGAGAGGTTTACATTAGCATCCCTAGAGGAGAAGAAGCCAAATGCTTCAATGTCTGAAGATTTCCTGACTTACTTCTTTTGAGTGATGATGGCATTTGGTAATGTAGCTCTTAATGAATGATAGTGTAATGAGTGTAATTAGAATACATCTTTCTTTTTTAAACACTGTTTTTGCTGAGATTAAAAATACTGTCAAGCAATCATACTTCTTGAATGCAAAATGAAATTGGCTCTGTTCCTCATCAACCTGTCAGTTAAGTCAGGAGGTTTCCAGAAGGCTAGCTGGGCCCATGTTTCCAGCAAGAAGCTGAGAATTGCTTTGGTTTTTCCATGTGCCTTTGGTTGACTGTGCTTTTCAATGTACATATACAAGTCTTTTGTCAGTGAGTCTTTTTATTGCTAGTCCATGACAAGCAAAGTATTTTTCTCACATTCATGAAGGTATAGTTTGAAAACTAGTTATTTTAACTAATGTGCTTTCAACCATGAAACTGCAAAAGCATCACCTTTGCTTAAAAGATGCAGCCAGCAATACAAAAAGGAAGGTTACTTCCTGTTTTCTTTCAACAATTCAAAAGACAAAATTACAAACCTTATTATGATTAGTTCTGGCTATAGGAGGACTGGGACAGTGACTGGAAAAGCTCCCTCTTCTAGAACTCACTTGATTGTGAAAATTACCTTAAGGAATAGGAATGCTTCTCCAGTCCAAGTTCAAGTTGTGCTGTTGCTTTTTGAGGTGTGTAGACAGGCCTAAAGTAATGTAGGAACATTGGTTCTGTAGTTCATTACAGTATCCATGTTTAGTTACACTGGGCTACAACTGGCTGGTGGCTTCCAACATGAATTTTTGACGTGCCTATTGTTCTCTGTTATGATCCTTGATATCCTTATGATAGCTGTGTTACAAAGAGGTGATAGACCTCAGGCACTCAGGCCTGGAGATACATCCAGAGCTGTTTCTCTGCATTTGAGATGCCCTGAGCTTTTACACGAATCACAAGTGGGAGGGACAACTTCCTGTGAGCCAACACAATGTCCAAAGGCTGAACTCTTGACTTCTGAGCAACAAGAAGAGCAGCACAGTCCCACATCTGTCTTGACTATCCATCCAATGCATTCCATACAGGAAGCTCTGACTGACAATATTTTGGTTATTTAAAAGGTGAGTGATGAAAAGCTAAAAACTAAGATGGGAAATGTGACTGCTTTCCTGTCAGTATACAAGGTCACTGCTGACTTGAGTCTGATAATTTCTGCAAGGATAGGTAGGTCTCCATCAGCATACCTGTTTTGCTTTCAGTGCAAAATCCTGATTTATCCTGATTTATTCTGACTGAGAGAGCACAGTTTGTGGTAACTTTGGTGCATATGTAATGGGCAATTTGTACAGTTCGTAGGTGGAGGGGTGGCTGAACTGCATAAATTTCAATGAAAAGGTTCCCAATGACTCCAGGGGACTTTAAATTACACCCTGACCCACCAAGTACTTTAATGTAGGCTTTAGTTCACTATTTCAGATTCACTGCTAGCACTGAAACTGTTCAAGAAGGTGAAGTTAAGCATGTGCAGCATTTACAGGCTTTGGACTATTAAGACCTCTGGTTTTCTCCCTTTTTCTGTTTTCCTCCCTGTATGTATCTTCAGATAAACAGTCTCTTTCCCTAAATATGAAAAATACAAAATTTGCTAAGTAAACCCCTTTCTCAGTGAAGAAGGTGTACTTAAAATAGAGAATGCTAATTTATGCATAACGAGTAGGTCAATAAGATCTCAGTAGAAGGTATCACACTGTTTTTATGTAAAGAGCAATGTAGTGTTTGGTGGGAGATTGTGGCCTTCAGTTTCCTCCCTACAGTCCTGTCGTAGGTCTGCTGTGCATTCTAAAACACACAGTCAATGGTCATATTCACATTTTAAAGGCTACCTTTGACTCTGCATGCAGAGGGAACCATACTACGTTTTAAATTACTTTGTGAAAGGTCTTCACTGGATCAATGTTGATTTTTAACTTGTTTGAGAAGTCCATTCTTATGTAGTGTAGCTTGAAAGGAGATTAAGTGAAGAATGCATTTTGCTTTCCAATGATTAGCTGAAAACATGGCTTTTTATTTTTGTCTGTAATAGTAATAACATTCTAGTAATATGCTCAGCTATCTTGAAATTTTCAGTTACTATAAAAAATATTATACTTGCACTGATGGGAGTTGTTCTGTTCGTCTTGTTTTCTTCTGTTATTTTTCTTGTAATTTAGCTTGATTGGTCAAGTTAAATTAGTTGGAATGTGAATGTTATTTCATGCCAGTTCTATGCTCTGTTTCAGTGAGTTTCTAGGTACAGTTCAATACTGCTGTGTTTATCTTCTATGTTGCTCAGATTTAACTCTTAAAAAAATTGCATCCACACCTATTTTAGGCAGATAAGGTCAAATGAGTCTCACTACCGTAGCACTTTAGGAAGTCACTGTCCCTCAAATGTCCATTGTGCTTCCATGCCAAAGACTGCCTCCACAGCAGTGAAACCAGTTAAAGCATTGGGATACATATGTTTACACTATGGCATAAAGCCTACACACTTTCTTCTGCAGTCCAGAATGAGCCACCATACTAAAGCTGTGCAGGCAAGGGCATGTATTCTCTTCTGCTGGAAATTGAAATATCTTGGCTAACTACAACAGTTAACTGAGAAAGTCTGTGTTGACTTTCCTTATCCTCTCTTCATTTAGTGTGTGTAATGTCATGGCAGGTGTCATTAAGTAAAACCAAACACATTGTTAGCTAGTGGTGTCTGGTGCATTTAATTTTTTTTTAACCCTCCTTGTTTCTGGTCAGAATCCAGAGCTGCTAATTTCCTTAGTGGACTGAAAGCAAATTAGTAGGCAACATGCCTAAGACTTAGCAGGTAGCTTCTGAGAATTTATGGATCTACAGATTCTTTGCTATCTTTATGTGCTGCAGGTTACCAAGGTTGGATCAAGTTTGCTTTGGATGGTGCCTTCTTTGAAAGTTTCTGTAAAGACTTGGCTTGTTAAAGTTTTATTTTAGTGGTAATAAGGCCAGTTTGATGTTACTAGATGAAAGTGAGTCAGAAAGGCTTGAATAAAAACCACATAGAAATGACTGTACTGCAAAAATCAACTTATGGAGCCATTATTTACCTGGTCATGTAACCATGTAGTGTTCCTAGTAATTTCATATTCTGTGGATTATTGCAACACAAAAACTTGTCCTTTTTGCAGCTGTGCCAATGTGGCATTGTAAACTGGCATAATAAAGTTGTCTTATGTTGCTACTTAGAGATCAAAGCAAAATCAAGCTGTTTCATCAAGAGGCTTCAATAAATTCTTACTGAACTGGCTTTTATTAATACGTTGAAGGTGATGAGAGAATTCTTTTGAAATGCTAGGATTAGTGAGGAAAAGAAAATTTTAGAAGACAACTTACTTCTCTGTAGCAGATAGTTGCTTGCATAAAGGAGCTACTGAGGACAGTAAAATTCCAAACAGTTTTGATTAAGAGATAATCTATTGCTCTCAGTGTGTTTGCTTTAGATTTAGAGTCTGATGAGGCTGGGTGGGAGGCAGACACCTTGTCACTCCTGTGGGATTTTTTTACTTTATTTTCATTCATACCTCAGAACAAGTATGTACGTAATCTTGGCAAGTGGGAGCATTGGTTGACTGAATAGTCAGGTGACTCTTCAAAGCTGAAACTGGAAGGCAAATGACAAAAAACAGACAGTTTGTGCATCCATCTCCCAGGCTGTCATGAGATGATGCTGCCAGCAGCTTTATCCATAGTGAGTTTCTGATAACTCTTCTACAAGGTGAGGCAAGATCTTTTTCCTTCTGGCTGCTGGTCCAATTCTGTGCAGGAAAAAATTGCTGCCAAATGTCCAGCAAATCCTAAACTAGCCCCCCTACACAGGGATCTTTGGGAAGGGGAATGATATCTTGGAAGTGACCAGTAGTAAGTAGGTCTACCTCATCTCTCTAACTACTTTTCTGTATATATAAAGAAGACAAGACCGATGGGTGTGGCATGGCCTGGTCCATAGGTAAAATGCTTATTGGGGAACAATTTGTGGGCTAGTAACATATGATATTTTATTGTGACAGGACTTTATAAACAAGTATGTACTAAATGCTAGAAAGTCAGAGAACCTGGAATAGCTGGAACAGAGTAAGCTGTTGCTGTATTAATTAAAGCTAGCTCATTCCAGTTGTTCTGAGTGTGATCAAATGGATGAAACCCCATGAAATAAATCTCACCAACACATTTTGTAAAAGAAGAATAAAAGGGCATTATGGGGTGTAAGTATAGGAGCATAATTTTCTGTCCATGTAGACAAACCTCAAATTAGCATGCTTAGTCCTCAGTAATGATGTAATTGTGAATTTGATGTCTATCACATTTCAGAATTGCATGGAGCATTCTGATTTAAAATGCCTCATAATGCTGCTGCTTTTCCTTTCACCAGAGACCAGCAGAAACTGTAGATGAAGAAGAAAATGTAGAAGAGGAAAATGACAGGGGAGAGGAGGCATATAAAGGAGACGAAGAATATCCAGAAGTGAATGGAGAGGAAAGTGGGAAAACTGTTAAAGAAGGAATTGAAGTGGAAGAAAACAAAAAGAAATTAAATGAAAATTATGAAGATGAAGCAGGAGAAACACAGAATATTGACCAAGAAGAGGAAGAAGAACTTACCCATTTAAATGGCAAGAACAATGGTGAGGGAATGGAGCATTTGAACTACGAAGGTGATCTTCAGCCTGAAGAAGAAATAAAAGAGAATTCTGGCATTCAGAACCAGGTGATTGTTTATTCTTTCAAAATGTTTTTCTTATGTTTCTGTATCTCATTCATCTCAGCCTTATGCTTCTCATCTAGTCTCTAAGTAGGTAATTTCTGATAAAGTCCTGAGACCGTTTATGAGAACTTCAGTTTGTGGAAAAGTTGTTTTCCATCTGTGTAGATCAGTTACATTGGTAATTACATTATATGCCCTCCAACTGAGAAAGCAGATGTTTCTCACTATTTGATGAATCTGCATCTTCTGCTTTCCTTAGTATGCTGAATTTTGAAAAAAGGAATGAAAAAAATTCTTGCAGTTTCCAGAAAAGCAGAATCATTATATAATTCCACACTACTTTGTCTTTTAGGACAGAGCAGAAGGGTGTGTTCATGACACCACAGTGCCTCATTATTTTGATGAATTGACTTTCACAGAAGTTGAGTTTCATAAAGAGCTTTTCCCATTGCTTTGTGGAAGTTTCACCTCTTTTCCTTGGAAATTGAAAAATACATGAAATGAACAAGACCCTTCAAAGCAAGGGGGTTTAGTCAGTTTAAAAGCAAATACCCTATTAATTTAGGATACACAGTAACATGCTGTTGTCTTAGATGGAGGGTTGCAGTCCACATAAATAAGGAGGACTCCCCTGACTGTCAGATGAATTGACCAGCTAACAGAGTGTGGAAAACAAAGTGTTTTGTTCGATGGAGAGAATCCAGGTCTGGGAAGAGTGGGACTCATGAGTGTCAGGAGCAGAGCAAATTGCTGCACGTTCCCTGCCTACAGGCTGCTGAAAAGCAGTCTCTTCCTCCGCTTCTGGTGATACTGAGAATGGTTTCTTGCCTTTTGCAACTGGGCTTTCTTCTGTTTCTGTATGACACACAAGAATATTTTTCAGTTGAGAGAGCTGAGTAACATGACATTTTCTTGGGCTCTGAATTTATTCTGTGCTTCATATATTTGAATTTTTTTTTTCATTTTAGATAAGCTGAAGTTATTTATGGAAATGGAGAAAGTGAGTGAGCATTCACTTTAAATGAATATGTGGGTAACTGGATGCTTGATGAAAGAAGTGTAGGGGGGAACCTTTAATGTGAGTGCTTTCTCCTTTGGAAGACATAAAAGTATAAAAAAAAATGAAAATTTTAACACGATCACAATTGGAAAACATTTATTTTTCACATTAAGAATACCTTGTGGAAATTTTAATATGAAGTGCTAATGCTGTATTAAAATGAAGTGAAATCTTTGATACCTGATAAAGTTAACAGTGCTTTTCCTTTTCTCGAGGTTGATCCCGGTCTTGAAAAAACATCCACAAATCCAAGGGTGACAATCACCAGCCCACAGGAAAGTGAAAAGAACGACCAGAGCAATGACTGTGCAGCAGTTGCATAGACATAGGAAAAATGTAATGAGCAGAAAATGAAAGAGGATAACACTTTAAATATAAAGCATGTTATTTTTTGTGATTGGTAACTTATATTAGGAAGGCAGGTTGAGTACCCACGTAATGAGTTGTGAGATGATGATGCTCTATGGACCAATGAAAAACAAGTGTTTATATCTACTAGAAGAACATAGCATTATTTTTGCAAGGTGAGATTTTTCTGATAGGATTTGAGGGGGGAAATACAAGAGTACTTTATAGTAGTATTAGAAATAAATGAACTATTCTGTGGTACAAGGTAGTTAGCAGTAATAGAATAACCACAAAAATTACACTCTTCCGGGAAAAGGAAAAGACACCCACCCAGATTCAATGTCAAAACTTTTGTCAATTTGTTCAGAAAAAGAAACTATTTTTTACCTTTTAATTAGGATATGTATAGTTTTTCCTCTAAAATTCCACATGATATGTATGATTTTCAGGCATAACATTAAGATATAACTAGAATACGTTCCTCACTTAATGGATTTATGCCACAGAAAATGGTTTACTATAATGAGGGGCCAGTTCTAATGTTACTAAATAGTGGATTTTCAGTATATTAATTAGAATTATTAGTGTTTGCATACATAAATAGCACTTATTTAGCACTATGAATACATGTGGACAGCCTACAACACTGCAGCTAGTTTCCATTTAAAACACAAAGTTTTGTTGATTGTCCTGCACTGATTCACTTAACAGTGAATTATTGTCATCATGAACAAAAAATAAAGGAAGAGTATGTAGTAGATTAGTTCAAAAAGTTGAATTTGGATGGATTTGTAATTCAGTCTAAGAGAAACTTAATTTACTAATTAAAAACTAAACTAAAAAAAAAGAACATGCCTGGATTCAGACTGAGATTTCCATGAAACCATTGCTGTTGATGGAGCCATTTTAATATGTGAGACATCCGGATGAGCCTACCAGATTTCTGTAAAAGTCAGGAACAATTATTGCATTTATGAACCCTTTGCATGGCCTTAATGGTTGGAAGTGTGTCATCATCCTTTTGAGCAGGCTGTCTCCTGGTAGGCTGTGGCTTAATATGCATTAGTGAATAAGGCATTGATCCACAGTATTAGTTCTCTTAATGACACTGATTCCATTGCTCTTATCATTTCTTTGTTAGTAATGGGAGTAATTTGTAGTTCATAGAAATACAGCCCTGAGCATAATTTTATTAATTATACAAAAGAAATAGTGGGTTTCCTTATCGTTAATGCTAGTAAATTATTACTACAAGAAACTAAATGTCATTTTTGTTGATTTCATGCCATTAAGACAAGAATTACATTTATGAACAAATTGAACTTGAAGTGCTGTTTAAGGAATGTGAAGAACCACTTGTCATAACTGAAACTCAAACATCTTCCCTTCTTCTACTAGTTATTAAATATATTTTTCCAATGTAATAGAAATATGTGGAGATCCTTCAGCATATTTCTGTGCTTTGGCAGTGTAAGTATAAAAGACATCATGTTAAAAACCATATGAACAGGGTTAGAACAGTTTGCCCTGTGGCATCTCTGAATTGTCTTTGAAACCTGTAGCTTCTGTTGAGCTGTCTGGCAAAGAGCGAAGGGAATATTGCATTTGTGATCAGTTCAAAATAAGCTCCTAATTTAGCCAAGCTCTTAAACAAAGTATGTATGTTTCCTTTTTTTTGTGACAGCAATTAAGCCTATGCTCAAATACATTTAATTTCTCTGGGATTTAAAAAGACATTTGTAGCTAAGCAGAAGTAAAAACCAACCAACTCTCCCCCACCAAAAAACAAACAAACAAACAAAAAAAAAAACCCCGCCCAAACCAGAATGAATAAAATAACTGTGGGTGACAGTGAGGTAAAATGACACAGGTGCCTTTATTGTTGGTATCTGTTTATAGCTTCTGTCTGCCAGCAGTTTCTGTTATTTCTTCCCTTTCCCCAAAAATTTGGTATTTTCCATGCTTAAAAGACTTAAAGATATCAATAAGAATAATTTAAAAGATTAAACTAAATTCTAGGGAAATATAAGGTTATCATTTTCCTTCATAGGAACATGAAATCCCTATGAGTGTCATTCAACTTTGAAAATGTTTCCTCCTCTGTTCTCTCCTAAGAAAGACAGGATATATTTCTTCAGAAAGTAAATCAGACTTTTTGGAAATAGAGATATAACCATGTTATCATTCACCTTGCAACACTGACAACATGAAATTGGTATCAGATTCTTTTATTTAGGGAAACTAGTTTATGCCTAACAAATAATTCTGATATGAAAGTAGAAATTAAACAGGAATGATACAGGTGGTCTTGCTAATAGTTTTCCTGTCTGGATCTGCTGTGTGCGATGGCTGAACTCAGTTTCACTTGAGAAATACATTATTTTGTAAAGTTTATATAATTTTATTTTATTAAGCTTATGTGCAACAATTCTGAGGGTTTTTTTAAGAATTTTCTTTTTTGCTTTTATTTTTAAAAATAATTTGCTATTAAAGAGAACTAGTACAGCTATTCCTGTGTTTTCTCTCTTACCAAGGCCTGTTTGATTTAAAATCTGTCTTCGGGTTACTGACTTTGTAAATTTAGTGATTTCGCAGCTGATAGGATTCTCCCATAACTAAAACTTAAAAAAAACCAAAACCCACCCTGATTTGGTAGTTTTTGTATTGCAACTGTGAAAGAAAATATGTTGACAATTTAGCTGTTACATAGTTATAAATGTAAGCCTGATGGCACAGTTAAACTTGCCCAGGGAGTTTTTTAATGTCACGGTTCAGGTTAGGCCTGGGTTCTGGTATGTGTGCACTGTTCAGGCAATACTCAGCAATCACATGAGTTTTATCTGTTCACTGGCAACTCCTGGGAAAATTACCAAACTTCTACGTGTCTTCCTGCTGAGAGTCCTAATTCAGCAAAGCATTAAAGCATAGGCTTAAATTCCATAGGACTGCAGTTTTCATTGAATTTCAACTAATCTTTGGTGCCTTGACATCAGAGCCAAAATAAAGTTAGTTTGTGGAAACAAATGGGTGAAAATAAGGAAAATATGATCCGCACTGAGTATCAACTAAGGTACAGTGAAATAAACCTGTGTGCAGAATAAAACAGTATGTGTATTCTGATTATTTGAAAGTATAGGGAAAGGATTGTTGCTTGGGTATTTTGACTGATTACCCCAAATGTAGATTAAAACAACCATTAGATAATAAATTTAAGTACCAAATGAAGTATCTCCAGGAAAGGTGTGTTTATTAAAGTAGTTGCAATCAGAATGATTGAGTGGGATACACTCGCAGATGTTTTGTTTTGGGTGGCTGACAGCCTTCAATCCAAGTTTTAATCAAAAGAAGTGCTGTGGACATGTCAATAGACAGTGGAGCCATCTGCACTCTGTAGATTATTGTGTGTGTGCACATTTGTATCCATCAACTTGTAGATGTTCGTGAATGCTGTAACTGAAGGCATTTGCTGTGTGCTCACACACACTGCACACATAAATCATGTGCATATTAACAGTGTAATCTTCTTATAATGTTAGTGATGGGGAAAATATTATTGTGTAGCTGAAATTTGCTGTAATTACACAAGAAAATATATCAAAATCTAGTAATAACCTCATGAAAAGGGTGACCTATTTTCTTATGTTGTGCGTACACTTTGGTGCTTTGCTGAACCAAACTCAGAATTTTTGAACACTGAAGTAAAAAGGAAATACTGGCCTGCGAGCTACTGAAAGCTATGGGGGCTGTAAGGAAGTGGACAGGATTTGGAAAATTCAAGAAAGAAAGTACAAGTCTATAGTGCAGTACATGATACCAGAATATTGAAAGGTCTTTAGTATTAACCTGGTGAGTGGCAAAGTCCCCCACCATTACCAGATGGGGTTGGGGTTGTCAGAGGACCTTACTTGGGACTGTCCTACAAGAACAGGCTGTGCTTAGAAAGCGATGGATGAGCCTTCACCCAGCACCTACAGCCTGAGCGTGGCAGAGCTGGGTCCCTCTGCCCTCCCGAGCTCTCTGCCCTGCAAGGCTGGTTTTTCCTCCCACCCCTGCCAGCATGGATATGTTGGTGTTCCTGGTGGCTCCCAACCCTCTCTGCAGTGTCTTCAGAGACACTGCAGGACTCTTCCTCCCTCCCTCACCCCTCCTACACCAGCTCACCCCACTAGCTGCACATTCCGGGGGCACAGCCTGAGCAGGGTGAAAGGCAGCCCTTTGCATCTCTGCCAGGCCCTCCACCAGCCTGGACCAAGGGCCAAGGACATGGAGGTGCCTCCATCCCTCCCTGCTGGCAGGCTGCCTGCTCTCTGGCCAGGCTCTGCCTATGGAAATCACAGAGTGCATGCCTCCTGCCAGCACTGCTCTGTGCCTCCTGCTGTGTCTGGTTGGCTCCCACTCACCCACCTTCCAATGGGCACTGGGGTGGAGCTGAGGAAGGCACTGGCACAGGACTTCTCTCCAGTATGGCCAGTGTCTGTCTTGCACGGGGAGCCCAGAGCTGGACGTAGATGAGGGGAAGGGTCACATCCCTCCAGCTGATGCCAAGGCTTTGCCTACTGCAGCCCAAGGTTCCATCAGCCGCCTTTGCCCCAAGGGCACTTTGACACCTTCAAACTGGGGCTCATCCTGGGCTCCTCCATGACCCAGGTGTGTGCACAGCTGCTTCAGAGCTGGCTGTGCCTCAGCATCTACTGCTGCAAGGGCTTGTCCCTCCCTGGTGTGGGAGACTGAAGTGTTATAATTTATGGCTTAAACATCTTCATGAAGGACTTTTGCCTATTATAGCAAAACTGTATAAAATCTACAGAGAAGACTACCATGCCCTGACTAAGGCCCTGGACTGCATGTTGATGGAGATAAGATAAAATAAACTCAGGTCTGGGGAAAAAAGAATACTTTCACAGAGGGATCAAGTTTAGCACCTCGGGGGTGGAGACCACAGCCCCAGGGCTATCAGCTGCCAGGCTCCCACAGATCCTCACACCAAAGAGTGGGGGGGAGGAGAGGTTTTGGGAGTGTAGTGAAAAAGCCTCTGGTCAGAGGCAGAGAACACCCATCCTCCGCTCTGCAGAGGAGCTCAGCTGTGGGGCCCCTTCACCCTGGGAAAAGCTGCATCCATGTGAAGGACATCAAAGGCACCCCCCAAAGGGGTCCCTAGACCCTGCGCCAGAGCATCACAACCTGATGCAATAGATCCACAGTGTTGCAAGGGACAGTGTCAAACTTGCCCACCCCAGGGGAGGCACGTGGGCATTCCCACCTGGCCCAAGCATGTATTAATCCATTGGATTCTATACTTTTTGGCAGCAGGAGGCGGGGGACCCTCACCACCAAGAAGACCGGATGGAGGGGAGCAACGAGACATCGTTGAGACCCTTGGGAGGGTGATATGTTTCTACCTAATCCATGTCGCTCTTTCCCTGTCCACCCTCCATGCACACCGCTTCCTTCCTTTCCTTCCTTTCCTTCCTTTCCTTCCCTTTACCTCTTTTAGTATTAAATAAAATATATCAACTTTTTTGGTACCAACATCTAACCTCGTTTGGTTTTAATCAAGTTTTGGGGTATATTTCAAGCCTTTCTGGGTTCGATCCGTTTATTCACAGAGAGTTCGTTTTCTTTGCTCTTGCGTGTTTAAACCAGTTCATAACACCTGGGTGCAGTACTTGGCTCTTGCCCTGGCTGAGCTGCAGGAGGTTTCTGCCAGCCCCTTTCTCCAGGCCATCAAGACCCCCCTGCTTGGCAGCAAGGAGCAGTTGTAGTCACCTTTTGGAATAACATGACTTCTTCCCCATAGTGGAGCACCATGTTGAGACACTGAACAAAAGGATCTAAGTTTTATAAGGATCTAAGGAAAAGTACATTTCTTAAAACTGACTGCATTGCTTTAATTCTTAGTTTAGGGCCGTTCTTTCTTTCTTCTTTCTCATCCTATCTCTATCAGAAACTAAAAAATCCTGTTCAGATTTTAAGCTTTTAAATATGAAACCATTTATGTTTCCTCCTTCTTCAAAGCTGTTCAACATGGTAGAACAAAAAAGCATTGCTAGAAATGCATATTCCATTTTAAATGCAACACCTGGTAAGACAATTCCTGTCAAAATGCTGAAACCTGCCCCCAATATTACACCCATTATTTTTAGGAAAATGATGTTTTTCTTTAAGATGAGATTATTCTTATAGATATTTGTCCTTAAGAAATTAACTCCCAATTCGTCTTTCCTCTCTAGCTGAGCAAGGTTTTCCCACACTATGAGTATCCCAGTGGCTGGGAACTCAGTCTGCTTGGGAAGAGGTAAAGTGGTATGAGTCTTGGGACTTCTGCTTGAGAAGATGGGAACAGCCAGCCCCCTTCAGCTGAAGCAGTTTTGTGGATGAACTGGTTGAATGTCGTAGAACCAAGGAGCTCGACGAAATCAATGCTTGAGATAGGAGGGAATTGTTATTTTATTAGCAAGTACTTAGGGGGTGGGCACTTCAGGTTTGTGTTCACATAGGTGAGTGAATTCTCCCTCTCTTGAGAGAAGAAAGTGTATTCAGACTTCAGTGATATATAGAATTTTCTCCTTGTATTAGTTAGGAAGGACCTCTGATTTAACCAGAGATTTGAGTGATTTAAACTCCTCTGTCTCAGTGATGAAGTGGTGGTGTCAGAGATAACCAGTCACGCTGCCACTGTGCTTTGGGTATTCAGCTTGGTATCCTCATAAGATGTTGTCCTTGCTTCCTCTGCTGCCATGGGTTGTGGTTTCATCACTGCATACAATCTCCTCATCCTTCTGTTTCTCTGCTAGGTTTGGTTCTTCCAGTTTGGTTGTAAGAAAAGATATTTCTAAAAATCATGCCTGTGCCACGTTATTTCTCCCTTATAAATCGTTGATGCAAGACTGGCATCCTTAGAGTAACCTGAGCTTTACACCTTCCCATCATCTCTTATGCTCCCACTGACCCCTGAAGAGTTTTCACCAAACAGAAATGACCTTGGTGAGACATGGGCTAGGATTTGCATCCACCATTTAGAAGTAGTCTCCTTCTGCAGAGAAAGAGACATGGGTGAAGACTATTTCTCCTCTTCATGCAGCACAAGGCCTAGTTCAAGATGACCAACAGGTTCATTGTTCAAAGTGCCCTGCCCTGACCACATGATTATAGGTGGCTTATCCCAGGACAAGGAAGGAAAGGTAGCTAAGCCTCTTGGGTGCCTCTGGCTGGGGCCTCACCCTCAGGCACATCTGATGCCTGCAGATGGTCCTGTGTGTGTGCAAAAGGAGGCAGACATTTGCTGCAGTAGCATCATGCCTGCTCATGGGGATTAGAACCTTTCCCTTGAAGAACCTTCCCAAGTATGATTTTCTGCGGGGAAACTGAAGCAGAGGGGGTTTTTTGCATAAAAGGTGTGGTTGGTTGTTTGGGTTTGGGGCTTTTTTTGGGGGGTAGGGTGGAGTAAGGGTGGGTAGCTCATCTTGTAAGGACTTAATATTGGTGTTGAGACTTTTTTCACTCACTAGCACCGCTCCACGCGTGGATGTTTCACTGCTGTTCCCCAGCAGGGAGAGCCCTGGTGCTGCAAAGGGCCGCTGAGCGTGGGTGCTGGAGGTGGGCAGGTGCCAGGCGGTGGCTGGTGCATGTGGAAGCAGATCATGGTGTGCTGACTGACCTAGTGGTGTTTGCCTCTGCTCTCTGACAAAAGCCTACTCCTCTGGAAGCCTCCAGCAAGTGAAAAAAGACTACACACAACACTGCCCTATGAGGGCTCCTGTACCAAAAGAAGTGATGCACGTGTCAGTGGCATGTGTGTCCATGGGTATTGGGCTCCATGGGGCGCTCTCAGCAGCTTTGCTTCTTCAACTGCTCAGCCCGGCATACAAGCCAGTGCTAGATTAGCTCCCTTACACATGGGATGCAGACTGTAGTCCCTGACACCTCTGTTCTCTGCACTTTGCTGTGAGTGTGCCTCAGCACAGGCCTGACATGCACAGGAAACATGGCCAGCAGCCTCCTTCCAGAGCAGATCTGGACATACTTCATGGCACACTTCGAGTTTCTTCTAAAGCAACAACTGTGTGATCCATAGCTGGGTGTTTTAAAGATAGGACTTGATGGCCTGGTCTGCACTGCTCCGGGAGAGAGGATTGGGACCTGCCTTGTGTATGCCTGCTTGCTGGCTTGCTCACAGACAGCCTGAGTGAGGAGCCTTGGCAGCACACCAGACAATTAGAGGCCAGAGCCTTCTCAACATGGATGCCATGAATGTATCTGCAAAGACAAAACAATCTGGCTATCAGGTCTGGAGTTGCTTTTGAGCTGAGGTCTTCAAGGTTTATGCCAGTGGTTCAGGGAGGTGAACTTCTGTGTGATCTGGAGAATGTTTTCCTGTCATACCTTAGTCTAAACATATGTGGTGCCTCAAAAGAGACTAGTTTAGCTCAGAGAGCAATGCTGAGGCACTCTTCAGAGGGCAGTCACTGCTGCTGGAGGGGCAGAGGAAGGGCAGAGGACCCAGACAATGCTCCGTGTCAGGGCAAAGATTTGTCTACATCTCATGTAGACCTATGGTTAAACACAAGACCTATGGTTAAACCAACAAACTCAATTTACCACTTTCCAGTTACATGATCACCTGGAGGTCAGACCAAGTTCTTTGCCATCCATTCTGTTGTGATTTTAAGCTCCAGTTTCAGGAGCTTTTCTGTTTTTCAGTGCTTTTGCAAGGGGTCATTCGAGAGCTGAACCCATTCTGAGCAAGAGCTATCTGAAGAAATTTGTTTATCATAGTATACTAAAGGAAATAATGTGTCCTCACAGTAGAGGTAATGCACTTATCCAACAATAAGGTCCTTGTGCTTGTCTAGTCATCTGTGGGAGCCAGAATATTGATGTCAAAAGTTGATTTGGTTTTTTAAAATTACTTCCATGAAGATTTTAGCCACTGTACTTATGTTGTTTTGGTCACAGGTTTTGGACCTGCAGCAAG
Source organism: Corvus cornix cornix (assembly GCF_000738735.6). Lineage (NCBI taxonomy): Eukaryota > Metazoa > Chordata > Aves > Passeriformes > Corvidae > Corvus > Corvus cornix. The sequence continues at coordinate 60,391,098 of NC_046333.1, forward strand.
TTTTTCTATGCTTTCAATATTCACTGATTGTTTCTTCTGATATTCATTGCCAGATGACCACACTGATGCTTGAAATGCTGTATTTCACCAGTTCTCCCCTGGGGATTCCTTCCCTCTCACCTCTCTCCACCTTCATCTCGCTCCTGTCCCTGCTGCAGCCCTGCCTCCCCTGTGCTGCCACTTCAGGCAGGCACATTTTGCACCCCCTCCAAGACATGTGTGGCAGGGGTCCCTCTCACCTCACCCCTCTCACCTCACCAGGCTTAGGAAGGAATTGTCAGGGCTAGAGGTTCCTGGAGGAGGCAGGGAGGGGAAGGGCAGCAGATGCTCAAGGCAGTAGGTGACCAGAGGCAGGAAATAATGACATTCCAGAAACGTCTCTTGTGCCCTGAACAACAGCACCAGCACCAACACATCCTTTTAGCCTCAGGCTGGAGGGTGCCTTTAGCCAGGAAGTGGCCTGAAGCCTTGACTGCCATAAGTTTTGGGGCTGAAATTGCTGGAGCAGCATAACACACATTGTTAAATTGACTAGCTTATTAGCATTGTCTAAAACTGATCTCCCATCTATTTTTGCAAAAGTCCACGAATGGTAAATTATGGGAAAAAAGGGTGCCTTCAAAAATCAGCTGTAAATAATTAGGAAAAAACCAATAAAAGATGTTATTTTATGCTGGTTCTTTTCTTTTAAGGGCTGTTAGAAGTATTTTCCTCACCTACTGTCAGCATGCAGAGATTATTTTCATCCCAATACCTCTGTAAATTATCTGACAGCAAAACTGAGCTTTAGCCTGCTTAATGTGCATCAAGTGAACTGATGCAGGAAATGCACCCTGTGTGGTCTGCCACACGTCCAGGTAAGAACTGAAGAAAAATGAGGGGGTGGATAGATTGTTTGCCCAGAGACCAGAAGGCTCCAGAAGAATCACACACTGTCTCTAAATATTGGAAATAGGAGCAGACTAGGTGGGTCTTCCCATTTACAATGATGTTCCTCTGGGACAAACTGTCCCCTGGGGATGAACTGGCAAAACTCAAACGTTGTTTCTCTAAGAGGTGTGTGGGCGTTAACCCCAGATGACTGGTGCAGGCTAATGCTCTGTAGAGATGTTGCTTCCTTCAGCTTTGGGAGGGGTAGGACAAGGAAGGCATAAGGCTGTGCCTCCACAGCCTGCCCAGGCAGCTTGTATGTTATTGTCTCTCTACCCCTGATACTCAGTGAGCTGAGAGGGCAGCCTGCTGTGTAATGGTGGGATGACCAGTCAGTGCTGAATAATCCCAAGTGCTAGTTCCTTTATTTTACCAAAATTGTTCCATTTTTAGCCCATTTTAGAAAGCTGCTGGCAAAGTGCATCCTGCTAAGGTACTTGCAGTCTTTTGCTGTCTCCTCTGCATTTCATGTCCTCAGGGGCTGAGTGGCCTCCCTGGTGTGCATGTTGTGCTGCTGCTCCCCCTCGCCAAACCTCTCTCTCTGCAGCCTCCCCATTCTGCTGCTGCTGCTTTCATGAAGAGCTGCTTGCTTGTACTTGTGCATGATTAAAAATCTCATACTTGGAAATGGCAGGCTGAGGCTGTAGCTGAAACTGGGAATTAAATCTGCTTACAGGCAGCTCAAGAGGAGGAATGTTTCTGTCTCTGCCTTTTGCCTGTGATTCACCATGCACTGGGAAAAAATGGAAAATAAAGGGGTCGAGACAGCCTGGAGAGTGGAGGACAGAACAGATGATAACAGAAGCCTTTTCTGCACAGTGTGCTGGGGAAGCAGAGCTAACCTTCAGGAGAGCATCTATTAACCAAAATGAAGCCAGTGATTACCACTCAGATGAAAATTGTGATTTCTTTCACTACAATTGCAGAGAAAATGGTGTTGGGCTGGGAGGGGTTGCACTACAATTTCAAGCCAAATGAGGCTAGAAAGGGGCAAGAAATAAGGTGAGCATGAAGAAACTGAAAGGAACCTCTGGAGCAGGGAGGTCAAAGAGCTGAAAAAAGAAGAGCTTGGCTGCTTAAGCCATATTTTATTTGCACTGGGGTGTCCATTAATGTGTCCACTGGAAAGTTGATGGCAGTCAGTGCTTGGAGGGGAAGTCCCAGGCAGTCCCACAGTTGAGTGTATGCTGCAATTTAGTGGAGATAGGAAAAGTGAAAAAGTTACATGGTAGGGAAATGTATGTGCAAGGACAGATTGCCCTCAACCTCACTAGAAATTTCCCAGGGAGCATGACTGCCTCTTGCTGCTCCCCAGCAGGAGGCCATATCACAGGCATTTTCCATAAGAACAGCACACACTGCATTTCCACTGCCTTTTGCTGATGCTTCAGCTCCTGTACCAAAGGGTGAAGGTGTTAAAACATTACAAGAAAATGGATCTTAAAAATATTCCTGACGTGTCTTAATCTTTCCAGTATGTGGCTTCTTAATAGTAACAGAGCAATTTTCTGCTCAATATTTCTACAAAAGCCGTGTGTGGCACTGATTCTCTGCTGTGAAGGATTGCAGCCTCTGGAGGTCTCAGTTCCGGAAAAGCTCCAAGCAACCGAAACAAGGGTTTAATGAGATGAAACGTGTGTGGCAACGTTAGCCATGACAACATTATCAGCTTTGCTGCTGCTGATAAATCCCAGGGGCATTTCCTATCCCAGCAAGCTTCAGTAAAATCCTCAAGGGCATTTCTTTTCCCCTAGCACCTGGGTAATGCCATGCCATGACTCATCTGCTTTTGTACTGTCAAAGCATGTTCAGTTCTGTGCAATGTGACTGAGCACCTGATGTTTGGATCTGCTCTATCAATTACCTGTTGGGTCAGTTGTCCTCTGGATGAAAATTTAGTGACACTTTAGTGACACTTGGGTGTGTTTTAAAGAGAACTGTATACCCATATAGCCAGTTCGGGTGAACTAGCCCAACCTCTGCTTGCTTTCCCAGCTGGATTTTCAGTCAAACTTCCAGTACAGTGTTAACAAAACACAGGTGGAGAGAAGGGACTCAGCTACGGGAGCCCTCGCTCTCATCTCCTTCTGTGAACTTCACTGTAGAACTTAAAATGTCACATTTCCTCCATGCACAATTAAAAAGCCTCAGTTGAAAAAGCCAGGACAGCTTGACTCTGCTGCCCACACACCAATAGCCATAGTAGTGAAAGTCAATGTCAGTAAACAACATTCCTTGCAACCTAGACAGGAAATGCTGAGGACCCTCTCCACCTGGAATAGTTAACAAACAGCAGCAGTGACAGCCTCTCCATGTGCCTTGTGAGTAATCAGTACCCCTCACCCCTGTTCTTGATGGCTTTCTTTATAAATACACAGCTTCTCACCTTGCCAGCGTTTTGAACTTTTCCTCTTTAGCACAGCTTCATTTATTTCTCCCCTGAGATTTGAAGTATTGGGTGTAATGTGCCTTTGTATTTCTAATATAAGGGTGCCAGTGAATTGCCAGATGCCTTTACCTCTACTTTCTTCCATTCTCTGTGACCGTGTGCATGTGACAAGCTCTCATCTCTCCATCTTTTCAGTGCTAATGCTTGGACTCTGCAGTTGTGTTGCCAAGAGGGGAGCTTTCTCTGCAGAAGAAAATTTTACTTCCCATGGTGTTGTCAGCCATGGTAATTATTGCAGATTCAGCTGAAACTTCCAAATACAGATGATCTGGCTTATTGATGTTGTAAGTATGAACTGAGTGTCACAGACCACAAAATGTTTTATGAGCAAGGGAAAGAGCACAGCTCTGCCATTATTGTGGTAGAATCTGTTTGATTCAGCACCAAAGTAGCTTCTTGGCTGCTGTAAGATGAAAACAGACCGCATTAAGACACCAGTGAGTTTCAACTGCTGATTTCTCCTTCAAGCAGAGCTCTTACATTTTTTTACTAGAAAGAAACTTTTCACAAAATCCATGGCTGGCTCACGCCTAGAATTTTATTCAATTCATTCAAAAAATAGACAGAACTATAAGGTGGCACATATTGTCAGAGAGTACAAATGTCACATCTTTGTTTATACAGTTTAATTTAAATCCATAGATTCAGACAGTGAAATAATTGCCCTGGGTGAGAAAATAATTAGGGGTCTCCCATGAAAGGACAAGTTTTTAGGTAAGCATTTACACGAATGTATCTGGTTAAGCATAACTTTTTCTATTCTCTATAAAAATATAAACAGCATTTCAAAATGTCTTTAGATACGTACGTTGAGATCATCTAACATGGCATTGATGTACTGACAGAATACAGGACCTGGGCATGTCAAACTACATTTATTCATCCTCACCCGACAAAACTAAAACATTTTGTATTAGCGCCAACATAACACAACAATGAAAGAAACAATATCAAAGCAAAGACACACAAGTATGATGTTCCTCCTCCCACAGGAATTCCTTATCTTTATTTTGTTTGTAGTTTTTGCTAACATGGCAATGACTAAGACAAAAGTGGCACTTTAGCACAGGTTAGTTGTAACTCAGGATCAAGTATAACTTGTCTTTCCCAGAAAGTAACGTTGCTGGGAAGTGACATGTGCCAGGATCAAATTAAGGGCTCTCACTGACATGTATGTTTTACCTGTGAAGTATTACTTTGATACAGACTGTAGCATGTGACAGGAGGACAAGTGCAAATTACAAGGGCAGAATCTTGGCTTCCCAGACAGCAGAACCAGGTGGGACATGTAAGACTGAACAGTATTTTAAAGGCAAAAAAAAAAAAAATTTAAACAAATTAATGAAATTAAAAAAATAGCAAATTCATCTAAACTTTAAATAGTGGGATGTAGAGTGTTCCTGGTACAGCTGTCATAAGTGCGCCCCTAGGTTTCCCAGGGATGCAATCTGATAAGATAAACACCTAATAACTGTTGCAAGAACTTATTGTACCCACACAGATTAAAAGGTTCAAATGTACTGAATATATTAGTCACAGGTCTAATCACATAATTTCCTTTTTCCCAATCCTAATTTTTTACCAGAGCAGCTCCCCCATTAGCTGCATGTTTATATAGCAGAGCACTCAATGTTTTACTTGACTAGCACAGATGCCAACAAGGGCTAATATTTTCCAGTTAAAGTGATCTACAAGAGAAACAAAACCTAAGGGAAGGGTCAGGTTTCAGACAAAGGCTGGACATTTTGAACTCTGGACAAAGTGACAGGTATTTTTGATTCTCCTGGTGCTGGCGCTTTTGTGACTGGGTTTGCATGGGCTTTAATATCAGCTATTCTCTCTTTAAATCTTTGCTGGAGGTACTTCTCTTCTTTGGAGTAACTTTTAGCAAAAGCAGACATCAGCAGACATGCTGCCACAGTGGACCCTCCAACACAGAATAAGATTGCTCCTGCCAGCTTGCATATATCAAGGGACCCATTGAACTGAACAGCACGGGTATCCACAACAACAAAATCATCCTTCCCAAGGGCTTCGATTTTCGGTGGCACAAGAAAACCCACTACAAGAACAGCTACACCTATCAGCATAAAAGCCGTCCCAGAGATGAGTCCGACCTGGAAAACAAAGAAAGAAACAAACAAACTCCCAGTTAATTTCCAGTTTTTCCATTTCCTTTTCCAGTTTTCAGTTGGGAAGTGCTCCTAGGAGGCATTTATCTTTCACTATGTCTTGCAGATACAGTTCTCCCTCCTAGGAGAAGGCAGGTATTTTTCTCTTAGGATATATGAGGCCCTACTGGAACTAGTGGAAAAACTGTCTTTTTACAACTCATATTTATATAATTGAGTATTGACATTTCTGGAAACAATGGAATATGGATTGCTATCTCTACATAGCATTTCATGTTGAAAGGCCCCATCAGAGAGAGGATCACAGTTTAACCCCAGTGCTGTGTAACTGATTATTCCTTTAGCTTTAGCTGGTGGTTAGCACCAACTTCAGTCCCTGTTGGTAGTCTGTCACATCCACCACTTGCTTTTGCTTTGTGAGATGTCATTCCTTTGGAGGGATTAGAAGGAAGCTGCTATTGCCATAGGAACGGATCACAGAGTGTTTATAGCATATTTCAAGTGTAAGTACAAAATTTGGTTTGCCCAGAATGTTCCTGGGGGTAGGGATCATCAGGGGGTAGGGTTTGGATGGCCTCACAGGCCCCAACCAACCTCTTCTCTTCTCCAGTTCTGTCAAATTCCCCGACCTTAATGGAGATCTTTTGGTTTTCTTGATCCCTAGGTCACACTCTGCACTTAACCTACCAGTCCCGTTCCCAGCAGTCTGGCAGGACTTCTATGGGTGCAGAACAGAGGTAAACTACACTTCCAAGGTGTATGTGAGGTTTCCAGACAAGACTTTGGTGTTTCAGTGACATTGGGACAGAGAAACTAGATGATCCCAAGACCCCAGGGAGCTGACATATTTTGGTAAGAGTGCCCTGCTTTCAGGCATAGTTATTTGGCCACCTCAGGCAAAACTGGGCAATGAAAGGCCTTTCTGGATGAATACTTAACATCAGCAGTTACACAGGGAAAGTCTTGAAATGGGAGTCTCTCTCTCCAGTAAAAAGCAACAGGCAGTACCTTCCAGAATACAGAGCTCCACCTGCTCGGCGATCTCTGGATCTGAAAATCATCCTCATACTCCCAAATTGAAGCTGTGCAATCCTCATAAAACTGATGCAGGTAGGACCGAACTCCGTAGCGTTGGTACCCTCCCTCGGTGCTGCCCTGCGTGTGCTTGGACCCGCAGATGTCAGCATAGGAGCTCATCCTTCCTACCTGCAACGAGAGGTTTCACACAAAGCAGATCATTATCGGTGTGGTGGGCAGCAAAGATGGCTACAAACTTTCCAGATGTGATGCAAAAAAAATGGCCCAGGAGAGACCTTTCCTTCCATTTTTTCCAAACCAAGAAATGAGCTGGGTACAGCTGCATGTAGTGACTCAGCTCAAGCAAACCCAAGGAACTCAGAGACCTGACACAGCATAGGCCAGATGTGCTTCAGGGAACATTCCCTACCATACGCAGGGTGCTCACTCCCCATCTTTCACACTAATGTGATACTGTGTTTCCATGGAGACTAAAAAAAGCAGGATATGCCAGGTAAAAAAATCCAGCATCCCTCAAGAGCTCATGTTGCCACTCTTCCAGACTATCTCTGTCAGTTAACTAGAGTTTGCCACCTTAGGAACTTTCCAAACTGCTGGGTAAGGGTTTTTTTTAAAATGTTTTTTCCTGAGCTTTTGAAGTGCAGGATTAAGCATTGATATACCATTCATGGCCATGGGAAATAGAGGCAAAATAAGTCCTGGACAGATTAAAATAATACATAACTTGTGCTTAAATAGGGATAGTTAAAAAAAAATTAAAAATGGAATTCTGTAGCAGCATCAATTTTCTCAGTGAGACTGAAATGGAAATTCTAAGCTCACAGCCAAGTACTGCTCTCTTGGAGAAGTCAATGTCCAAGCTCCTGTTGACTTTAATATAATCAGAATTTTGCCTGCTATGAAAACTACCAACAAAGTTTCTTACTCTTTCCATTTCATGGAAGTTCTCCTAACACACAAAATCCATATTTAACTATGCAAGTCCAAGGCCTGAACTTGCTTGCGTGGGTGTAATGCTACTGAATTAATTGAAATAATACTAGCTCCTAAAAACAACTTGAGCAATAGCTCAATGTTACTTAGGCTCATTGGCTTCTCTTTAAAGAAGTTCAAAAAGGCTTAGTCCAAAGGGAACTGTTAATCAGAACTTGCACCTGAAAGTCATGGCTCAATTTATATCAGCTTCAAGCTGTATGTCAGATTTCCACAGCAACTTCACTTAGAGGGAGGGAGGTTTTTATGTGCTCATGGCAGCTGGTACCTCTCAGTTTTGCAGCCCTATAGACCTTTGCCCTTTGGGAATGGGTGATCTTCCTGAGTATGAAATACCTGAGTATGCAAGCATTCAAATTAAGGAGAATCCAGAAAATATTGGTGGGGAATAGCAATGGTTTGACTGAATCTTTTGGCTGGCTCTGCTAGAAATTAGTGCTGGTATAAACAGTGAACTTCCAGCCTCTGGGAGCCTGTTTGTGTTCTTGGCTCAGGAACAAAGAGGGATTTACTTTTTCCTCTTTACAAAAACCCATTATCTTGGGGTTTTATTTATTTTGCATATCTAATACGCATTTAGTTGGGGATTTCATGATCTCAACATCTTATAGTTGCAAATATCTCTCTTACAACACGGTGATGAGGTTTCAAGGTTCTCACAGAAGTCATGACCCAGTGGAGAAGGCAGCCCACGTGTTGCTGGGGGACTTGCCAAGGGCCAGAGGGAACACTGCTGGTGACTGAGCTTTGCAAAGCAACAGGGGTAGAGCCAACCACAGCTTCTGGCAGGAGCCCCTTTTTTTGAACCCCATACTGCTTCTATACCCCCTGCAAGTTTCCCTTTTCCACCTCAGCCATTGTAAAGCTTTAGGAAATTAAAGAAGTGCTCTCCAACTCTGTGGATGGGCTTGCTCTCTGCTGATAATACAGGATCAGTGTCCATCACAGTGTGCTCAAGGTGCTGGCCTTCCAAGGAAAGGTGGAAAAACAGGCAGGGTGGACACAGACCTTGAGAGAGGAGGAAACTCCTGGACAGCACCAGCTGCTCACCCGGTGAACAGGGAAAGCCTGGCCCTGGGGCCACCCTGTGTCAAGTTGCACATAGCTTACATTGATGTTTCCAACTACAGTTAATATACTGAAAACCACTTGTTTGTGCCATGGTTTAAGCTCAACTGGCAGCTAAGCACCTTGCAGCCACTCGCTCATCCCCACCCTCTAGCCCTCCATCATGGTAGAATAGGAAGGAGAATCAAAAGTAAAGCTTGTAGGCTGAGGAAACAGTTAATCATTGAAACAAAGTAAAATATAATACTACTAATACTAAATAAAAAAAGGAGAGATAAAACATGTTGGGGAAGATGAAACAGGAAAGCCTTATAAATATGATTGCCTGACAAAAGATTTTGGGAATATGAAAACTACAGGCAACATCGAAATGAAAGCCACTTTTGAAATACCAAGTCTTAGTTACTGAACAACTGGAAAACAATGGTATGGCCACTGAAGGTAATCCCCTCTTGATGGAACAATACCCTCTGCTTGCAAGCAGGTCCAAGGGTCAGAGCAGACCCTACTAGCTCAGCAGAAGGGGTCCAAAGAGTAGTTTTTAGAAGTTAAGATGTAACACTCTATGGTAATATAAGAACTCTTATAGGCTGTATGTAAATGCTATAGGATTTGTATCTTGTATTAGATTGGTTAGTGACAATTAGAATATTCAGTACAGAAGATGATTTATTGTATTGTAACCAGGACTTCAGACACTTACTTCCTTACTACTTTTTCCACTCCTGCTCTTACTTCCACTCTTGCTCTTACACCCTCTCTCTCTCTCTCTCTCACCCGTTTACTCTCTTGCTCTCTTGGGCCTGCTCAGAGCTGAGTCTGGCAGCTCTGAGCAGTGCCCCTATACCCACGCCTTTTACAATAAACCCCATGTGTCCCAAGACCTGCCTATAGAGATCTCTTCGTCTCCATCCGAACCCGTCCTGTAACCTACAAAACCCAAGAAAAAGAAGTGATGCACAATACAGTTGCTCACCAGCCTGACCAATGCCAAACCTTGTCCCTGAACTGCCATCGTCCCTTTCCTACTAACTCCCACAGTTTCCCTACTGGGCATAATGTTCTTTGGTGTGGAATACCCCTTTGGCTAGCTCACATCACCTGTCCTGGCTGCGCTTCCTCCCAGCTTTTTGTGCAGCTCCTCACTGGCAGAGCATGAGACACTGAGAAGGTCTTTGGCTTACGGCAAGCATGAAGCAACAACCAAAACATCAGTGTGTTATCAACACTGTACTCATACTGAATCCCAAACACAGCACTGTAATGACTACTGAGAAAATAACTCTATCCCAGCTGAAACCAGGACAGTTGTGCTTTTTTACCATGCTATGAAGTTTTGAACACTATCATTTTCTGAGGTACAAAAAAGAAAAAAAAAATTCTGGTATGTATATAAGTATATAATCTGGACTGCTGTGGGGAAAAGCTGCAAGTTATTCTACTTTTGGAGGCTCTTTTTGTTTTTCTCAGGAACTGTTTATTCCCTACCCAAAAAGAGAGGACAAGAAGTCCTCTTTTCTGACTTCCACCATTTGTTCAACAGCTAGCTGCCATTTTTAACAGCACAAGCCCTGAGGAGTTCTCTTAAAACCAGAGTTCTGCCCACCTCATAAACATACCTTAGGGGAAAAGGAGAAGAGGAAAAAATGGTGTAGTTTACCACAGCTGCCCCAGCTCTCTCATGCAGGGTCACACTGCCTACACCTCAACAATAAGAACACTTTACATCCCTACCCCTCAACCCACCTATTGGTTAAACAAAGGTTCCATCTCACACATCAGAAATAGAATAAAGCAAAGAGGTCAACTAAAGTTCTCCAGAGACTCACTGTCTTGGGTCCTTACTTAGATCTTTATTCTCACATCAACCCTGCCTTCTTAATAAATTATGCTTAACTTCTGGCTAACTTAAATCATTCAGGCAAGAAAATTTAGCATCATATAATGAGCAGAATGATAGATATTTTTCCCAGGTGTAAGCAACTCCACAAGGTCAACCCAGGGAAGAACCAGAATTAACATGGCCAGATAAATGACCTGGCCTGCCACAGCTTGCTTGTATTACTCCAGTGGCCACCAGGAGCATTCAGAAGGGAGGTGAAGCACATTGCTGAGTCTGAACCAGCAACTTTAATTATTGTGATTAATTTAAGAAAACCCAATGTGACATGACAGAAACCTTTTTAAACATGATCTTGCATTCACTGCACTGTCTGTAGGTTTAGTCAGGCAAAAAAACCAAGGATGCAGTGTTTCTAACAGCCTGATGAAGAACTGCCTGTAAAGACCACACAGCTTGGAATCACTTACATGACACGTAGATTATTTTTCTTTAGCAATCTAAAAGGCTAATAGGTGGTTTTGGTCAGGTATATGAACAAAATGATAAATAAGAGCTGGGAGGTGAAATAGAAAACAAAAGAATGATCTCATGCTTGAAAGAGTTGTGATAGCATCAAATAGCATGACCTTTTAAAATGGAAGGAAAAAAAAGAAAAAGGACTGCCAGAATCATTAATTCTTTTCAAGCACTGCAAAATAATTCTACTGAACATTTCCTTCATGGTCAGACTCTTTTACTTATACATAATTTCCTATGTTTTGCAAAATATCTTGCCCCTTAAGAGAGAAGAGAAAGCAGCTCCCCAGCCCCATATGAAGCAGCGTGGTAATCTGGGCTATGATGGTCTCTTCTCTCAGCTACAATGTAAATGTAATGCTCTTGCTACTTACAGATAGGACACAGGAACTGAAACAGTCAGAGAAAACAGCTCTCCACAAGTAAGAGGGAAACGTGTGTCATAGCATCCGTTTACATTGGATGAATAAATACTGCAGTAGCTATGATCTCTTGAGTGTTGATGTGTATTTGCATGTCTCGCCTTCAAGGCTGAGAAACTAAACACTGAAATGTTGGGAAACTTTTGCTAAAAAGAGAGTCGCTGTTACCCAAATCTGTGTTATGCACGATCTGAAAACATGCATCCAGTCTAAAAGAAGAGGCTTAATCATTAAGTTTTTCAGTGCCTAAACCCAAGGTGGTTAGGAAAATGTGGGATGTAGGATCACAGCTTCAGAGAACACCACTGCATAGTAGCAATCCATCCCCTAGCAACTTTTGTTTCCATGGCAAAAGCTGTCCTGTTTACTTTGAGCTTTACTATCCTCTGCTGATCTGGGGAGATGTGATTGGACTGGTGAACAGACAGATTAAAAGATGAGCAAGCTCCATTAAAAATTACCCCATAAATTTTCCAAATACTTTGCTTTCTTGAGCCAGGATTGAACACATTTAAAAAAAATAAAAATGTAAGGAATTGTCATTTAAAAAGCAGCACAAAAGGAAATAAAGATGTGTCATTGCTCTGTGATACCACACTGCCACCGAGTGTAAGCCACGAATGCTGATGGTTGGCACAGGTGAAGTCGCCCTCTCCCTTCTTCAGACTTACATACTTTCACCCTTCTGTTCGAAGAGCCCCGTTTCCAGTCCTGACATACCGAGAGCGTTCCTTGCGAAGGGGGTACACTGGCATAAACAGCCTGCTTTTTACAGCAGTTTCCAAGGTGGCCTTTCTGACATCTCCTGCGCTCCCAGCGCTTCCCGGGCCGGCGGCTGGGCCGAGCCGCGCTCCGCCCGTCCCGGTGCCCTGCCCTCGCTCGGGGCTGCGGCACTGCCAGGGGCACCTTCTGCCGCTGCCCTGAGGATAGCCGGGACGCGCGGCTGCCTCCGGGAGCCACTTCTGCACCGCTGCCCTGCACGGGGGTGCGAGCAGCACCTTCGCCTGTGTTCCTTTGGGGGTGGCCCCGCCCGCTTCGCCGCCGCCAGGGGCCGGAGCGGGATGCTCTCCATCTCCCGTTTCCCGCCCGAAGCGGAAGAACTCCGCAGCGCCCGGACGCCGACGAGATCTCGGCCCCACGACCCGCCCGGCGGTGCCCCGGAGGCAGCGGAAAGCCCGGCCCGGCCGTCTTCCCCCCCAGCGTCGGTGGGGCAGCGCGGCAGCAGCCTGCCCGGGGAGAGCCGCGTCCCCCCGAGCCGGGAGGCGAAGCCCGGGGCTCCGCTGTAGCCCCTATCCCCACCGGCTTCCGCGGGATGCTCCGCGCCGTAGCCCCGCCGTGAGCCCGCCGGCGGCCACAGGAGCCCCCGCCGAAGTGCCGAGCCCAAGTTTGCCGAGGGGCCGGAGCGGCGGCCCCGCGGTTACCTGTCCCTCCCGGCGCTGCCCTCGGCCGGCGAGCCCCCGCGCTGGCGGCGCTAGCTGCGGCTGTCCCGGCCCGGCCCCATCCCCGCTCTGCGCCGCGCCGGCCCCAGACACCGCGTATTATGTACGGCCCGGAGCGCCGCTCGCTCCCGTGCCGTGCCTGCGCACTGAGCCGCCGCCGCCGCGGGGCGCGGAGCGGCGCCGGGCCAAGCTCGCCACGCCGCCCCCGCGCTCGCCACACCGCCCCCGCCCCCGCCCAAAGGCGGCCGCCCGGGGGGGGCCGGCGCTCCCCGGCTGCCGCCGCTCGGGGGCCCGCCGGCAGCGCCGGGCAGGCCCGCAGGTGCACGCCAAGGTCACGGCGGTCTCCTCCCTGGGTGTAGGCGCAGAGGCCTCTGATCGCGCCCCCCACACCACCTCCCCCTTTTAGTCAGCATCGAAAACCGTAGGGACCCAGGGCTGTGCCATCTGTCCAGCCGAGTGGATAGACGTGACAGAAAGTGTCCTGCGAAGGACAAGGCACTGACATCTGGGAGCTGGGGAAATGCGTCGGTCAGCGGAGACCGAGGGAGACTCCTCAGGGAGACAGGGTGAGCGTGAGGGCTAGGCGTTGGCGTCTGACAGCAACAGGTTGGTTGTTCATGGGGAAAGATTTCAAGAAAGCAGGTTTGGGGTTCTAAGGAACCTACTGAGGAAAGAGTTAGCATGACAAGGCACCAAGAGCTGGAGATGCTAAAGTGTATCCCATGAAGAGGAAACACGTAATTTCCTCTGAAAGAATGCAAAGGGCGAGAGTTCTAAAGACTCATATCCATATGGTGCACTGAAATATGCACAGAAACAGTGTTGTTGCATGCAGAAAAAGTGGAAGTGCATTAAAGCAAAATGGGATAGTATTAGCCGATGGAAAAACAAGGTATTTTTAAACTGCTATAATATGTAAAGAATAAGGTGAGAATAATGGTTTCATTAATAGCCCAAGCTTCTTTGGAAAAAAAAAAATCCTGCATTTGATGATGACAGTGAGCTTGGGTAGTTGCAAACTAAGAATCATAAAAATAGCTATTTAAAAACCAGCAAGTAAGGGATTAGATTTGGAGGAAGAAATGCTGGTTTCAGTGCACTTCATCCTGTCCTTCCAAAACTGTTACGCCTTTCTTGTTTCAGGCAATGAGTAATGCCCAAATGTTCCCCTGACCTGAGCAGTGCTACTTTACAGCAGTGTGCTGTTCAGTGAGTATAATAAGCATACCCAGCCCACAGCAGCTAGCACGTAATAAACTGACAACTATTTGTGAAAAAGGCAGGAAAATACAGTGAGTTGATAAATGAAAAGCCAGATGGGCTATCAGTCTTAAAAGCGATTCTGTGAGTAATTGTCCTGGAAAGCTAACACCACATTTACATGTAGTATAGCAGTTGCAACTGAATGCTGCTTTATCTCAGATCAGGAAGATGTCTTCTATAAAAAAAGCAATTAATCTACATGATCAATCCTCCCTCTGTTTACAAAGCTTCTTTTACTTACTTACCTATTGACAAAAGCAATAAATAAAAAGAACATTAAATACCTGTGTTGGCCCAGTTTTGTTTCCTGACACAGAAGTTACATGCTCAGCTAACCAAGACAAATTAAATGTTTTAGCAATGGGAACATTTGCTGTGATGCAAAAATTGATCTGTGAACTCCAAATTAACAACCCTGAAGGTTAACCATTGGTGATATCATAACTGATTTTAGTGCACTTTTAGCACATTAGGAAAACTTTAAACTCAGCCTGAGATCAGAGCTGTTCTTGAAGTGTAGCTGAGTTTGGTAATGAGAAACATTGAACAGAAGAGTGTACATGTCCTATTTAGCCTTGAAATAGGTAACATCAATGCAAAGATGTTTTAGAATAGCAGGACCTATAGGTCATGGTGGGACTCAGGGTTTCAGCTGCTGTTACATGAAGGAATTTCCAAATGTAGGTCTTTCCTCAGCTACCAGCTTTCAAAAAATTTAGACTGTGTTTATCCTGAGGGCTTCAGCTGGTAGTGGCATGGAGAGGAAATGCAATATTCTACCTCAAGCTGTAGATACTGGTTTGGTTTTTTTTCCCCTGGTGGAGAGGAAACTCAAGTCTAGTGCTTTCTTTATCTTCCATCTGCTGTTCTAAAGGTTTATAATGGACAGTAGTGAGCATGCTGAGGAAAAAATCCTGTCAAGAACTTCTGTAGGTGGTGGTGTTGGTTGCCATAGAGTTTACAGCTTCTCTCTTACTGAGAGTTGAAGTGATTTTATCAGCTGGTTTGATGAACACAGCTTAGGTAGCTTCTGGGAGCCTGTGCTGAATTGGAGAAATTACAGCTTCTGTAAAACACGTTTCTCCTGTAGCAAAATGCAGAAATTGGTATGAGATTCAAGTTCAGTGAGTTGCAGATGTCTGTTCCTATTTGCTTAATGGTGATGGCAAGATTCCAGAGGCTGTTCTTCTGTTTCACATGTTGTGGAGAGCTGTGGCCTGAATAGTTCTGCTGTAATGACATTATTGACACAGTTGCCTGTCCTTACCTTCCTAATGACTGGCTCACCTTCATCTGGAGAGCAAGGCCCATCACACTTCCACTTCTGGAAAATCTGCAGTTGACACAGATGCACAACGAGCAGAACTGATAACTAAAAGCTGTCTGTCCTTCTTCTGGCCTGGAGTCTCCTCAAGGAGCTGTCCTGCCATTAAGGAGGTGATCTTAAGGGGCCAGAAATACTGGGGAGGAATGGGGCAAAAAGGCAGAGGTCGGCTCAGGTCTGTAGTGCTGTTCTAGAGCTGGGACGTCTATTATAAAGGGTATTTTATTTTTTAAAACTTCTGATGCAGAGCATGGTTTATGAATCAAAGAGGTGTCTTTTTCAGACTCTAGACACGCTGCCAGCTGCTGCATTCCTGTTTTATATGAGGTGATTTATCTGTTGCTATTGTCCAGAAATCAGTGCTTGGCTACTTGTTTGTCAGACACGGCTGTATTTCCCAGTGCTTTGTTCAAAGTGTTCTAGCTAGCAAAAATGATTAATTGTCATAATCTGTCATATTCTGCCATCGCCATCTTTGGATATAGATTTGTTCTTGTCCCCTGAGCCATAAGTACAGAATATGCTTTCTTGACAATCAAAATCATAAATCTAGGTGCTTTTTTTCTTTTGTATGCTGAAAATATATGGGCTAGGAATTGTTAGTTCTCTTTTTCATTCCTGTTGGTGCTGGTGAATTAGAAGATCACAATCCCAGGAAATATTTAGGAGCTGTGTAATCCAAAATGCGCATACACAAGTGATTGAAGATGTGACAGGGAGCTCACATGAGTCAGTGAACAATTGCCTATGAGGGGATGCTAAGCGAAGAGGAATAGGCAGTTGGAATTAGCAGTATTTCAGAGGCCCATCTTCACTCAGAAACTGCCTCCATTCATCACATTTGTGTTTCCAGTTTTCAGTAAGAAACTTTCTTGCTGTTAGGCCTAGTTGTTTCCAAATAAGCTTTGCAAGTGCAGTGTGTCTACATGGTTTAGAGGCAAAAAGCCTTAATTTACACCCAAACGGAAGAGCAAAATATCAAACCAACCATTTTCTAGAAGTGTCAAGTGTTGGTCAGCAAATGTGTGCAGCAGAGAGTATTTTCTTTGCAGCAGCAGCTACTACTACCGCTAGACGGCTGTGTTGTTTTAAAATACACTGCCTATGAAGATCAGTGCCTGGGAGATTGGGTTAATTTTTAAAATTTGTTTTCTTAAGGGTAGAGGAATTCAAAGCCAAGGTCACTTGAGGGGAAACTGCTCAGAATCATTCTAAGAAATTCCCTTTCTTCGTGAGGAGGTGTGGTGTAAGCTACGTTCAAGTGCACAGCACTCCTGCCAAGGGAAGACTTTCCATAGTGCTCTGCTCCCAGTGGGACAGCCAGCCAGGGGCTGTTTCTGGGCAGGCTGAGCTGTGGCCACCACGTGTGTGAGTTACTGTGTTTGACTGGGTTAGGCCACATCAGATGAGTTTCTCTCTCTGCTCTATTCCTGTGCACCTGTGAGAAAAATTTTTGAAGCAAAGGGTCTTGTGGTAACTCTTGCATGCCTGTGCGTTCTGTTCCCAGAGGTGAGGTGGCTAAAGTTGCTTCATATGCAATGTACCAAGTTCTTCTGTGCTTTGGTGCCCACAGGGAAATGGGAGTAACTGAAAACTTGACCTGTACTGTGAATGCTGAGAGTCATGAGGAGGACATTAATAACTGCTCTCAAAATCCTCTGGAGTCTTAATATTTTATCTGTCAGATCTCTATTCCAGAAGTCATTATATTGCTTCCTATCATCTTTTGATAAACTGGTTGACTTTTATAAAGCAGCCACTGTAAGTTTATAATGCAACTACTCTGTGGCTGGGCTCTTCTATACAATTATGTGTAATACAAATCTTAACAACAGGGCAAAGTGAAGGTAGTACACAAATACGGTATAATCAACATAAGCACAGTTTTAAAATATGTATATTGATTATAAGACCAAAGATGGGAAGGACAACACTGTGATGGTGTTGTTGCCCATGTACTGGCAGTGTCTGAGAGTGGCTGCTATCAGGCAGGAACCACATTGTCTGGAGGATGCTGCGAAGACCTCTGTGCAAAGGCATCTTCTGGTTCAAGGAGCTCTTTGTTTTTGTTCTCTGAAACAGTGCAACCGCAGTGTTTTTGTAATATAATTAGCCATTATACCAAGCATCAATTGCCAGGCTGTCATTGATTGTCTCTTAGTCCATATTTCTTCTTCAGAAAACACTGCTAGATTTTAGCAATAAAAGTCTCTCCAAACAATTGCTTCCCAGAGAGCAGTGAGAAGGATAAGTGCCATCTCAGCTTTTGCAAACGACTATATATTTATGGAGGAGAGCATACACTGATTGTTCCTATGATTTATAGATGTTATGAGAAAATAAGCATGTCCAATCTGTCCAAGGTGTTTGAATAGAGACACAAGGAAAATGTTATTTTCTTTGTAGCCAGTCCAATAAAAATTTAATTCCACCTTTGATCCTGATGCACTTTCAGAGGGCATGAGACTGGTGGGATTACAGGCAGGTACCCTCAAGAGATCATTCAAGAGAACTATTATTTCTGAACTAAAATATAGTCAAAGTTCTGTGGTGACCTTAACTACGGTGAACTTCTGTTCACCTTAACTCGCTGATGATGTTCAAAGGTAAACAGACAACAATCATAGGCAGACCAGTTCCACTCTTATGGACACCTGTAATCTCTTCAATGTATAAGCCAGCAAGGTTCCAGTGTCAATATCATCCTTTTGACATCATCCTCAGACTTCCATGTGTGACATTTAAAACATAGCTGCATTTGTGAATGTGTAACAAGAACAGATTGGTTGATACAAATCTTCTGTTTATGCCTACAGGGTTTTAAAACCCTTTTGATTTCTATGACCATGTTTCACTGTGGGCATGGTGCTCTGCAGTTGGTAGAGCTAATTCAGCAGAGCTCCTTTTCTCTCCAGGATCTTTGACCTCATAACAGTTGTGTGCAGTCTTCATGAGGAAATAGCACACAACACCCTAACAAAATATGTTTCACTGTCTCCTTTCTTCTGATTGCTTGCTTGGTTTTATATGATACTATATTCTCTGAAGAATGAATTTTTAACTGGGGATTAAGTCACTTTTTCATTCTATTCCCTTGTTCAATAGGTCAGGACAGCTGATCGTTCTGGGCGTTTTGTGCTGAAAATACTGAAGATTAAGGGACAAATCTTCAAAACTGCGTTGGGATCTAATTATTCAGGTAGTGGTATCTCATTTAAGAGAGCAAGCCCTTTTAAATCACTGAGATGTAGTTATCTAAATAATACATTTGACTGCCTATTTTTTTTAATCTGAGGAAATCAATGTGGTTTAGATAGGTTTTGTTTGTTTATTTTGGGGTTGTTTGTTTATTTTTGTTTGGGTTTTTTTTTAACAATTTGTTATGTGAATTATGTCCTGGTGATTTTTTACTTGATGGTAAGATGATCATGATGTCACTGACATAGCCTGCAGCTTGGACTGGATCACTAACTGTGCCTTTTTATTAGGGGTTTTGAGTGCAATTTGAATGCTCTACAGCTAGCAGTGGAAAAAGCAGGATCTTCCATTCATGATTGATATACCCAGCACTCAAAGAATATTCTCTGATTCTTTTTGCTTAGGTTATCAATTTCAAGGCTGAAAAATACCATTATACCTGGCTATTCAACATCCTTCATAACCAAGGGCAATAATTCTGTTCTCCAACTTTTGCAATGATTTTTACCTATTCTATAAATGAGGACATAATTTTATTTTGACAGATTGTAAATTCACGGAAGAAAAAATGTTTCTAGAAGGCTGGAGAAAGGAAATATCTTTTTATTTGGTTCAGTGGAGAAAACAAAACATGGAAGGAGAACAGGAAGATTTTGAAAAAAGGCTTTTGTTAAAACACTACTCAAAATCAAATATTTCAAGTAACAATTGAAATGTCAAAATATTTCTACTTTGAAACTTAATCCTTTGATTCTTCCATTAAAAATAGTTTGGTTTGGTTTTGTTTAATAATAAAATTTTGTTGGAGAGAGAAAAGGTAATACAAAGAAATGCATTAGTCTCAAATGAAGCAAAACCTCTCATTTTGTCTCAGTCCAAAATAAATGTTTGTGTTTTGTAATGAAACCCCAAAGCCCTTTGTTTCTCCAGCTATGGTGGGGGTAATGACTTTCTTGGTTACTTATTCTAGTGATTAAATGGTTTTGCCGTTGTTACGGTGCATCTTGGTCATAACCTGTATAATTACATTGAATACACTATGGCTTTTATAGGGGAGACTTTTTGGTGATGTATAGCATTTTCATTGCTGTAATCAACACTGTGGCTGTTGTAGTAGAGACAACTTCTGGTAGTAAATAACTGTAATTTTAGAGAAAATAATGTATTGTGATAAAGGTGCCCAAAATTAATGCCGTGCTAATGCAGGCTAGAAATTAGGCTAATTGTTTTAGCATTTTGCCCAGGAGTTTGCTAGATTCTTTGTCCAATTTCATAATCAAGATTGACAGTCTTTTTGGAAGATGCCTGAGTCCACAAGAAATAACAGGCTTCATTCAGACGCTGTCTGAAATAGTAGTATTATTATTATTATTGTATATTCTGAATTATGCAGAAGACAAGAAGACACTCTTATGCTTTTCAGTGTTGCTTTAAGAGACAGTAACACCTCTTTTTACCTCTTGGGCAATAGTGTAGTTCCACTGGAGTCAGTGGCAAAATTCCCCACAATGACAACAGAGTTTACGTTTCACCACTGACTCAGCCTTAAGTGCTTCCTTAACTTAGGTGGCTGTGTGGAATAAAACTTCTCTTTGAACCTTAATTGTATAGGTGGAGGTGGTAAAGTGTTTTGCCCAGAAATTGGACTTCCTTCCTGAGTGTCGTAGTAATGGCATCTAAATGCAATTCCTATTCAGTTATGAGGAAGAATAGCCCTGTAACACTCCTCAATCTCAGACTGCTTCAAGCCTTAGGCCAGGGACGTTTTCAAATGCCTCTAGTACCTGTTGTACTGAGGGAGTTTACTATAATGCATTTAGAATTGCTGCACAGAGATTAAGTGGAGTGAGAAGGCATTCCAGACTTTCTTTGGCAGAGAGGTCAGATAATTTCTTCAGATCCTTCCTGTAATCACAGTAGCCTTTTGGTGATTGTGGAGGTCTTTTTTATTAATTTTAGTGTTTTGTGGGGTTTTTGTTTGTGGGGTTTTTTTTGTTTGTTTAATTAATCTTACACTACACAATGAATTAGCATTTCAAAATAAGACTAGTTTTTTTCTTCATTATAAATCACAAAAGAGGAATTACCTCAACTGAAAACCCAATTAAAACCTACTGCCACCATGGCTCAAGGGGCTCCTGAATGCATGATAAATACTCTAGTGCCCTTTGACTTCCAGTTAATAGGTATTTAATCTATTACCCTATTTAAACCCAGCTTCAGGCATGCTTTATAATGATGATCACTAACATGTGTTGCTTGGCCTATAAAGATGAGAAGCTCAACTTCTTTTGTGGTAAAGTCAGTAAGAGGCTTGTAGATTTGCAAATTGATGTGTATGCATTTGCAGATGATGAGTGTTTGTAGCAGCTCTTTCTCTTCTTCTGCGTATATTAGCTTCTCAAGCCTTGGCTTAAATTGCATATTGCCAAACAAAAGTAAAGTTACTTACAGGAGCAAGCTTAGTCTCTGAGAGTGCTGGAAGGAAGGAAGCTCATCTGCTGGTTGTGTGAGTTGGCTCTAAAACACTGCTGCACTGTTTGTGCACTTGACAGTGGTCCCCTCAAGAGAATATACTTCCACTGTAAGTTGACCATTATGTTCATATGCTCAGCTCTGAATAAGTATTCCTTCATAAATGCCAGAGGAGAAAACTGGGTCTTGCTAGCATTTTTAATGTTTACTGTTGCCTCCATCTGTTGCTGCTATGATTTCCTCTCTTGAGATACAGTTTGTTTTGACTCTTATTCCTCTTGTATGTTAATTATGTTCATGCTGTGCTCTTGTTGATGAGGAAAAAGTTGATATAGAGAGGTCAGCAAAGAACTTGCTCTTTTTTACATGTATCTGCTTTAGTAATGTAGGGGCATTCTTCTGTTTTAATTTTTGCATGTTTCTCTGTGTTCCCAATCTTGGAAACTATGAGGTAAATTAGGAAACACCTCTACTGAATTCAATTAATGCTAAGACAAATTGGAGTTTGCTATCAGTTTTTGTTTAATTGGACCCGATATTTCTATACTTCTGGTGTCTTCTCTCCCTAGAACATGTTACCTGTTGGATTGTATGTTTACTTAACAAGCTTTAAAGGTGTTTTGCAAGAGATACTGGGTGCTGTGCTCTAAGGCTGTGGGGGAAAAATGAATCTGAGGTGCTTGATGTTGATGCCTGGCTGTTTTGATTGCTTCATTTATTAAGGGCACATCTTTGAGGGAAGGGGTTCTCATACCCACTGTTCTTGCACCTGAGAACATCCCAAACCGTGGGTGGCACTGAGATAATTACTGTACTTCTCAAGAAGGAAGATGTATTCCCAACTATGTGTTCATACATTGCAGTAGACATTTAGCTCAACAAATAGCCATAAATAGTGTACTCTGTGACTTGGGGTTGCAAACTGAGAAAAGATGCAGCTACAGGGACTTACTTTTTAGCATTTTGGGTACCTTAGCATACATGCTTCAAAAATACATTCCATCCTTTTGCAGCACAATTAATTGGCATACAAATATACTCTGTGTCTGGTGTATTTTGAGTGAGATGAAACTGGAAATGAATAGTGATAGAAATAGGACTAAGTGGTTTGATACCCATGAATTTGGAGGCCTGAATCAATCTATCCTTTGTTAAATTACCTGATTGTATACTGTAGTGATTTATCATTATGTGTTAGTAACTGTACAGCTTTATGGAAATGGATAAATGCTATCCTGAAGATAGGAGAAGCAATATCCAAAACTGAAAGTTCAAATTGTTCTGAAATCCATGGAAATAACTCAAGATTTTTATGTTCTTAATCCAGGGAATGACTTAAGGAGTAGAAAATGGCTGATAGCTTTATCAAGGCCATCTGAGGTGATGGTTATTATAGATGGCATGATTTATGTTCAGTGTTACACAGGCTTATTAAATTCTGTTCCTAAAATCTGATTCTAGTCTGCTTAATACCGACAGTGAGTATTACAGTAAATTTTGATAATCCACACTTCCATTCAAATCTGTTGCTGCATTCTAGTGGGACACAGCAGTTTGCAAAATATTTGGAGCGTACTTACAAATCAGGTTCACTTTACACTATGACTTACACAATTTATCTGATATTTATGTTCAAAAAATGGTTCTGCAAGACATGGTTTAGGGTCTGGTGGTTACATTTTTATACTCATAAGAGCATTCCTTTTCCTGGGTATGTAGATACCTTGCAAAAGAGGAAACTGCCTACATTATATAAGTCATTACGCGAAAATTGCTCTCAAATATTAGTGAAGGTAATTTCAGCTTGGTGTTTTTAAGGAGAAATGTGTAAGAATACCCAACAAGTTACCAATACAAAGATGTCCTAATCCTAGAACCTTTGTAGCTAACTCTTAAAAACATAATTTTTTTTCATGGCTGTTTCATCAGGGAGGAGTCCAAAAGTACTCGTATCATATCCCTCTTTGGAGTAAATTGATATAGCTCTGCTTGAAAGTAGTAGAACTTAGATGAATCTCATCTTCTGGGACTTGTGGCCATAAAGCCAGAAATTCTCTGAAATGTGAATTGCATAGCAACACCCTTCATCTTGCAGAGAGGCTTGTGATTCAAGGTGACTGGACCCTGAGTATTGTTTCAGAAAAATGTGGCAAGCCAGGGATTGGCTTGGACTACTATGGGGTTGTTACATCTCACAGAACTGAAGTACAGCCAAAAGTTAGAAAAGACTGACCTGTAGTTTAGCAAAATTTTCAGAATACAGTGTCGATGTTGAGCAGCATGTGTAGCACTAAGTATCTTTTCTGGAATGCCTGCCCAAGAAACCTGTGCTAGGGAAAATTCAAAATGATCCAGAGAATATGCTTTTAGTATGAGATCTACCTAAAAATGTGTGTGTGACAATACAGACATCTACTTATTTGGTCACTTTGTTCGTGTTCCAGCTGGGTACCCCAAGTAGTCTTAACCACATCAGAAATTTGTGGAAGTTATCTCATTTCATACCAAGCAAAAGACTCTTTACCTCACTGTTGGAGCACTCCAGGGACCTTATAAGGAAGGGCTGATGATGGGCAATGCTGTTTGACTGATGTGGCTCATCGCAAGCAATGTGATCTCTGTAAGGGAGGAAGCCTTGATCAAATTTTCTTCTTGCTATGTCCTCTGGTGCAAGGCACTATATTTGGGAATTGCCTTTCTTATCTGCTGACTCATCCATGTTAAAAATAAAAGAACATTAGGCTTTTTTTAGACCAAGGAAACTGTTATAATTTTTATAGTACTTGGCATCTCTTAGTAACAGAAGCAATTGTCTCTGCAGTTCCTAGTACTTCTATAAGATAGTGTAAGGTCCCTTCCAACACAAATCATTCTCAGGTACATGTCTATCAGTAAATAAAATGGTCCAGGTCCTTTGCTGTGTGGTCTTGAGGGCAACTTGGCCTGGCCTGGCTTTTGTCTGTAGGGCCACATGCATGTCTATGCCCATTTTTCCCCACTATCCATGCTGCATATGAGAAGCATGCCCTGTGGCTATGTCCTTAAATTGTGGGTGACATGAGTCAAAATGGGGTTAGTGTGACAACAAGCAGTGTCATGAGAGGGTGTTCATATCTGTGCCCTTGCTGGATCACTATTAGAGACATGGCTATGGGGGGATGGTAATGAAGTTCCAGGTTCATGCTCCAGACCTGTTTGTTCAGTGGCATCCCACTTCTGCTGTTTCCATGTTCTGATCCACATTTTCTGTCTGAATCAGAAGGAACTTGACTTTCTCTCAGCTCTGAGCCTAGAGGAACTTATCAATCAGCTGTGGCTGGAGAAAATAGCCCTCATGGTCAGAGCGTAGTGGAAGGAGCCTTGAAGGGCTCCAACACTGTTTTGTTTGATGAAGCATTGGCTATATGAAGCGGAAGAATGGTTTGTCTCCCGAGGCCTTTGCATATTTGATTTCTTCACCAGTTATAGAGGTATATATCTTTCCCTTGCTAAGATGCTTGCAAATGGATCCTAGTCTGACTTAGTAGACCTGAATACAACTTACTCCTCAATTGTCTCACTTTTTAAAAACCCACTTTCATATTTTCTTCTGTCTCTTGTGTTTGTTAAATTCATTGCTAATTGAGAAATAAATTGCTTAATTGCACCAAGATTCTGCCTGAATCCTGGAAGTATTGAAGTTGTAAATTATCTGGTCCAGGCCACTGTGAAGTTATAATTGCATTTTAAGAGCTCAGTGGTTTACCATAGAAACATCTTTTGTTAGGCATTAACACCTTTTTCAGGTGGTGAGGTCAGAACAAGGCATTTCTCATTGCTTTCCTCTGTCTTTGTTGTCTGCTTTTAGGTTCTGCACACTTTAATTTTTTGATGTGGGCTGATATGTTTACAGGCCTACCATTTACTAATCTTAAATAAGATGCAGTAAATGTAGTTTTCTTTTGAAAACACCTATACTGTATTGTGTTAACCTTTTTCTCCCCTACATGTGAGAGAAGAATATTTGAGAAGAATATTTAAGAAGAATATTCACCCTGCAGGTTAGTGCTCGTCTTTTGTGTGGTTCAGTAATGAGTACAGATCTCACCTGGGCTAATGTGGAGGTTCCCATTTCCAATGGTTCAGGAGATATCTGCTGGAAGATCTGGGAGCTAAATATTGTAGTGTTTGTACATCAGGAAGAATGTGTAGTCATGGTCACTTAGGACCTAGTTTCCAAGTTATGAAGCAGGTGCCAATGAGCCTTGGTAAGAATGTGGTGGCTTGTCAAGAACACGGAGACCGAGCTGGATAACCAGGGTTGTGTCTGGCTTGAGTGCATTTGTATGACTGCAGTCACACCTTGGGATTGCAATGGGGCATCTACTCCATTCTAAGCACTGTTTTTTCAAGGGCGCTTTTCAAAAGGCCGAATTGAGTTCCTCCAAACTAGAATATTTTCATACTGGAGTGGTCAAAGAGTGAGTCAAAGCAAGTCTGGTACCATTAGCAGCTACCTCATAAAGATTTTAAGAGGATTATCTGTATTATTAGAGATTATAAGGATGGGTGTCATCTCAGAAAACAGGGAAACGGCTGAGGCCTGATGTTTAAAATGGTTAAATAAAACTGAAGGGGAAATGGAAATAGAGGACCTGGAGAAGAGCTAACACAGACAAAGCTATAACTAATCATCAGTATGATGCTCTGTCACAGGGAAGATGCCATTCCATAGCTTCTGCACAGTACAGTCATATACAAGATAATATTCCTCTTGGCAATGTTGGGGCATTGCTGAATTCTTATGATTAGTCTGGAAATATCCAGAATGAGTGTGTTGTAGATTCAGAGGTAGTAAAACTAAAGCTTAAATATGCCCTTCAAGGGAAGTTTGGAGGTATTGTGCTCTGTTTAAAGCAGTAACTGCAGTTGGGGCATAAGATTTCAAGACTGCTACAAAAACGGGGAAAATCATCTACCTGCTAAGACTGCAGAGAACAGGACATAACTGCACAGCAAGAGTTTCTCTTGAGTAATGGGGACTATTTTTTAACAGAATGCAGCTATACAGTTAAATATAGTTGTTCTTAAAATTATTATTCCAAAGAAAATCTTTCAGATAGACCACCTCTGTCAGGTTTTATTCTATAATTAGTCCTGTCCTACATTTTTTTTTTTTTTTCATGACTCACACAGGAGCTATTGGGAGGAAGGCATGCTTGAAATCCCCTGAATTACATGCTGAGCTGCTGATCTGTGAAAGCTCATACATGATAATGGGATTTAAATGCTTAAAATACCCCTGAGAAATCTGAGTATGAGGCCTTCCAAGGCTTTAGAACAATGACTGAAGAGCCCTGAATTTGAGCATAAATTGTTCCTTTGTTTTCTGAAAATGGAATTCATAAAATGCTGAATATCTCAACAGCTGTTCTAGCCCCTTGAGATCCACCTCTATCTCCTCAGACACTGTCCTTCCTGTGGCGCAGGTGCCTAGGTGTCTGATTCGAGGTTCTCAGTCCCATGTACTAGAATAAATTGATGTATGAGCCATGGAATGTATAAAAGTAAAGATTTGTTGGTTCTTATACCTCATAGGTGCGTTCTGAAAATATTGTCTTATTGCTTCTCACAGTGGATTTTAGCACAACTGTCAAGGACTCCCCAGTTCCTGTTCAGACTGGACTAGTTTTGAAAATACCCGGTTTGCAATAAAATTATTATCCTTCTCTTTTTGGTTAGTCAGCTTTTAGAAATGTGTGTCCTGCAGTAAGAGAGTTTCTCTGCTCGCAGCAAAGATTTTCTTGAGTTGATATTCAAGCATCTTAATATTTAAAGCTTGTGGTTTTTGCTTCCTTTTTTTCCCCCCTATTCTCAATAAGGGCTATTATGAACATGACCAATGCCCTCTTAATACCACAGACCCACTGCATTTCAGTACCTGCATACAACTTGCTCAGCTCTTCTATGTAAAACTTCCCAACCCTCCCACCTGCTCTGCATCAGATAATGAATTATTTCCAACACAGAGTGAATGGCTTTATGATACAGGAGTGAGACCTACAAATCTGTGGGCTTTTGATTTTGAGCTCAGAAACCTCTAGTGTAAGAAATTTAGTTGCACACAGCTTTACTGTGATGTTTTTAGTGCTCACTGGACCTGGAGAAGGATGGATGACATTCTGCCAGCACTCCATGACCTCTTGCCCACTGAGCCCCTGTGGAACAGGGAGTTGTACCTCGCTCTGGTCCTTATCTGTGAGACACTTGAAACAACATAAGGGAAATACGGAAGCAGGCCTTGAACAAATCCATTGACAGAAGGCTATATGGATATGAGGGTATGTGGTACCAGTCCCCTGAAAAGCCATGCTTCCTTTCTTGCTTTATATGCTTTAAGCAGCTAGCTTCCCACTTCTCAGGCAATAGAAGAAAGATGTGAATTTTAGTAAGTGAAAGTGGATACAGAACTATGCCCTTTTGAAAATTTAAGCACTGGAATCTGGCAGTGCATGACCTTGATCATGAAGAGGATTTTGAGACAAGCTTTAAAAGTGAAATGAGAATGCAGTTTTCCTCAGCAAAAGAAATGTAAGGCTTTTGTAGGCATGCAAGTGTTTACAGCTAGGATGCCTTTGAGATAAAAGATGCCAAAAACGAAGTAATGGATGTGGTAGCCACAGCTTAGTCTGAACTGCCTGAGGCTGATTTAACACTTCTCATATAGCAATACTCTCACTTTCTGTAGCATAAACCATGCTGTCTCCATCCCCAGTAGTTTGCAGCACAGCTCAACTGCATGGTAAGGAGTGTGCACATCCTCTATCAAAGTCATTTGGCTGGTAGCCTCTCTGTTCCTGGTGATTAATCAGTCTTGTGTGTACCCAAGCCAGCCTCAATCCCTGACACTTTCTACAGAAGAGGCTTTTAATGGAAAAGGTGTTAACAGGAAAGGCCAAAAACGCGAAAGGTGTTAACTTGGAATTTTGTGTTTTGAAAGTCAAAGGGACACATGCTCCTCCTGTATTCGCAGGAAAAACAATCAAGAAAGTAACCAAAATCAATTTATCCATATGATAGCTGCTCCTTAAGTTCAAGGTTAAGTCGACCACTTTCTAAATGTAAAACAAATGCATGCAGCCTAAATGTGATGAAAGGGTAGGTTGCAGGCTGTACAATATATCAAGAACTTGTAATTTACTTGGTTTACATAAAGCAATGCATAAAATCCAAGTCCAGATGGTTAAAACTGCTACTTAGTTTGTGTTTGCTTTTATATATATATATATGTTATATAAAAATATTTTTAGGAGTTATACTGAATTCTCAACTGCTTTTGAGAAAGAATACCCAGGAGGAATTTTCCATAACTACTGCATCTTATTCCAAGGATGTTGGTTTTCTAGAAACAAGAGAGAACAGTGCTGTTTCTATATCTTTTTGAGATATTTAGTTCACTAGGATAATTTTCAATTTCATTGCTAGCTTTGAAAAATGTAGTCATAAGGCCTTCTCCTTCAAGACCTGTAGTGACAATTCTGTTTTCCTTTATTGCTGCTTTCTGTTCTTGAAATTTGTAGAATACAAAATTAATCTTTGTTGTGATATTCTGGTTCTGTTACTTAGTGAAAATCTCTTTTGTCTGACTGCTAGGTTTTGTTCTGTAAAATCATAAGAGGCTAGATTCTTGGAAAAGCATGAAATTGAGATTTTAATTATATCTTTTAAATTGTATATTGGATATTACCCCTCCCCCTCTCCCCCCCCTCTAAAGAGATTTCATATTCTTTGAGTCTTTATGCACTTCAGGCAAAATGCTGCAGTAACATTAAGCTGTGTAAAAAGGTTCAGCTTCATTACCCAGAAAATAATTAGTGAAGTGCTAGATACTACAAACATACCACTTTTTGCAGTTACCTTGACACTGCAAATTCTACAACTGTTTCTAAGATGGTGGTGTTCATCTCACTGAGCATTTGGAGGAAACCAGTGTGGTTTATGTGAAGCTTGTGAGTTGAGGTGGTGGTGTGGTTAAGATCCCTGTGCTCTGCCTCTACTTGCTTTCCTCTCACAGCTGCAGCAGCAGTGAATGAAGTAGAAATTATATTTAGTTCTCCTTGGTGAGTCAGAGGCTGTTAGGAATGACTTGAAGGAAAACAGCTGAGAATATTGAATTGCTGACCAAGCCCAAATTGGTAATTGTCCTGTGACTTTAGCAGCATATAAAGAATGACTGAATGTCACAGGACAAACAGTAGTACAAGTGAAACCACTGCTCTGCTACTGAAGCCCTCTCTGACATTTCACTTTCAGGATAAACTCTGCTTTTATATTGGCCTGGAAGGGAACAGACCACCTTTCTGCAGTGCTGCATTGGAGCTTTTTACACCCAATTCAGAAGTTACATGTCCTGCAAAACACACAGGGAGACAGCAAGTTTTTGTTTTTTGAAGTGTGACAAGATGCTACGGATTGGATAAATGGTGGCACCTTGCTTTTTTGTGATGGAAAATCTAATTTCCACTGAGCAATGGCTTGATGCTTCTCACAAGGGGGGACTGGTGGGGAATGTGAAGCTCAAGGGGAGCCTTGTCTGTAGTGACCATGAAATGGTGGAGTTTGAGATCCTTAGAGCGGCAAAGAGGGAACACATCAAGCTCACTACCCTGGAATTCAGGAGAGCAGACTTTGGCCTCCTCAGGGATCTGTTTGGTAGGGTACCATGGGATAAAGCCCTGGAGGGAAGGGAGGACCAAGAAAACTTGTTAGTAGTCAAGGATCACCTCATCCAAGCTCAGAAATGATGCATCCCAGCAAAGAGGAAGTCAGGCAAAAATGCCTGGAGACCTGCAGGTACAACCAAGGAGCTCCTGGACAAACTCAAACACACAAAGGCAGCCTACAGAGAGTGGAAGCAAGGACAGATAGCCTGGGAGGAATCCAAAGAAATTGCCCAAGCTGCCATGGATCAGGTTAAGAAAGCTAAAGCCCCAGTAGAATTGAATGTGGACAGAGATGTCAAGGGAAACAAGAAAAACTTCTACAGGTATATCAGTGATACAAGGAAGACTAGGGAAAATGTGGGCCCTCTCTGGAAGGAAAAGAAAGACCTGGTTACCCAGGGCATGGAGAAGGCTGAAGCACTCAATGACTTTTTTCCCCTGGATCTTCACCCGCAAGTGGTCCACCCGTACCATCCAAGTCACAAAAGTAGGAACTGGGAGAATATCAGGTTGGAGAACATCTGAGGAACCTGAAGGTGCATGAGTCCATGACACCTGATGAGATACATCTGTGGGTCCTGGGGGCAGATGAAGCAGCTAAGGCATTATCAATTGTATATGAGAAGTCATGGTGGTCTGGTCAAGTTCTCACTGACTGGAAAAGGAGAAACACAACCTCTATTTTTAAAAAGGGGAAAAAAGGAAGACCCAGGAAGCTACAGACCAGTCTGTCTCACCTTGGTGCCTGGCAAGGCCAAGAATCAGAGCCTCCTGGAAACTCTGCTATGGCACCTGGAAAACAAGGAGGTGATTGGTGTCACAAACAAGTGTGTTTGAGATTGCTTAAAAAATCATCAGCAAGGGTAGAGGCAAAAGTAAGATTTAATATTAAGTGACACAGCACGACAAGTTCATTGGCAAGACTCACTCTACAACTTACAGGACAGCTAAGGCACAACAAGGGAAAGGAAGCAACAATGAAAAAACCCAAACAAAATCCAGGCAATCCAAGTAGAAATGAACCGAAGACTACCTAGGGGTGTGTGTGTGAGACCAGTACCAGTGACAAAAGGACAGTTAGGGCAGGGATAAAAAGAAACACAGCCCAAAAGCTTAACAACACTTAAATTTAACAGTACTTGAACTTGACTTATACCTTAAGCCTAGTAATTTAACATGGGGAAAACACTTCACTTATACTCAGCTTAACTTATAACTTAATTTATAACTTAACTGTAACAATCTAAGAGAGGAATAACGCTTAACAGCATTTAACTTAATTTATAACTTCGAAGTTATACTTAGCAACTTGACAGAAGAACATTTAGCTTAGCTTATAACTTATGCTTAATAACTTAGCAGAAGAACAACACTTAGCATTTAAGTAAGCTTATAACTTAACCTTACTTACAGGCCTGGATCATAGATATCTGAGACACTTAAACATCTAAGAAAGCAGTATTTCTCTCAGATTTCCTATGGCATATGTGTAGGGCATGCATGCAGACAGAAACAATCAGTGCAAGCAAGGTACCCGTGAAAAATTCCCCTCAGATGTCAGTGAAATACTCACTTTGGATGCTTTTGCATCTCCTGATGGGTGAAGGATCGGGCCTTGAGGAGTGAGGTATTAGCCTAGGACACGTCATGTTTTGGTGATCCTCCAGGTATAGCAAACCTGGGGGTTTGCCCCCTCTGAGAGGGGTTCCACTCAGAGGGAGGTTGCTGGTCGCAGGCCCGCTGTGGTGCAGGAGAGCTCAAAGTGCCCCATTTTGGATCGCTGCTTATAGGGTAGCTAGAGAGTGGGCTTTAGTCATAACAAAGTTTTATCGTGGCCACAGTTTGGGTTGGCATTTTCTAAGTGTGAGAACAGGGATGTTGTGCCATTCAGGCAAGAGGAGTATTTTCTGAGGCTGGTCATAAGGAAAACAGGAGCTTGTTAGCAACAAGCAGGAACTTGGGAGCAGTGTTTCTGATAAGCTTGAAAAGAGCTGAGCCCAGGTGCTGTTTTCAAGGCCAAGGCCTAACAAGCATTTCTCAGATCACACTGCACCCTGGAAAGGAGGGGGTGGGGGGAATTCACCACCACAATTGGTGACAACCAACACAGTTTCATGAAGGACAAATCATGACTGACAAGTTTGGTGGCTGTCATGGTTTGACACTGGCTGAATGCCAGGCACCCATGAAAGTCACTCACTCACTCTTCTCTGCCACAGCTGGGCAGAGGAGAGAAAAATTTAATGAACGCTTCATGAATTAAGGACTGGGAGAAAACACTCCAAGGGCAAAATAGGCTCAACTTAGAAGTACAAATTGGATTTATTACTAACAAAATCAGGGGAGGATAATGAGAAGCAAAATAAGCTCTTAAAAACACCTTTTCTTCCCCCAACCCCTCCCTCCTTTCCACTGACAGCACAGGGAGACAGGGCAAGGGGGTTTTGGTCAGTTCATCACCTGAGATCGTCTTCCACTGCTCAGGAAAAAAACTGCTCAGGGAGAGAAGTCCTTCCCCTGTGAGACCATGGGGTCCCTCCCATGTGAGACAGGTCTCCATTAACTTCTCCAGCGTGGTTCCACTCTCATGAGCAGCAGTACTCCCAAAACTGCTGCAGTGTGAGTCCCTCCCATGGGCACACAGTCCTCCCAAAACTGCTGTGGTGTGGGTCACTCTTCCATGGGGTGCAGTCCTCCAAGGATAGGCTGCTCCAGCCTGGAAGCAAGGGCCCCCTCTCTCCACTGGGTCTCCCACTGGATCACAGCCTCCTCCAGGCATCCACCCGCTCTGGCGTGAGCACGTCCCCCACGGGCTGTGGGTGGATCTCTGCATCCCCCGTGGATCCCCATGGGCTGCAGGGGCACAGTGGCTTCACCATGGTTGTCACCACGGCCTGCAGAGGAACCTCAGCTCTGGCACCTGGAACACCTCCTCCCCCTCCTTCTCCACTGACCTTAGTGTCTCCATGTTGTTTCTCTCACATCTTCTCACCTCCTCCTCTTCTCTAGCTGGAATTAAAACTGTGCCCCCCTTTGTTTTGATTTTCTTCTTGAATATGTTATCACAGAGGCATTACCATCATCTCTAATTGGCCCAGTTTTGGCCAGAAGTAGTCCATCTTCACAGCCATCAGGGATTGGCTCTGCTGGACAGGGTGGAAGCTTCTAGCAGCTTCTCACAGGAGCCATCTTTGTGGCCCCCATGTTACCCAAAACCAGGCCATGCAAAACCAACATGATGGACCACTCAGTGCATAAGGAATTGGCTGGATGACTGTGCTCAAAGGGTTGTGGTGAATGGCTCCAGGCTGGTGCCAAGTGGCATTCCTCAGGGGTTTTTGTGCGGAGACCAATGCTGTGTAACATCCTTGTTGGCAGTATGGACAGTCGGAATGAACGTTCCTGCAGAAAGTTTGTTGATGACACCAAGCTGTGTGGTGCAGTTGACATGCTGGAGGGAAGGGATGCCATCCAGAGGGACCTTGACAGGCCTGAAAAGTGGGCCCATGCAAACCTCATGAAATTCAACAAAACCAAGTGCA
The DNA here is from genome assembly GCF_000738735.6 of Corvus cornix cornix. Taxonomy (NCBI): domain Eukaryota; kingdom Metazoa; phylum Chordata; class Aves; order Passeriformes; family Corvidae; genus Corvus; species Corvus cornix. The sequence goes on from NC_046333.1 coordinate 60,424,432, forward strand.
AGGTCTTCTACTTCCGTTGGGGCAATCCCAAGCACAAATACAGGCTGGGCAAAGAATGAATTGAGAGCAGCCCTGAGGAGAAGAACTTGGGCGTGTTGGGGGACAAGAAGCTCAGAAAACCAACTGCAACCCCCAATACTCCACTCTCAGGGATTCTACCTGGAGTACAGCATTCAGCTCTCAGGCCCCCAATGTAAGGGTATGGTCCTGTTGGAGCAAGTCCAGAGGAGGGCCAAGAAAATGATCAGAGGGCTGAAGCACCTTTCCTATGAAGACCAGGCTGAGGGATTTGGGATTGCTCAGCTCTGAGGAGACCTTATTGCAGCCTTCCAGTACCTAAAACGGACTTACAAGAGAGCTGGAGAGGAACTTTTTATGAGGATGTGTAGTGATGAGACATGGAAGGAGGGAATGGCTTCAAACTGAAAGAGGGTGGATTTAGATTAGATTTTGGGAAGAAATTCTTTGCTGTGGACCAGATTGCCCTTAGAGGTTACGGATGCCCCATCCCTGGAATTGTTCAAAGCCAGGCTGGATGGGGCATTGAGCAACCTAGTCTAGTGACCCATGGCAGGGAGGTTGGAACTAGATGAATGTCTAGGTCCTTTGGTCCTTTCCAACCAAAACCATGCTATGATATGAGTAATTACATAGATTAGGTATATTAGGTAGAGCCACCCAACCCTGTGTGAAAGATTGATGTGAAATGTTGTTGTAGGTGTGTGTGCCAGTTTTACACTGCTATGGTATACCAGTTTAAATTCATACCTTGGATTATACAAAGCATGTTTGATCTTGCCAAAAACAAAGCCTCCTAATTATCAGTGATATTGTCAGCCATGGAAATCATCGTGTTCTGGTAAGCAGTCCTGAATGCAGAAATGTTAAAACATTAGCCATTAACAAGTCTCTGTGATAAAAGCTTTTGTACAAGGCTTGATGCATCCACGGGCTTATAACCTGTAAATTGGCAGGGATTTAGAAAGGAGAAGTATTTTTACAGGTGACCAAGCCAGGTCATAGTAGAAAGCATTCAAAAGAAAATAAGTAATGTAAAGGCAAAGGCTGTTCAATGGTGGCTGAGGTTAAGTTAGGGATGTGAACCTCCTTGTTCTCGAGCAAAAGCTGTCTTAAATTGGTTGAAGGAGAGGAGAAACTGAGCATCATGTAGCAGCCAGGCATGGACTTTCTTGCATCTTTCTCTAAAGTGCATACAGATCTGGATTTGACTCCCCTGCAGATCAAGGCAGACTACTTGTCTGCTGTGTACTGAATGTTTCTCTGTCCCTGTGTGGAACCTCCAAACAGCATGCATATCTGTGTTTTATTGCATTCAATGTTTTCTAGTCTAATTATAGTTTGATTGCTTCCCAAATAAGTCTGGGTCTGCTACTCATTCTGATTCACCACTGTAAGCTTGATTATTTGATGTTCTTAGTAAACAGACACTCCAAGAGACAATTGGTGATTGTTTTAAAAGAAATCACATCAGGATTTCAAGCTATCAACATTAATTCTATGGAATATGATTGTGTCATCCTTCATCCCAATTTCATACCTAAAGTTACCTTAAAAAAATACAATCAATCCCCTTATACCCAAAATTCATATTCGTAACTTCTGCAAGTTTTAAATGTTCAGCATGCATCTTCAGAATTTTCCAGTGTAAAACAGTTTCTGTGCATTCTTCATCACGAGGTAGACTGTGTGTTATACATCTTTATCACAATAGCATCTTTGACAGCAGTGTGACTCGCGTATTATTTGATGGCTAACGTGAAGGTAACTATTTAGTTTAATTTATAGTCCTAAAATCTTTGAACATGCCATTAAGGTGCATCCTTATGCTTATAAATGTAAAAAGGCAAGACAGGCAGTTTGCCATGTTTACAAATTGCTCTGGCTACCGCAATGTGCCAAGGATGTGCAAAAGAGTTAAAGAAGTGCTGTTGTGCTTTTTACTTCTGTGGAACACCTCATATTTGTGATAAATGTTGGCAGGTTTCCATGGTTAGGGAGCTGTTCATGGCCACTGTCTAGCCTGGAGCTAATTCTATGGATGTTACCATGGGCACTGATGGAAGAAAATTCATATTGAATGAAAGACAATCACAGAAAAAAAGCAGGAGGCAGAAAAGGAGTGGCAATTATAATTGTGTTAGAGGTCGGGAAGGTCTTGTAAGTGTGGAAGAGTTGTGAAGCTGTACTGGCATCATATAGTACAGAAATATTCAATGTATATATGCTGTGACTATAGAAAGCTTGAGGAAATAATGCTTCCAGCCCAACAGCAAGTCTATGGCTGTTGTCCTAATCACCTAGGAGCTGTGACTCTTAAGGTCACAGTGATAGAATAAAAAAACTTCATGTTGTTCTCTGTAGACTATATGGAGTGAGTGTGTGTCCCTAATTCTCTCCTTTAGGAATATGCTGCCCATATATATAATCGCATTTAAGTGAAGCATGGAGCATGTCATCTTGGAAGAATTACAACACCCAGGCAGCCTCACTGATGTGAGCAGCTGTCTTGGCTGAGATGTGGACAGCACATTTGAGAAATAAAATAAAAATAAAAAAACCCTCCCTTCCCCTCCAGTTCTCTCCCGCAAAACCCAACAAAACCCAACCACACGCACAAAAAAATAAAATCCATATTCTTGCACATTCCTTTGATCCCAACGCTGCTGTGCATTTTTGATTTCCCAATATAATTTAAATCTCACAGAATTCTGCTGGTATTTGGGATATAAGGTGTCAAATCCTTATGGTATTGGACCTTGGCAATTCCCTTGGGCACCAGTGATCCTCCTGGGATTGGGTGTTATTGAGAGGATTTAAGGCCACTGACTAGGATTTCTGATGTACTCATTTTCAAGGGTAAAAATGCACGTCAGCAAGGCTTAGTTCCAAACTGCTCATCTTTCATAGCCAGCACCTCTTCTGCCTTCAGCTTTTCTGCTTCCCTCATCCTTGTTTCCTGACTCAAAATCAGTTCACCCTTTTTTGAGGTGTTAGGAATGAGAGCTACTGTTAATTCTTCCTTCTTGAGCACCTATGAGTTGAGTTGCTGTGAAGAACGCGAACTATCCAGTGAAGAATGCTGGAAGCACCTTCCAGCATGGGTGGTATAAAAGAGGAAAAGCTGGGATGAGATCCAGAGACTATATGTTGGGAGGATTTTGAAAATTATGCTCTGTGGAGAGAGGTGGCAGATGGCAATCCTTCACCCTCATGCATTTTCACTCTTCAACCACCTTGCTTTTGTTCACAATGATGAAACCTGAGTGGTATCCTGACTCCTATTTTCCTTCCAATGAGCACCTTATGAACCTCGTTGTGTGAACCAAGTGGGCCTTGTTTGTTGTGAGGACTTGGGCACTTGACTCTGTCTCCTGCCTTTTCATGATTGGCAGTTGACCTACTGCCAAAGGCCTGATGAAAGACTTGGGGGGGGGAGGGGGAAATTAACAAGTGATTTGCAGTGGTCTGAAAAGTAACCTTGTGGGACTCAAAGTTGTAGTTTTCCAAGGTCTTCCTGGATATTACAAAATGATTTCCCCAGCTTATCAGTGCATCTTCCTTACCAAAGTAATCACGTCTGCTTTAATAAATACTGTTTTAGTTTGAAAGTTTAAGGTTTTAATATGAAATCTGAAGAACTTTTGGTCCCTTCAGTATAGTGTCTTTTTGTTTATTTCTTTTCTCTCTTGACAAGAAGTATTTTTGACATGCTGCCCATCTTACTAAAGTTTCCAGTAGTAGAAGCTAGTCAATATGGACAAGTACAATGTTTTCCTGAAGAAATCAAGTCACAGCTTTTTCTCTAATACATTTTGAGAAAAAGAAAGGCGACAAAAAATTGTTCTTCTAGTTGGAAACTTTATAGTGGCATCCTAATGGGCCAAAGGAAATCAAAGTAATATTTGTGTTTACTTGTATGAGTTTTTTCAAGAAATAATATGATTTAGTGCTCTTTTCTGTTCAACGAGTAAGTATCATTCTGTCTGCACATTGGGACAACAAATGCATTTTATGCTACATTTCAGTCTAAGGGAAATTGGGGAAAGTGAACAATTTTGCCTTGAGAGGTATGAAATGCCACTGTAGCAAGCCTCATACTTAGAGCTGTAAGATGGGGTAGTTAATCTCAAGGTTGTTTTCAGGAGAACTACAGACTTCTCATGTGAAGTGTTTTTCTTTGGTTTCCTGCTTTTACTTCACTTTTTCTTGCTTTATTGTCTCTTGTTTTTCCTGTCACATATGCTCATTGTCCCCTGTATAAAAATGAGTCTTGCCATCAAGCTGCAGTCCTCAAGAGTCAAAAAAATGCGTGGGAGGAGAAAAGAGCCCATGTGTATGTCTGACTGCATGTGCAAGGAATGAGAAAGTGACATTTTTATGATTTCTTTTCAGACCAAGACAGTCTGCACATTAGTAAGAGCTGGGGCACTAAATATTTCCCTCCATGTTGGAAAACCAGGAGATGAAGGCTCAGTGCTCTGTGTAGGCAAATGCACCAGTTATTGGTTGATCTGTGATGTGGGGAGCAATTCCAGCCTCTTGGATCCTGGAACACTGGGAACCCTCTGTGATGCTTCTGTTCTGCCACATCACTTTCAGCAGTTCACCCCATCTCCACATTAAGGTTAGAGATTAGTTCTGGGGATTTACCACTTACTATGGGAAGCAATAACTGTAAACATATCATATGCTCCAAATTTTATATGCTTTAAAAAGAAGTAGGCTGCTGGAGTGGGTGTTGCTCTGTCCTTCTTCCAGCTCCCACAAGGGAACTTTCCTCTCTGCTTAGGTGAGGCTCTGCAACTCACAGTGGGTGGAAGAACTTGCTAGGAAGACCTCAGGGGTGGGAAAAATTTTGTTACAAGCAAATTGCTTCATATGCAGCTTAGAAACATCTTTTAGTAAGTAATAAAGGCCTCTGACAAGAGGGAAACAGAAGAACCTTCTTAAAGGATATGGTTTTAAGCTAATTACCTGCCAGTTGGTTTGACCATTGACAAGGAGGTGTGCCATGCCCCTGGTGTCTCCTTCCCCTTAGGCAGGTCCACATAACTTCCACAATGTATTGTGGCTCCTTCCTTGTCAGGTGGGGGAATAGTGGGATCCTGTGTTACACCGTGGAGCCTGGATGTTGGGCAATGTCCCACAGAACAACTGTCCTGAGACTGTAATGACTTTCTGATTCGTGATTTCCCTAACCATGATTTCCCTATTTTGAAAATTACACTCCCAAAACTGAACACAGACCATGGCTGCTTTGAATTTTTTTTTTTTTTTTTTGTTCTCATTTATTCACTTATTTAGGTGGGGTTTAAACTTTAAACGAGACTTAGGACTCACTGACCCAAAGCAGTTTCCAGACTTTTGTTGCTAGAAATGTTAAATCTCTTGTGTTGTATTTCTTGCTTAGTTGTGTGCTGAAATATTACTTAATATTTGCATTGTTTTTTGTTAATAAAAGAGTTCTTGGTATTGTAATCATGGTAGGGATTAACTAGAAACCTTTATCCTAAATTATTCTTTTATCTATTTGAATTTATAATGACCATAATTGTTTTAATGACTCAAGCATGTGGTCTGCCTCTGGGTCTGCGATTTCATTGTGCTCAACATCAGAGTGAATGGTACCTATAAAAGATGCTATCTATATGTGCCTCTGGAAGAGGTGGTAAACACATGGAAAATGCGTAGAGATGTCTCTTCATATTGGAAATACATGTAAACATGTTTTCTTGTTTTTTCCTTGATTCTGTAAGAGTAAAGCCATATGTTATCCATTTTCTGCCTCCTACAAATTAATTAGAGCATGACAGTGTTTCCTGACTAATGAGGCAAACACTCTCATTTAGGGTCTTATGTGGAAAGGTTTCTATCACTGTACAGATTTTTACATGGCAGCAATAGCAGTTGCTGCAGTGTGATCAATAGAAGAAGCTGCATTAAGATCAGCAAGTAATGCACAGTTCCAAACACACCTAACTGAGCATTAGAGGTTTTGTAAACACAAACTCACTTACCTGGTGGTGCATTTCTGTTGTTACTGGAATGAGTTGTGGTGTTGGGTTTTGGGGTTTTTTTGTTTGTTTTGTTTGTGGTTTGTTTTTTGGTTGGTTTGTTTGTTTTAAATGAGGAATCTTAATGTGTTTCTCTCTTCTACTTTCTATCCAGGATCTATTAAATACAGATTGCTCTGAGGGGCAACCCTGAGGTACAGAGACTTAAGACATTCAGGATGTGGGTTAAAAGGATTGCAGAATATTTCCTGCCTTTACTACCTGCCTTTTTTCACAGTCTTGAGCTTCTCAGGAAGGGATGCTTTTGTCTTACTTTCATAAATGGAGATCAGCTGCCATGGCCCTAGAGTTGGGAGCATGGGGATGTTGTCAATTGTGGTAGACTAATATTGTTTGGTTTGCAAAGGCCACACTGCAGAAACTGCTTCATGCTTCCCTTATGGAAGGTAGTGACACATTATGCATTTTCAGAGGACATGTGGTGTATTTTGTTAGGGTTTTTTTCTTTCTTTCCACAACACTACGCAGTAGTTCGGCCTGGGACAGTAGCCTTGGGAAAATGACTTTGTTTTCCTCTTACATTAGCAAAATTTTCTTTTTAAATGTCTCTGTGAAATATTCTGTTTGTGCTTTTATGGTTGTACCTGTGGGACAGTGCATTGTTGCTCTCTGTGTTGTGAGCCAGCATAGGTGCTAACACCTTCTAGTTCCAAAGCACAGTGTTCCATGGAAATGGCCTCAAGGTGCACCACATCCTACACCTCTGAATTACGGGGGGTCCAAGACAGTTGGTTAATACTAGAGCATCACTTCCTCCAAGGTCAAGATTTCTTGATTCCTTACTCATAGGGATGCACAAAGAGGGTAGAAAACCTGCATGTCTTAGCAAGGAGATCATGGCAAAGGAAGTTTACAAAATGTGGAAAAGAGGCAAACCACTTAGGAGAAACACAGGGCTGTTATCAGAGTATGCAGGGATGTGACAAGGACAATAAGAAGAGCTCCTTTAAGTACATTAGTAGCAAAAGGAAGGCTAGGTTAAATGAGAACCTCCTGCTGAATGAGGTGAGTGCCCTGGTGACAAAGGAGATAGGGAAGACAGAGTTACTGAATGCCTTCTTTGCTTCAGTCTTTACTGGTAAGGCCAGCCCTTGTGAATCCCAGACCCTGGAGGGAAGGGAGAAAGCCTGGGAGAAAGGAAGACCTTCCCTTGGTTGAGGAGAATCAGGTTAGAGGTCATTTAGGCTGACCTGACAACCACAAATCTATGGGTCCAGATGTGACACACCCACAAATCCATAAGCCCTGATGGGATGCAACCATGAGTGCTGAGGGGATAGCAGATGTTATTGCTAAGCCGCTCTTTATCATCTTTGAAAGGTCATGGAGTACTGAAGAGGTGCCTGAGGACTGGAGAAAAGCCAGTGTTACTCCAGTCTTCAAATAGCAAGAAGGAGGACTCAGGAAACTACAGTCAGTCAGCCTTGCCTTCATTATGGTGAGGAAAGGTGATGGAGCAACTCATTATGGATGTCATCTCTAAACATGTAGAGGAAAAGGTTTTCAAGAGCAGTCAGCATGGATTCACCAGGGGAAGTGTTTCTATTCTAAGATGGAATGACTGGCTGGGTAGGTGGGGGAGAGCAGTGGGTGTTGTCTACCTTGACTTCAACAAGGCTTTCCACACTCCTGTAACATCCTCATAGGTGAGCTCAGGAAATGTGGGCTGGGTTAATGGACAGTGAGGTGGATTGAGAACTGGCAGAATAGCAGAGCTCAGAGCATTGTGAGCAGAGGTCCTGATGTTGAAAAACTGGGAGGAATGTCTGACACACCAGAGTGCTGTGCTCCCATTCAGTGAGACCTGGACAGGCTGGAAAATTGGGAGGTGAGAAATCAAATGAAGTTCAACAAGGGCAAGTACAGGGTCCTGCACCTGAGGGAGGAATAACCCCAGGTGCCATGACCGGCACCTGTTGGAAAATAGCTCTGTGGAAAAGGACCTAGGGGTCCTTGTGGACAACAAGCTGTTCATGAGTCAGCAGTGCCCTGGTGGCCAAGAAAACCAATGGTACCCTGGTGTACATTAGGAAGAGCACTGCCAGCAGGAGGGAGGTGATCCTGCTCCCCTACTTAGCCCCAGAGAGGCCGCATCTGGAGTTCTTTGTCCAGTTCTGGGCTTTCCAGTTCAGGGAAGAGAAGAAACTACTGAAGCAGGTCCAGCAGAAGGCTGTAAATATGGATGAAGGACTGGAGCATCTCTCTTATGAGGAAAGGCTGAGGGAGCTGGGCCAGTTTGCCTGGAGAAGAGATGACCAAAAGGGGATCTTATCAGTGCTTACAAATATCTTAAGGGTGGGTTTCAAGATGATGGGATCAGGCTCTTTCCAGTGGTGCTTGGTGACAGCACAAGGGGCAATGGGCATAAACTGAAACCCACTTTCTGATGAGAGTGACAGAGTCTGGAACAGGCTGCCTGGAGAGGTGGATTCTCCTTCTCTGGAGATATTAAAAACCCACCTGGATGTGAAGCTGCTTTAACAGGGGGGGTGGAGTAGATGATCTCCAAAGGTCTCTTCCAACCTCAACCATTCCGTGTTTCCATGATCACACTCAGTTAGCCAACACAGTCTTTCAGCTGGCTCTGTTTTTACAGTGTGTCTGGCAGTACCCCAGCTTGCCTCATCCAATTTAGGATGATAGCTTTTGACATTTGTCTTTCAAAAAACACAGTGATCTCTTCAGATAGTCTGTTCTTTTTTTTCTATGCTCTTGGCTTGTGTTTCTCTCTGTGACTTTTCCAGATGTCTCTTTCATATCTCCGATTTAGAAGTTCTTTACAGCTACCCTCTTAACATATTAAAAGGGAATAAACCCATCTATATAACAGAAAGGTTACATTTAATGCTGCTGACAGGTGTACATGTACTTGCTTTCTCCTCCAGCCTATCTTACCTGGCGTCCCCAATCACCACTGTGTGACACTGCCTCTTAGGACAAACCCTGACTGTGTTCCCTGAGAGCTTTGATTAGCAAAAGAATAATCCATGGAGAAGCGTGCAAAGTGGTCCAGTGAGAGAATCACTTGGTGCTGTGTTTCTAGTGTTGCTGCCACAGAGCTTCCTTATGGAGAGTGAGAAATGCATCACAGAGGCTTTTGGCTGACTGAAAACCTTTTCACCTGATGGCAGTGAAAAGTCCTGGGCTTTGATGTGCCATTTGGCTCAGATCTGTCAAATAAAAGTATAGTCTGGGAGGGTGTCTGTATCCCTTTCTGCTACAAGTGGAATGCAACTTCCACAGAGGTCTCATCCTTTTCTGCACTCTGGGAGATTAGGATTGTCAAATTGAACAGAAGACTCATAAACTAGTAGAGAATACAGTTAATTGGGAAGATTTATAGGCTTGTTAGCTGGAATGTTTCTTAATTTAAAATGTCATGTATTCCCTGAAGGGAGACATTACTTCTAGTTGAAGCCTTAATTGGAGTGGGCTAATTTTCAGTGCTGGGACTACTAGTACTACTGAAAAAAATGCTTTAATCTTGAACAGAAAGAGAGCTATTTAAATTTCACAAGCTGTAAAAGTGTCAGGAACACTGTTTTTAACTTTCTCTCCTGAGGCCACAGAGGAGACTAAAAGCTGAACAGCAGCACTGGGCAGTCGTGAGAAGGTGTTTTCTTCAAATGGTTTTGCTTAGACCTGACTTGGAAATGTCACAACTTTTCTTTTCCCCCTTCACTTACACTGTGATGCTCATAGTCTCATACTGAAATAACTTCAAATAACTTGATAGGTTGCAGTTCTAATGCTTACAGGCTGGGTAAGATTGAGATATCCTTCTGAAAATGGAATTGTCCACTTGTATGAAGAATAATCACCAGTATTATTTTTTTTTTTATGTTTTCAGATATCACCAAGGGTCAATGTCTGTAGCCAGGTCATGTCAAGGGAAGTGCCCTATGTGATTTTAATGCTCTGCATTTGTTGGGATGGTATAATGTACTCTTGTCTCCTACTTCTTCCAATAAATTTTCAGATTCCTATGTTATTTAACTTGTTTTAGGCCCTTGTTCCTATCTGCTCTATTAGCAGTATTTTTGATGTGTAAATAGATGTATGATCCTGAAGTGGAGAGTCTAAAGTAGAAGTGTAGGTGCAACGTGAAAAAAAGAAAAAGAGGAACAATTGTTGCCCATTTTGCAGAGATTTTCAGCTGCAAAAACCATCTAAAGCCATATGGTTCCATTTTAGATAGTCCTGTAAAGAGCAGGGCGTTGGGCTCTGATCCTTATGGGTCCCTTCAAACTCAAGAGATCCTGTGACTGTGTGCTCAGGTGGAGTGTATGCTTCCCTGTGCCCCTCCAGATTTTGGGGGATTGGTGTGTGGGGTTTTTTTGGGTTTTGTAGTGCTTTGTTCTGGATGCACCTTATGAGTTGTCACTGAATTGCCCCAATGAATGGCTCTCCCATGAGAATGAGTAGCCATTGGATATTATTTCTCTTTCCTTTCTCCAGGAATAAATTCTTGCTAATTGGCTGGGATTTCTTACTCTCTCACCAGCATGGAAGGACACTAGTTTCTTTGTTTACTTCTTTGTAACACTAATTAAGCAATGAGAAACAGCTTTGGAGGTCTGTGCATGAGAATGTAAGGCGACAGAAGATGTTCCGTCAAGAATCATAATCCTAAAAAATCACTTTATTGGACCTTCCTATGACTGGAAGTGCCAGACCTGTGCTCCAGTCGTGCTAGCAGCTGCTGCCTGCCCAAAATGAGGGATCCAGGGAAACTGTGACAAGCAGGGATCACCAGGGATGCAAAGGAGGATCTTGGATGGGAGCAAGGCAGAGAGTGGTGATGTAAGATTTCCATGGCAACAAGGAGTCTGACTATGGGTCATCTGTGACTCCAGTGCAGAAATAACTCCTCAGGCCTTCTGTAAATAAGTAAGTGCCTGGAGCTTGATCCTTCACTGGTATAGGTTCAGACTTGTGTGGTTGCTTTTGATACATGACTCATGCTGTGAACATATAGCTTGTGGAAAAAGAAAAAATAACTTACAGTCCCCTGCTGCTTTTTTAATGTTTTTAGAAAGCCTGTCTCTTTTTAATGGAGATTAATTTTTTTAAAATATAAACGTAGATTCCTGAAAATATAATAATTTGTAACATAACAGTTTGGTTTATGAGATCTGCTGTGTCTGTTATGAAAATCTTCCATAACTTATAGTTCATAAGAGCAAAGGTAGAAGCATCTCAAATCCAATGTTTTTGATTCAAAAATTTTGTCTTCTGGAGAACATTCCCAAACTCAAATCCTATTTTGCATCATGTGTGATGCTTTAAAAAAATCCTGGACTCCACTCTTAGAATTAGAATGAATGTGTTTGAGCTAACTCCTGTGTTTTGAAATAAAGCTAGAAAAATTACTATAAAGTGATCCTGACAGTCAAACCAAGAATAAAGCTATAAGTATCTGATAAAAAATAAAATGTCAGAGGGAAGACAGAGGGAAGACAGAAAGGAAAAAATCCGATCTAGTTCTCTTTCCTGTGCTAGGATTCAATGTAGCTTTTAACTAACTTGTGATACTATCTTTTCATGGCAAATGTTTTCTAGGGTTCCCAGTGTCATAAATAGTATCCATTAGCATCATCCCTTTGGTTTCCTTAGCAACTGAGACAATCAATTCAATGATAGTTTCATCGGCACAGAAAAGCACCAGCTACCAGAGTTATGGACAGAAGCACAAAAAGCAGGTAGGCTGGAATCTTTTTGTCTGCAGACAAGCTTTATTTCTTTCTCTCCTTCTTTCTATTTTATGAGTTGCAAGCCTTAAATCACAAATCAAGCACAAATCTCTTCAAACTGTGCTGTGCTTATGCATCAGCGATGGTTGATGCTGACTCTAAGGGATTCTCAAATCCACTCAGCCCAGCTGCGAGAAGCTTGATATTTTAGCTTCACAGCCTGAAAACCTTCTTCATTTTCATATTTTGGATTGGGTGTGAATATATAATCTTCTTTTTTTGAGTATTAATTAGAAACGTTAAACATCAGGGTCATGCTGGGACTTGTTTCAATGGGTAGAGGAAAGGGGCCTGGTTGCTGCTGCTGCTGCTTTCTACATTCCTTTCCATTACAAAGGGGTAACATGCAGTTTGTGTTTTCTGTCACTCAGATCCACTCTGAAGAAGAAATTCAGAAAGCAAGTAGGAGTTGCAAAAGGCTAAGGTTCATATATTGCTCTGCAGATTTCACTTGTGAAGGAAGATGATATGGCTGGGAGGTCTATTCCTGTTAAATGTCTATTATATATATTTTTTATTTTCTAGAGTAGCTTCTTTAATGTCCTGCTGGAGCTTCAGTCCAACTCTGTATGATTCTGTCTGCAGAAAGGCTTTCTTCTTTCAGTTTGCACTGCATTGTCACTACTAAAACATCAGTAGGGAGGAAAGTAGTGCTATGATAGTGAGTTATTAGAAAAGCTCTATACTATTTACAGAAAAGTTGTTTTTTTTTTTCTCTTCATTTAATTTTTCTTCATTTCTTCAGAGGGGGACAACTGGATATATTCTGAAGGAATACAGCATGTAAGATGAAAACATGACTGTGTCAGCTGGTACTCCCGAAACACAGACAGAAGTGTTGTTTTGTTACTTTTGTTCATTTAGATACTTAAAAAAATTATTAAAAACAAAGTTAATATCAAGCCTCTTGAAGTAGCTGCAGAAGGTCCCTTAGGTTCCTGTGGGGACTTCCCAAGCTAACCAGAGAACATAAAAATTTATTAAACAATAAATTCACTGCATGATTTACTTAGTTCTGATGACTGCTGCTCCTGAACTCCAACAGTTTCTATATCAGTCCTACCAATCCTTAAGCCCACCACCATGAGTAAGATTTCTTGCAGGTTTCTGAGTTCAGTGTTGGAAAAAATCAGGTGGACAAGTCAGGCTTGCTCACTGTCATGAGTACTGGGAATAGTGCTCACCCCCTGAAGTAACAGGACACTGTAGGATGACTCACTGGCTTTTTTGGGATTCTGCTTTCCCCCAGATGCTTTGTGATTCAGTTCCTATAGGAGCTGTGACAAGTTCAGACTGATGGCCACAGAGAACTATATCCCAACTTAACTGAGACCATGAATTTTTTTAGAATGTAAGAATGTCTTCATAGTTACACTAATGGAGGTGTTGGAAGCTGTTCAACAGTCTTCCAGCACCATTACCTTAGTTCTAGTGGAACTTCAGTGTGGCACTTTTCTGTCGGGACTCCTGTAAGGATGTAAGCTCATTTGATCTGAGGTGGAGGAGGAAAAAGGCATGGCCTCTTAGGCATTTTAGAGCTGTTGCTCGATATCTCATGTGAGTGCTGACATTTGTCATCTGTTTTGGTTTCACCCTGGTATGCAATGTGTATGCAGATTTTTTTTTCCCCTCCCTGAGTGTAACAGACCAACTAATTTGCATCCAGTTGGATGCGTATACATCACCTGTCATGACCATGTGTCCCTCTTGTGACTGTGTAAGCATCTTTCCCACACACACCTTCTTTTTTTCTTCCTCCTCCACTTTGCTTTTAACCACCTTGATGTTTTCGGCAGAACTCAGCACAACAGATCTGAGTTCACTCCTTTCTACTGGACATCACTGGCATGAGCAGCAGTTGCTCAGGGAATTGCACGTTATGGATTTGATGTTTGTATATTTAATGAACATGTTAACTGCAATTGCCAACATGTTAATAGTGTGAATGCTTGGCTGACAAGCACAGGTATCCCCCGACTAATTGCCATGCCCAGAATTAGATTTTTGCTTTTGCAAAATTGCAGGAGGCATTTGCAGATTTGAAACTTAAAACTGTTGTTCTCTACTCAGTTCACAGGGTTTGGTGAATGGTGTGGAGAGAATGCAATTTTGATGCTAAACTAACTGGGCTACGAACACAGCATTTTAGATATGTGGGACCATTTGGAAATTTGTTCATGGACAAACTGCCATATACTTGAAAGACCCCAGATAATAATTGGTTGAGTCACTTTGTGAACGATCTCTCAGAATTAAGGGAAACTGTCAAAACCTAATAATTATTTTGAGATGAGATGTACTTATTTCCATGATCTTTAACCAAAGCAGGGTAGCCACCACTGACACTTTGGGTTTCTGCACTGTCCCTCTTCCATGGTGACAGGAAAGTGCAGTTTACAGACAGCTGATGCAACAAGGTAATATTGATGAAAGCAATCAATATGTTTTCACTAGACATACAGACACCATGATGATGGTACAATTCAGTGGTTGCTCCTAACAAATAATTAGATATTAATTAAAACAGGTCTTGACCTTCAGTGAAATCCATATGCTCAATTAATACTTTTTAATTGCTAATGCAAGTAGAGGGTGAAAGTGTGAGCAGCATAACAGCAAGTGACTCATTCCCTATTGACCAAGTGACATGGGACTGTACGTGTATATCTTTGTGAAAATAAAGGCTGCAGAAAGAACTTAAAACCAAATTAATTCCGCTAATATTTTTTTTTATTCTGTTAGAGAAGTGGCTTATGAGTCAACTATCACAATACTCAGGACTTCTGATAATTAGGACAAACCACACGTTAAGGGAGTTCTTCTGTGTTCAGATACCTAGTGGCCTGGAAAAGAATTCAAAGGATCCAAGCAGAAATGAAGTTTAAGGACCTTCAGGGCAGGAAAAAGAGGAGATTTTCCAGAAATGGTTGTGAAAACATCCAGGATAGGTTCAAATAGGATGGCCCCAAGTCAAAAGCACTTTTGGAAAGCAGGAGGAAAAATTTCTGTTTGAGAATCATTTGAACTCTCTTTGACTTTCATCAATTAAGCTTGAAAATATCTTCTCTGTAGAAGCTTTGTATAATATTTATTTTCCTTATATTATAAATATTTATTATACAAAAAATACATAACATATAAAGTCGGGACATATGCAATAAGCTGATCATATCAAGGGATTTATTTTCCCTTTTTCAGATGATTTTCCCTCAAGGAAACAAAGTGCAATAATCTTATTACCACATAAATGTTACTGAGAATATGTTAGGTGTGCAAGAGCTACAAGAATTGAAAATAATTTCAAAGTGAAATCCTGTGGATGCAAATATGCAGCTAGCAAGAATTTCTCTTGCTTCTTTCCAGTCCCATGAGATATTTTTCTCTCTCACGGATGATATTAGCAGAGTTCTATAAGCTGTGAACACCTGCAACCTTGCAGAGCTTTGTTTATAGTACAGTAGGAAAATATTTTGACAATGGGTGTTTTAGGATTTTAGCCAATCACCCCAAGGGGTGGCTGATCCTTTGACCAATTACACTATGAAGAAAAAAGTCTATAAAAGAGTTGTAAAATAATTAAATAAAGGAATCTTGCTGCACAATTCCTGCCTGTTGGATCTCTCTTCTTCTCCCTACCACTGCGCGACACTGTGATAAAATGTTTACCCAGCAAATTAATCTGCAAGCATAGTTACATTTGCTGTAACTATAATGCTGTGTATTTAAGAAATAACCCACAGCACCAAGAGATTTCATTGGCCTTTCAGAAACAGAGGAATGTTGATATTAGGTTTCATGGCTTGTTCCACTCCACTAGCCTTTGTAAGCTACTTTGTATGTCACTACTTGTGTCAACCACCGGGGTATAGATTTGGTATTAAAACAACATCAGCCTAAGTGCTTTGAGCAGTCATCCTTATCATGAGAGAATCTGTTAACTATCCTGTGAAATGGACTTGTTGGAAGCAAACAGCCTGGAAGAGGGAATAAATTACTTGCCTGCCATCAGCCCTCCTTTGACAGTGTACTCAGATTGAATTCTAGTCTGGCAAAGTGTGATAGAAATTTACAGCTTGCTCATGTAAAAGTGTTCACAGCCACAGTGGAGAAGAGTGGCTGTGAACAGGAAACAGTGGCTGTGGTGAAGAAGAGCAGAGCAATGATCCTGCAAACAGCTCTTTTCTTGTAAGGCATCTCCCATTTTCATCAATAAAACATTTTTATTAAAAAAACTGAAAAAAGTGAGGTGGATTTAAAAATAACAAGAAACAACCCCTTTTTCTCCCCTACTAGGAAGACATTACCCAGCAAAAATGGGAGTCATTGCATTCCTACTCTTAAGAGCCTGAAACATGTTCTGCTGCCAGGTGAATGAGCTGTGCTCAGGTACCAGCAGAAATATCTTGTTTTTCCTGGGCTCTCCAGGAGTGGCTGTCTTGTAGTAAGAGAGTAACTTGCTGGGATGTGTCTGCTTTTAGCTTTCATGGCTTCCTTTCTAGTCATCCTGTGCCTGAGTAAAGATTTCCATATACCACCCTGATGTACTAGGGGAAGGAGCAACTTTTCAGATCTGCTGCCTCCCTCTTCACTGTAGAACATGGTATCTGACACTTTTGCAAGCACAGAGAAAACAAAGCCAGGACAGTCCCTTGTTTCAACTTGTCTTGCTGTCAAAATGGCTTTTAAAATACCTTGTCAATTAATCTCACTGAAACTACTAGTGAAGGTTCTGCTAACTCTTTCCTTGCAGCTCTGTTTGTTAATTCATTTCCAATTTGGAGATAGGTTAGTAGAAGTGGCAGTGGCAAATTGCCCTCCTATCACTGCAACAGAAGAGGTAAAATTGGGTGATGCCCCATATACTGCAAGCTAGGTAGTCTTCTGCTAAAGAGAAAATGGGATACTTTAAATGAGTATTTTGTCCCTTGAAATCTGCATGCCATATTAATAAGGCCATTTCACTGTATCTATACACCACCAGTTGGAGTTGGTTACTCAGCACCTATTTGACTGGCAGGAACTGAGCTGGGAGACTTTCCTTATATAATATTGGTAAAAAGATTAAATTGGTGAAGCATTCAGGCTACTAATCCAATACTTAGTCATTGCAAGATTCATCTGTTTTGGTTTCAGAGACCCTGGTTTTCTATGATACTGCTGAATTTATCATTCAGCTTAGTTCCATTTTCATTCACCTTCAGCCCTCAGTGAAATATCATTGCCCACCTACAGGTTCATTTGACAGCATGAAACAGCAAAAGGATCCCTTTTCAGAGTAAGTATTTTAATTTTGGATTGCTAATAACCATAGCACAGTCATTATGTGGTGATGTGGAAGTGCCTGTGGTTTCAGCAAGCCACAGAAACCATCAGTGTTTTATAAGTTTAACAGAGTGCTAACCTTTACACAGGAATTTCCTGCTCCTTTCTTAGAACATGATTTCAAAGAAGACAGGTACTTATATTTAGAAATAGCCTGAGAATGAAATGTTCTTGCTTGGGCTGTATCAGGGTTCATTCATGCTTGTGAACATCAGGGACTTGCTTTGCAGAGTAAGTTGAATGAAATGAGGCATTTTCCAACAGAGGTTCCTAGCAGTCCTTTCTGAAATAAATGGAGTAGCTGATGGCTCTCAGAGCCACTATTGGTGAGATACAGTGTGTTTTAGATAATGTAAGGGTGGGGTTTGCCTTTGTTTTCTACCACAAATTATCATCACACTGAAGTACTTTGTCAAGAAATACTTTACAAGTATCACGAACACTGTTTAATCTCCCCACCTTTCCAAAGAAGCTTGTACTTGTTGTGGCTGTAAAGACTGGCAATTGAACCGGCTGATGTACATAGATAATTTTTGGCTCGTAGGAGAAACTTGTTTTTATCGACCATTCTTCATTAGCTTTTTCCCCAACAGAACCTAAGATGTGTCCACCTGGAAACTTTCTCTGAGGGTAATATGCACTTTAAGAAGAAAGAACTGTTAGACACCTCTCAGCAATTGCCTTTTACAGTGTTTAATTAATTCTCTAACCTCAAGTCAATATCATATGTTTTTCAAGAGTGTTAAACCTTACGTTGCAAGCAGTTGCATAAGTGCACCCCTTGAATGACAACATCTGTTGCCCTTTGTTTTGTTGCCTGTACATCTGTGGCACCCAAGAGGCAAAGGTGTCTCCTCAGGGCTATCTGACAATGCCCTGTCACAGGCATGCACAAACATGACACCCTCGCTGTGCATTTCCTCATGGCATTAGACACAACACCAGAGCATGAAGAATGAGGACACTTCTGATAAGATAAAATAAGATTTTCTTCTTTTTTGTAAGAGATGTGGGAGATCATGTGTACTCTTAACTCCTAGTATATTCTCGATAGATAACTTTATATTATTTCTGTAAAACCTAGAAAACTCGGTTCCTAAAGGCTCCGATTCCACTGTACCACAAATTCGAGTTATAGTTGGCTTCCTGTAGTTCCTGCACGTATTACCTCTATTCGTGCATTCAACATCAAGTTTGTAGCCAGGAAAGCAAAACAAGAAAGAATACAACGTTGGTTGTATAGGAAGTGCTTTAGTGTATGGGAGGGCCAAACCATATCCTTCCTGTTGGATAAAACTGTATTCCAATGTGAATCTCTCTCCCCCCTGGAAGTTGAGATTAACAGGATTGATCTCTTTTGTGAAGTACCTTAATATCTATCAGTGAAAGAAATAGGATAACACACAGGCTGCTATAAAACTTTGGAGTGAAATTGTGCCTCAAATTAGGAGTGTTTCTATTGCCTTACTTCCCTAAATGTATCAGTTCTGAGGCATAAGCATCTTTAAAGGAGTAGATATGATAGATCATTAATTGCAAAATTGAATTTCACTGTTCCAAACTTATTTTTCCATTAGCTCAAGCACCTAGTAAACACCCAAAATGTGTTCTTGAACAAATGAGTTCTTGGAAATTTTCATGTTGTAGTCAATGCACTTGTACTTTATTTCAGAAAGGAGCAGCAAATTGCATCTCCTGAGGCTAAGCAAAAAGCCAAAAAAAAGCCAAAACAACCCCCTTTAATTGTTTGTTTGGGGTTGGGTTTTGGTCTTTTTTCATGATGTAAAAAATGGCCCTAAATATCCTTTAGGAACATTTTTACTTTGTGTCAGAATAAACACAATCTTAATCTCCTATATATTTTTGGGATTTTGTTTTTATTTATTTGTGGGTTTCCTGTCTGTGGTTGGGATTTTTTTGGTTTGTTTTTTTTAAATTTTTTTAAAGCGCACAAGTATTGAAGTAAATGATATATCAATACACAGAAATTGGAATTTTAAATACTAGGTAATCATAAACAAATGATAAGAAAGGGGAGTCCTCCTGTTTCCATCAGAAATCTTGGCTGATCTAAACCCTTATTTTTTTAGAGATGTTAGATATTAAGTCCACTCATAACGTTATCTCTGTGAATTGTATCTGTTGAAATCATGTCCAGGTGAACAGTCTTTTGGCAAGTATAGCTACAGAGAAATGTGGTTAGAGTAGCTGGGAGTTATGAATCTTTTCTACTAGAGATGTTAGGGACAAAAAAAAAAGAATCAGATTAAACATGTTTATAATAAGCCTTTCATCAGTGCTTTTATAAAGCTGCCGCAAACATGGTGAGTGTGACACAAAATCACAGCCATTTCAGATTGTTTGTGCAGGAGCTCTGAACAAATGTAAACCTGAAATGGCCATGGATATTTAGGAAACCAACAAATTGACCTGAAAGTGTTGCTTCTATGTAACATTTAAATACATTAGACTTAAATTAATTGTCTTGCAAATAAAGATATTCAAGTAGATTTTGTAATTGCTCCGATAGGGTCTATGCTCTGTTGTATGAAGATCCCATTCAAAAGAGTCTTATTCAAAGGAAGAACAGAACTTGGGAGAGGAGGGTGACCCTGCCTATGGGAAAGGCAGAAAAATGGGAATCTACCATGGATATGTATTCAGGGCTAATTAGAGGTTAATTAATGTAGATGGATGGCTTGTTTTTGTTTTGTGTGTTAAAGATGCACAAATACTGACTTATGTATTATTGCAACATTAGAGTTTTGGGTAGTGTTGCTGATCTGTTTTTCCTTATCAAGGTAATTATTACGTTAAGAATACGTCTTAACCAATTTCCTAGAAAAGTGTTACAGCGGGGATTACTGCAACAAGTATATTTCAAACCAGGAGTCTTGTAGAAACGAAGTAGATGACATCAGATTCCCACCAAGGTCATCAATAAGATCACAGCAATGTCTCCACCGACCAACAAGAAGGAAACACAAGCTTTCCTAAACACCATAGGTTTTTGGAAAATGCACATTCCCGAGTACAGCCAGATCGTGAGTCCTCTCTACCTGGTTACCCGCAAGAAGAATGATTTCCACTGGGGCCCTGAACAGCAGCAAGCCTTCACTCAGATCAAACAGGAAATTGCTCACGCCATAGCCCTTGGCCCAGTCAGGACAGGACCAGAGGTGAAGAACGTGCTCTACTCTGCAGCCGGGAACAATGGTCTGTCCTGGAGCCTCTGGCAGAAGGTGCCTGGTGAGACTCAGGGCCGACCACTGGGATTCTGGAGCCGAAGCTACAGAGGGTCTGAAGCCAACTACACTCCCACAGAGAAGGAAATCCTGGCAGCTTATGAAGGAGTCCAGGCTGCCTCAGAAGTAATCGGCACAGAGGCACAACTCCTCCTGGCACCCCGACTACCGGTGCTGGGGTGGATGTTCAAAGGAAAGGTTCCCTCCACGCATCACGCCACCGACGCTACTTGGAGCAAATGGATTGCCCTCATCACGCAGCGCGCCCGAATTGGAAACCCAAGTCGCCCTGGGATCTTGGAAATAATTACAAACTGGCCGGAAGGTGAGACTTTTGGGTTATCTTCTGAAGAAGAAGAGGAGCAGGTGACACGTGCCGAAGAAGCCCCACCATATAACGAGCTACCAGAGAGTGAAAGACAACACGCCCTCTTCACTGATGGTTCCTGCCGAATTGTAGGCGCTAGCCGGAAATGGAAAGCTGCTGTATGGAGCCCCACACGACAAGTTGCACAGGCTACTGAAGGAGAAGGTGGATCGAGCCAATTTGCTGAGCTCAAAGCTGTCCAATTAGCCCTGGACATAGCTGAAAGAGAGAAGTGGCCAAAGCTCTACCTCTACACTGATTCATGGATGGTAGCCAATGCTCTGTGGGGTTGGCTGGAAAGGTGGAATAAGGCAAACTGGCAGCGCAGAGGAAAACCAATCTGGGCTGCTGAAGAGTGGAAAGACATTGCCACTCGGGTAGAGAAGCTATCCGTGAAGGTCCGTCATGTAGATGCTCACATCCCCAAGAGCCGGGCTAATGAAGAACATCGTAACAACAAACAGGTAGATCAAGCTGCGAAAATAGAGGTGTCCCAGATAGACTTGGATTGGCAACATAAAGGAGAACTGTTCCTAGCTCGATGGGCCCATGATGCCTCAGGTCATCAGGGCAGAGATGCCACCTATAAGTGGGCACGAGACCGAGGGGTGGATCTAACCATGGACAGCATCTCCCAGGTTATCCATGATTGTGAGACATGCGCTGCGATCAAGCAGGCCAAGCGGGTGAAGCCTCTGTGGTATGGTGGGCGATGGTCCAAATACAAGTATGGGGAGGCCTGGCAGATTGATTACATCACACTGCCTCAAACCCGCCAAGGCAAGTGCTATGTGCTCACAATGGTAGAAGCCACCACTGGATGGCTGGAGACCTACCCTGTGCCTCACGCTACTGCCCGGAACACCATCCTGGGCCTGGAAAAGCAAGTCCTTTGGAGGCATGGCACCCCTGAGAGAATCGAGTCTGACAATGGGACTCATTTCAAGAGCAGCCTTATAAACACCTGGGCTAGAGAACATGGCATAGAGTGGGTGTACCACATCCCTTACCATGCACCAGCAGCTGGGAAGGTTGAGCGGTGTAATGGACTGCTTAAAACCACCTTGAAGGCACTGGGTGGGGGGACTTTCAAAAACTGGGAGATGCATTTAGCAAGAGCCACCTGGTTAGTTAACACTCGAGGTTCCACCAGCCGAGCAGGCCCTGCCCAATCTGAACCCCTACAAACAACAGACGGGGATAAGGTTCCAGTGGTGCACATGAGAGGTATGCTTGGAAAAACTGTTTGGGTAAAGTCTGCCTTGAGCAAAGACAAACCCATCCGTGGGGTTGTTTTTGCTCAGGGACCAGGTTGCACCTGGTGGGTGATGCAAAAGGATGGAGAGACCCGATGCTTACCTCAAGGGGACCTTGTTTTAGGGTGAACTACCCATGGCTCTGTACTTGTATCAGTATCAGCATGTATATTTGTATATAATTTGGGTAATGCATAGATTTATATGGTTAAAAAAGTTAAGTTCCATGTAACATGTTAGTATGGGAAAAAATTCGGGGTGGATAATGTTGGGGTTTTAGTTTAGTCTTAGTTTTTTTTCCTGTTAAAGGAATTTTCTCCCATATGCATGTTGCTAGGGGACAAATAGCTGTACTTAAGAAAGACAAAAAGGGGAGTGGGGCGGGCCTGGCTACTCTTTTGTCTACACCTGGGTGTGGGGTCAGTTCGCTCGGAGCGTCCGGAGAGAGAAGCTGCAGAGAAAGGAGCTGCTGCTTTCTTTCTTTTTGGCCGTTCTTTCTTCCTGCTGGAAACAACGCCGGGACCCCAAAAGCCGCTTTCCCTGCCCTGCTGGAGACCGGGCTGTGGCTGCCCTGCCCTGCTGCTGCTTCGAGCTTTCGCTACGCTGTAGCCCTGCTCGCCCTGCTCGCCTGGGCCTCCGTGGGGTTCTCCCATCTGGATACATCTCGTCTGCCACCCGGGATTTGCGTCCGTCCCTGCCGTTCCAGCCTGCTGTTCCTGAGAGCCCGGGATCAACTGCCCAGGGGTTTGTGAAGCCTTTGTTCCATCCTTCCCGGGATCCCAGAGCACCAGAGCCGCGGGTTTCCCGAGCTCGCTCCGGAGCGCCCCCTGCAGCCGCGGGGGAACCATCGCACCTGCCCTGCTCACCGGGAGCCGCCAGCGCCCCTGCCGGCTGCGAGCGGAACTGCACCCGAGGGGAAAGGGCCCGACAGCCGAGAAGGCTGGGACTGGGTTTGTGATTGCTGTTACTGCCATAGTTGTTGTTGTTTTTGTTTGACTGGTTATATACATATATATATATAGTAAAGAACTGTTATTCCTATTTCCCACATCTTCGCCTAAAGGCTCTTGATTTCAAAATATAATAACTTGGAGGGAAAAGGGGTTATATCTGCCACTTCAAGGGGGGCCTCTGCCTTCCTTAGCAGACACCTGTCTTTCAAAACCGAAACACCAAAGCAGCAGGAGGAGGAACAGGCCTTGATCTCCCATTAGCACCTCTTTGCTTTTCCCTCCCCAGCCTCCCAACAAAGTGCTGTTGCTGTCCCTGGATCACCAGCAATGCCACAATCTGATGTTTTGAGTCAGGGATAGTGTGTAGAAGATTGTCAGTGGCTGCTTCCAAACCGAGGGTGACCACTGGGGGGTTTATTGCTTCTTTTTGCTTAGCAGAAGCTCCTGGTGCCAGAGACTCCATCGTCTCCTCACTGGTCTCCTGCAATGCATCCATGGATGTTGCACACTGCTATTAGAATTGGGCAGCAGGTGGTGAATTAAAGGATTCATCTGCCAAGAAGAAAAGAAATGTTTGGGGTTTTTTTCTTTTCCCTATTGCTTTGTGTTTGGTGAGAAGATGCAGCCAGTGCTAAAACCACTACGGCTGCCTTGGGGGCCCTTGTCCTGCTTCTGTTACTACCTCTCTGCTGTTGCCTTGTTCCTGCTGCTTATACAGCAGGGCCTTGTGCTTTGCTAGGAAACAGTCTAACACATTTTTGGGGTGGAGACCTGACAGTATTTTGGAGCTGAATAAAAGGCAAGAAGGGTAGTAACCTTCTCTTGTTTCTGTTTGGGTTTTTTTTTTTGTCTTTCTTTTCACCCATGTTTCCTCTTGTGGTTTTTGTTGTCACTAGACTGTCTCATGCCGTCCCCAGCCAACTTCATGTTCTCTTAAGATTTATCCATCCAGACACAGTAATGCAACCGAGAAAGGGTTCTTTATAATTGCTTTCCCTCTGAACTAACATCTAAATTCTAGTATCAATGCTGATGTTAGATTAACAAATTAAATTCTGTATTTTCACTCCCTCTTCAATGCATGTTTCTGCAATGTTCCCAATATTCTAAGCAAACGCTGTCTTTGCTTTCCTTTTTCCTCTGTGTTTAGGCTAATGGTTAAATTTCTGAGTTTCTTCCTATCAAAGCATCTCCAGTCAAGTAAGAAGACTTTTTTTTAAGAACAGCTGTCCAATTATTTTCGCTGGTGATAGCTATAATTATATTCTGTGGTCACAGTGACAAGCAAGTGTAATTAGGTTTCCAGTTTCATGGTATAAGTTCATCACCATAGAAATGAGGGAAGACTTCCTATGTGTAGGATGTTGGGACATTGATTAGAGTAGTATTTTATTAAATATTTAAATGTGGCAATTCCTGTCCTGTTCTTATAGCAGGTGCACACATTTATATTGGAGAGTCAGATGCTATACATGTTTGTGGTGGCATATTCTCCAGGCTCTTCTGGAACCCATTCAATTGCTAGTGATCATTTTGGATTGGGATTTTAGGCTTTGCATGAATTGATGTCTTTCTAACATCATCTTCCACAGGAAATTATCTCTGATTAGTAGCTGGTTTAAGTCCATAGAGAAGGAACAAAGGATATCTGTGGGTCTGGGGCAGAGAGATGGAAAATGACAGGAACTTACACATCCTTTGTGCTGTACAAGCATAACTTTTCCCTTGTGCAAAGCAAGTCTGGACTTGACATAGCCCTGTAGGCTTCAAGAATATAATGTATATTATATTATTAAATATACAGTATTTTATTATACGTATATTATTAAATATACTGTATTAAATCAAACCTTCAAATAATTCAGTAGTTCTGGGATTAAACTAGATTTGCATATCAAAATCCCAGTGATAATCAGATGAAGGATTCAGCCTTTTGTCTCTGTGGACAGTACTCTATCAAAAACATTTGGTCAAGTTCTTTTTGACGTTGAAAAGTAATAACTCTGTAAGAACACTAATTTTTTCAATAGCTCTGTTCTAAACATACCATTGCACAACATAGCCTTTTCTTTACTTCCAATACTCCACTAATTTGAGACTAAAATATCCCTTGATACATCAGGGGAACTTTTGTAGTCTTCATCCAATAAAAAGAGGAAATATTTCGGAGCCATCTGACTTAAACACAAGGCAGTCTGAAAAGAGGTAATATATAACACCGTATTTAGTTTATTTTAGACTTGTTCATGTTTTAGTGATTGAAGTTTTCAGACTCTTATGAGAGTGTAAAATGAGCCCTTAGAAAAATAAGGCCTCTGTTTCCCTGGTGGGATTGAAATTTCATGGTTTTTTTTGTCATTGGTTTAACCACGGTAATAGTCCTCTGTGTAGCTCTGTGATGGCAAAACGAGGAACCTGAAGCCCTGCCTCCAGAGCTGCTCCAAGTTGGTGAGTCTGGGGATTTCCTCCTGTTGCAGTTATATTGTTTCTTATTGTATCTATTCCTGGTATAGTTCTTCAGAGCTTCAGCATGCCGATGGTAGTGACATTAATGGTTAATGACAAATCGTATGCATGAAGGATTTGTAAAGCCCTAGAGTATGATTAGACAGATTGTTAATTTTTGAGAATACAAAGTGATCTCTTGATATAAAAGAACCTTCCACTGAGAATATCAGTGAAGGTAAAATACCTATTGGCTTAATTGTAACCTGTTATACCCAGAGGAAATTAAAAAAAAAAAAAAAAAAAAAAAAAGAAAAGCAATTTTGAGAGTCCCTGTGAATCTGAATCTATACCTGACTACTGGGATCTGCTTCAGCATTGCTTCCATGCTTTGCGAACATGATAGATGCCAAGATGTGGGGACAATGCCCGGCAAGACCTGTTCCTCCTTTCCCTTGCTCCAAGCTACCTTGACCAGCTTGGCTTTAGTGGCGTGCAGGGAGCACGTGACCTGTGAATGAAAGTTGGTATCTGGTCAGCGAGGATTCAGGGAAAGGGGTCCTAAGTTTGGCTTAGCAGGTCTGCTCTTCAGCCAGTGAGCACGTGTGCACTTGTACTCTCTAGTGGATAAAGGGAAATGTTGACCCTCATCTTCCCTCCTGATGTTTGCAATCGTGCAAGTAGCGTGGTGCTGCTGGTGCCTGGAGATCTCTTCCCATGGGCGCTGCCTGTGGTGAAGGTCACCTTGAGGGAACTCCTCCTGCGTGCAGAGGGAGTACAGAGCAATAGAGTTATAAGCATATGCAAAGAAATCACTTCATTGGAAAAGGACATTTGGATTCAGGAGTTTTCATTGGTCTACAAAACTCTCCAACAGTACTGAGCTCACCCACTTATGCTGAGGATGGCATTTATCCTCAAGGATCCAAAGTTTTCATAAAACCTAAAAAGTATGTGAGCCATGTCAGTCCAAGGAATGGGGATGTATGACAAGTTCTTGGAAAAAATGTCTTTTGTTGTAGGCTTAATATTTTTAAACAGTTTCTAGGAAGATTTTTTTTATTTCAGATTTTTATTGAGAGTGGAAAGAGAAAGGACTTCTAGGCTTCTCAGCTACAGACCTGTGACTAGGAGATATCAAGAAAAGATGATTCATTCAAACATGGTGGTGATGTGGGATGAATAAAAAAGAGAATCATCCCACTGCAGGAAGACTCATTTGGTTTTGTAGTAAGTATTCAGTATTTTGTCCTGATTAAATCTGTTATTCTTCCTGATGTCAGTTTATGTAAAAATAATAAGCTGGAGTTAGCCCTATTTTAAATGAACTAAACTAGAGTCAAAGTGAAACAAAAGTTTTATATTTTTATCAAATGTAAAAGCTATAAAAAGGACTTTAGCCACTTCTCAGTAAAAGTAAGCTTATCATCGGGGAACAAAACTCCTTGAGAAGTCACTTTTGATTGATAAGACACTTGCAATTTAATGTGCTAGTGAAGCAAAATTTAAGAGCACAATAGATTGTAAGGAACAGATTGTTTTTCAGTTTGTTGGCAGTTCTGAAAAAAAAAAAAAATTTCAGAAGTGAACATTTCAAGTGCATTGCAATTTGTTTCATGTCCATCACCACTTCTTTTGATCTGACACAAATTTTTTGATTCTGATTTTTCTCTTGAGCACTTTTAAAAACAAAAACGTGAGGTGCTTGATGTGAAGAAACTGTTAGTTTTTGACTGCTTTTCTTTTTTTCATATGGATGATTGAACAGAATGTTTGAACTGTTTAGTTTTCTCTGTTCAAGTGTATAAATGTATTCTCTGCTCACTTGCTTCTGTGAACGAAAAAGGTGAAGTCAAAATGAAAGTGATATAGTGGTGCTTCATAGCAAGTGTGCATGGAGGATTAATTTATTCTGTGCTGGCTGTGCAAGAAAAAAAAGACAACAAACAAGAAAAAAAGTACTCTTGTTAGAATTTATTTTACCTGTATGAAGGCTGTTCAACAGTGCCATGTTAGAATATATTGAAAGGATCAAAGTGAGAAAGATAGAAAAAGATGACTACTGAAAGAAGTCAAGGGTTTTAAGAATGCCAGAGGGAAATCCACTCACTAGGACAGTGGTTGCTAGTGTTAGGTTTGCAGGTCCACTCAGTGTTTGGCAACCAGGGATTTTGGGGTTTGCTCCTGAAATGATTTGGGACAGAAGTCTTTTACCAGTGAATAGAATGACAATGATCATATTTGTGTATATGTAACAAATCAGCTTATTTATACTGCTTTGGTTTTAGTTCTGCTTAAAGAAAACCCCCAAACAAACCATTAATTTTCTTGGCTTAAACCCCCTTTACTTATGGATGTCCTGATTCTCAGCTAGAGTGACAGGTTAACTGTTCCTGAGCTGTGAGTGCCATGGATGTATTTGTAGCAAATATACCTTACTGCTAGAAGGATGCACAAAATAATGCCAGTAAAGTTCACCAAAGTATCTATAACCTTTGGAAACATATTTTCAGTGGTTTGTAAGACACCAAATGCACTCCTACTTGGGGTTGTGAGAAGGACACGTTGATAACCACTCTGTGTGATTTGCCTGTTTTGCTCATGCCTGTAGCACTTGTGGCTTATTAAGAGATGGTGAGTCATCCTGTTCCACATGGCCATTAATTACATCTTTGGAGCGCTGTACTCTGTTACAAGAGCCTGCTTAAATATGAACAGCTGTATGACTCTTTTGCAGAGTCTGCGTTAGAAGCAGAAATAGTCAGATTTAACCACAGGTTAGCATAAGTTATGTAAAAAAAAAAAAAAGTGGAATTTGGTGGAAACTTTGATAAGTCTAAGTGATCTTAATTTTGCTTGACATATCCATTTGGGTAAACTGAAATCTCAGCTGTAGCTTGCACTATA
Organism: Corvus cornix cornix; assembly: GCF_000738735.6. Lineage (NCBI taxonomy): Eukaryota > Metazoa > Chordata > Aves > Passeriformes > Corvidae > Corvus > Corvus cornix. The sequence goes on from NC_046333.1 coordinate 60,452,775, forward strand.
TCTCTCCACATCACTCTAGCTGTTCAAGACAGAGGAGGAGGAAAAAGTCATCTCCCAGAATGTCTGCTCAATAAAGGAGGAGGAGGAGGAGGAGGAGGAATTGGTGAGTTTGTAGTGGTCCAGCCCTAAAAGGGTGCTCGTATTGCACAAGTAAGCCTGCATATGCACATTTATACATACACACAGAGTCACACTTTATATATATATATTTAAAAATGTACTTCAATTTATTCCTGTAAAAAATAAACCATTTAATAACATCATTTCAAAGAGGTAAGCTATACTTTACTGTATTCAGAGTGTCAAGTAGAAAATCATGAAAGTCTTCTGAAATGTCAATGTTACCAGTAGTACAGAATTTCTTCAAAGGATTTGTGATTTCAGATGCTAGGGTTGGGGGGAGGGGATCTTTTACTGGGAATCTAGGGACAATCTTGTGCAACTGTTTTACAAAAGGAGGAAAAAGGATTATCCCACTGAGTTTCCTCCACTGTCCTTTCTTTAAATGTACCTGCAGATAGTTAATCATTGTTATGTATTGTTTTAAAACAATGTGTAATTCATGTACCGAAGGCTGTTTTTTCTCAACTGTATTCTGTGACATTTAATTTAAAAACAATTTCAATATAATTATTACAGATGTTTAAAGTATATCCCTCATAAAATTGAGAACAGATACAAGAAAATGAAGTTAAGTGCTGCTATTGCATTTTCCATTTGGTTGAAACTTAGATGTGTGCATTACTCCCGTGGGAGCACAGTAAATGGAGTGGAATTTTCATTTCATTTGTTATGAAAGACAGTCAGTTCCTCAGATACTTCTCAGTCTAAAATGTCTTTTGTTTTACTAGTTGGAGCTACTTCATTGCTAGAAATAGTGTATTTCTTTTGTACTGTGCAACGCAAAAATCATACTTGAGGTCAAACACACTGCTGCTAAAATGATTTTTCTTTCAAACTCTGTTGTCATAATGAATCCTCTTTCTCCCAGGGTTTTAAACAAAGGCTTAAAAACAATTGTGCCCTGAAAGTTGAGAAATTCCCCTACCTGGCTTCTGCAGCGAAAGCCTCAATTCCAAAGACAACTCTGTTTTAGCATGATGAGCATTTGTCTTTCTTGGTCATGTTTTAAGTTGAAATTGTGGAGTTAAATGAGTATCTTGTTGCATTGGGAAGAAATGCTGGCAGTTCCAGAATTTATTGTCCTCATTCTTCTAAGTGGTACATAGCCTCTATGAAATGGATTCACACTCCAACTACTTTTGTGTGCTCTAATAGCTCAGATGAAGAGGCATTGTATAGATGCTGTACCACTGCAGGAACAAGGCACTTTCCAGAGACAATATTATCATTCTGTACTAATGGAAAAGTTCTCAAAATTCAATGGGAAACCTTTATGAAAGGTAATTTTGTAACTCTTTTAACTGAGCAGAGGATTTTATCTCTTCTGTGGAAGGACTCCAAAGATTTTTTTAAAAGGAACAAATTCTGTGTAAAATCCTTAACCCTTGGTTAAAGCTTTTATCCCAGTGGAATTTCATTTTCTTCAGTGGAGCTATTCATATTTATGTTGTGATAGGGATAACTTCCTCCAAAACCTTTCATTTCTGTGCAAGGTGATTAGTTACCTCCTTGTTAAATCTGCAGGGCTTCTCCCTAAAGTGTGGGGAAAAGGGGAAGGAGAGGACATTAGTAACTCTATTTCACACTTGCAGTATTAAGATCTGATGCTCTGTAGAACAAAAAAGAAACATGTTCTGCAGGTCTTCTCTGCCTCAGAAAATAATAACTTTCTCTGCCTGGCTGATTGTGACCTGTCAGCTACCTGCTTGGGTCAACAATAACAAGAAGGATTGATGGGCCTGGATAGATAGACAGACAGACTGCCATGATGGCATTTTGACTGCCTTGAAATATAGACATATTATTTCCATTTTGTGTAGAGATTCTCTGGATGCAAAATGAAAATAATTTTGCTGGTGCCTCTTTGGTGTCCTAGCATGTCAGTGTCTTAGTTTTTAATGTGGGAGCAAGAAAGATTGTGATCACAGGAAATGAATGCAGCTTGATACACACTGTCCATCTGACAGACAGTGCAAGAGAGTTTGCTGTCTGGCATGTGCTTTTTTGGCTCAGGTTTGTTTCTGATCAGTCACTGACCTCTCCCGCCTTTTTCCTCATGAAGAATTATTTAACAAGTTGAAATCAGTGGGAGCAAAGGGAAGAAATGGGCTCGAAGGCTGGTTGCATCTTAGTGACTCCTGTGTAGGACAGATGAATTAAAAATTTGCAAAATGTGTGCTTTTAAAGCAACCCTCCCTTTCTGGATTTGCTCTCTTTCCTATGCCTTAACCTCGCTGGAGCCACTGCAAGCTGGGCAAAGTAGCAAATCTTACAGCACAGAGTGGTGTAATTCTGAGTTGTGATAAAGAGAAGATGATGGCGTGCATTCCCTTAGTATCCTGGAAGCTACCTGCTGTCTCCTTTTCCCTCCAGCTCTCCTGCTATTCTCACTTAATGGAAAGGATCCTTCATGAGCATTGCTCTGTGTTCTGCTGACCATTAGCAGCTGAGGTGAGCTGTGGGGATGGGGGAGGGAAAGGGGTGAGCTTAAAAGGACATTTGTTCTGGGACAGTTGCATGCACAAGTGAGGAAGCTAAAGGAAGGACAAATGGCAGAACTGTTGTGGACCAGGTGTGGCAGTTATGGCTGGTGATGGGAAATATGCTTCTGTTGGGAATCCATAAATTAACATGCTTCTCACTGAGAAACAGCACTTGTGGTGGAGGCAACTGAGTAGGGAAACATCACTTAATATGGATGCCTTGGGCAAGATGCCCTTTAAAGAGAGACTTCTGAAGCCTGAACCCAGGCTCCTGGTACTGTAAGCATCTTCCAGTGCTTTATTACAAGGACTAATCACAGCATGATAACCTGATGTGAATATAAATCTTTGTGAAATAATTTCATTTTTTTTTCTAAGGTGGGAACTGAGAAAAAGCTAACAAGAATAGTAAGGTGTTAAGAAACTGTGGCCTGATAGGAAAAATTAAGAGAATGGAGTTTGTTACCTAATAGCTCCTTAGCTATTTCTGTTATGGACTATATAACAAGATGAAGTGCTCAGTCTTTCTTACTGCTTATGAGAGGGAGAAATTAACTTGATTTATGTTTATACAGTGGAAAACAATAAGCTTCCATTTAGTTCTGATAGCAGGAAAGAAAACTTTCTACCTGTTAGCCTGATGAAACACTTAGGCTACATGGGGGATGTTTGGTGGATGCCTAAAAAAATTAAGGATTAGGTCAAACAAATATTTTCTGTGTGCTGGATGCTCCCTCAGAGCAGGTGGTGGCTTGGGTCATGCTTGAAAGCTTTTCCATTTCACTGAGTCTTTCTCTGCTATCTTCTTTGCTAGCTTGAAGTGGTTAAATCATACTTACTTGACAGCTGTGGCTTTTACCTTCCATAACAATTTGGCTGAAGGCAGAAAGGGCTGTGTAGAAAGTCTTATACAGAAGACACATGAAATTAATTCAAACCACAAAACCTGAATAATCAACCAGAGATTCAAGATCAAACTTCTCCATCTGAATTGCTGTTTTGTTTGGGATACACTACTGCCCGATAAAACATAATTAGTGACATTTTCCTCACAAAGTTAAGTAAAAAAACAGGGTCTCTGTAATATTATTTTTCCTTTCCAACGAAATTTAGATGAAATTTGGATTAGTCTTCATGTCTGGCCTTTCTCTGTATCCAGCTAATTGGGCTATCTGACTTGTTTGCCAGATGGTGAAAAAGAGGCAGATTGTGTGCTTAAACTCATCCATTAGAAAAAAAGGTAGAAAGAGAAAGGACATTCTCTGGTCTCTCAAGAAGACAAAATAATATAAAAAATGCCACTTGCCTATTAGTTTTGAAAGGTAAGTGACTCACACCTTCCTGGCAGATAAGTTTGATAATGAGTTGTATATAAGGTGCCTTTGTCAAGGCTTCCGTGAAAAGATTATCCCCATGTATCAGATGGTCTGCGCATTCAGTATTGTGCAGATCCCTGGCGCATGGAGTAGGACACCTGGGAATGCCTGTCAGTGTCTGCATTGCCCATGGTGGCAGAAGAAGGAGTGGGAGAGGGGGTACAGGCAGGAGTGGTGCAAAAAAAGGACAGAATAATAAGTCTGTGCAGAGGCTTCAGGTAAGTCAGTGGAGCTTGGATAAAAACTGAAGGTGGAAAATTGCCAGTTCTCTGGAAGCAAAACAGCATTTTGAAGAGACAGACTATGTACTGCTGGGATACAGCCTGACATGAGTAAATTGCAAGCTGAGATAAATATGCCTGGAACTATCAAAAAGAGAGCTGTACAACACACACAAGCCATCCATTACAATTTATGACAGTCCTGCTGGTGTAAGCACTGGTGCAGCGAGAAGGGCATGCTGCTTTTGCAGTCAGTCTTGTTATGGGGACCAAAACATAAGCGAATGCTTAGTTAGTAATTTTAGCCTCTGTCTCTGTTAAAAAATACAAGGGTTTCCTACAGTGTTGGAAATAAGGCAATACTTATTCAGGAAAACGCAAGTGGCTTTTGTCCACAATGTTGAAAACAGCAAGAGAATATAGCTCGTGCCTTGATTCAAAATGCCTGGGCCCTTGACAGGGCCAGATTAAACAGATGAACTTTTAGAGCAGCACATAAAGCTTGTACTGTTTACATAAAATATGGCAATTTATTATAGAGAGCATCATTTAGGCGTAAGTATCTGGAAAATTATTTGGATTAAAGTGATGACTTCCACAGCTTTGTAATCAAAAGCAAATGGACTCACAAAAACAAACTGCAGAAAAGTCTTTTACTGTTTCATTATATGCCTAAAAAAGATCATGGCCCACTCTTCACCACAGTGTAGGTTATGTTAGAAGGAAAATCTTGGGAATTGTTGCTGCAAAAGTGACTGCTGGAAAAAATTACTGGAGTAGAAAAAGCGTCAACTGTCAGCCTAAGGGAAGCGGAACCATTTTTCAGCCTGAAATATATTTCTGTCCAGACGTGGTGCCAACTAGACTGAGTGAATCATGGCCAATTGTAGTGTTTTAAACAATCAGTCCCTCAGAATCCTTTCAGTACAAAAAGACCCAAATCCCACAGCACAGCAAAGTTGGGAGCAGGTCTTGCAAGGCCCTGGCAGGGGAGCCAGAAGACAGTTTAATTCCATTGCTCCCCAAATGTCTCTTTTGTTTACTACCTTTTTTAAGTACCAAAATCTGTGCTTCAAGCAGGAACTTCAGTTGCTATGCGCAGTCGGATTAAATAATTTTCTTTGCTGGGAATGCTAGCAGCTCTGCTAATGCAGGACAAATCCAAGGCGAGGATCAAAGATGGCAGACTAGGAATCATATGACTTCAGGAAAACAGAGCCAGATAAATGGTGGGCTGTAGATTGCTGAGTTGTTACTGAAAGCATTAAATAAAGTTCAGATCTTTGGCAAATAAATCACTGTCTAGAAAATCTGCTTGTTTTGTATTCTTGCTTGTAGAGAATGAAAGGAAGCTGAAATAATCTAGATCCAGTGCCTCGCACAGGTTATGAATCTGCTGCTGCCAGTCAAAGGGAAGGTTTGTCAGGTTCCCTCTGGTACGGTAACCAGATGCTTCGGTCTCTAGACAGAACAACTCAATTTTTATGCTAACAGCTTGGGGATGTTTATTTTTCTATTTCATGCAGTAGTTAAATCTGAAGAAAAATGATTATAATTTGTATAATTTGTATAATTTTTCTCTTAATTTTTGGCAAAACAGATTATCTTCATTTTTTTTCCAATCTGATGCCTACAAATCTTAGGCTCTGTATTGCTTTTGGTGCAGTCTCTTATCTTTTGCTTGACCCTCTGGGGTTGGAAAGTATTGCCTGGAACAGACATTAAGAATTTAAACTTCTTTTGCACTAGAAGAATGGTATCTTGGCAGCAGTGGATAAAAACCCACCTGATTTCCAAAGGCTTAGTGGATTCTCAGGGTTTTGGGATCACTCCAGTATTTGTACAGTTAATTGTTGGTGAAGTAGCAATCACTTCATTTTATGCAGGTGCAGATGAGACGCATGTACTTGCCTCTCAGGAGCTGATATAGGGAGGTATCGACTCTGGCAGAACTCCTTTTACATTATCCAAGTGGCTGAGTGCCTTACCGTGTTTATCCCATGTTTTAAATATCTACTGTATCACAAGTCTCCTTCAATCTAGTTCATGAGCTGAAACTGGAATAGCAGGATAAGCGAAATCCAAATATAGTCTCTTTTTGACCTTTCCAGTACATTTATATGAAGTACTGGAAAAAGCAATGAGGACTGACACAGTTCTCTTGCTTTGTCATATGGCTGTCCTTAGTCATGTTAGCAGTCAGGCACTGTAGGTGCTACTGTAACCCGTCTTAACACTCTAATCCTGAAATAAAATTTGCCATATGTTGCCTTTCCTTTAAATAGCAACCATTCATAAATGTAAGGCTTATTTTTCTCAGCTCAAAAAATCCACTGCTGGCTGAGAGATATTCATATCTATGGCTCTTTTGGGAAATATTGTCTTTATTTTAAGCAGAATTTTGCGACATGAGCATATTGCCATTTACTTACTAGGGCAGGATACTGGCTTTTCTTCAGTGCCCCATGCTCTGTTGAGTACAACTTTATATTTAGGAGAGTTGAGCTCTAAGGGATCTCATGTGGTAATTTCACCATTAAGCTGTGAGAACAAATTTTCTGCTTTGCAACACAGGTTCCTGCTTTCTCCTCTGTAAAATGGTGTTGCAAATGAGCTGCTGACTGTGGTGGTCTCTAGTGGATGGGATGAATTCTCTGGAAAACATGGATTTCCCAGGACATCCATGTAATGGGTTTAACTGTAGCTGTCTGGTATTGTCAGTGATTGTTCTGTTGCAAGGGCTGTGGGATTCAAGTTATAAATAAGAAAAGTCAAGTTTGTTCTAATTGTAGCCAGGTAAAAGGGTTGCAACCTGTGTGCATGCCTGCACTTCAGTCTTTTAACAGCCTGGGTGGTCCCGGAGCTCCTTGGTTAGTCATCTGTGCAGAGGAGATAATGCACTGCTGTGGGACACTGAACTGATTTGAAACTCAGTCATTGACTGAACTACTAGATGTCTCCACAGCTAAGTATTTGGCTTATACTTGGCGTATACTTCACCAAGTATTTGGAGCTTTCCATGTGGACATTTCAGACTCCTGAAGATTTCCCCTAGTGTTTAGAACAGTTTCTTTGCTTAAATACAATTATTAACATGCTGAGTGAAGAATCTGGGTGTCCCAGTGATACCCAGGTGGTTCCTGCTGCAAAACAGACCAAACTGTGCATTGATAAGATGCTTGTGAATCAGTAGAAGCTGTTTCTACAGATGCAGAAGTGGTCATGAAGTACAGTATTTTTAGGTAGGTAAAATGGGTAGGGGGTATTTTCCATGAAGTTTGAGACAATAGCAATGGATCATTCATGTACTGGAGGGATCATCTAGGGGCCATGGAGCGGCTGTATCGAAGGAATCTGCAGAACCACGGTTTGGGGAGTCTTGCCTGACCCAGGTGGAAATGTCACTTGCAACAGACTCCAATCACTGGGACTCTCGTTGCTGTCCAAAGCAAATGATCAGTGCCTCTGACAAATTCAAATCCCTAGGTGTGGGTTATCCTATGCCAATAGTAAACTATTTTTTTTCCTAACAAAACAGTCTATGGGTGTCTGAATAACAGTTTCTTTTTTTCAGTGTCCTTAAATTTCTGATATTTGGATCAATCCACAGCTGACAAGTTTGGGATTATTTTTTCATCCTCTGTTCTTAAAGAGAATTATAACCTGTTTTTCATCAGCTTCACAGAAGCACTGAATTGTTTTAGGCTTCAGGTGGTGAGTAACTTAAGGAGCAACATTGTACGGGTGTAGAAATATCTCAGGGAAAAGAAGATATAATAAGAAGAGAAGATATAATAGTCACTGTTTGTTTATAGACATGCTTGCTTAAGTATTCAGATATATGGGTGGCTTAATAAAAAGAATGAAGAATATGAATCCACTTCATAAGCAGGGTTATTGTGCTCATTGTTGCAGAGATAGACATGACTGCCTAGAGATAAAAGAGGAATTCTCATATCTACAATGAACATCTAGACTCTAAGGTGTATGTTTCAATGTTTTGTTGAAGGGACGTCCTTGTTTAATTTATTGTAATATTATTTTTTAAAATTGCTAAATACATCTGTCCACTTTTAAGATCTTCTGTATCTCCCTTATATTCTCAGAGCTTAGCAAAGCTCTGCATCATTTTAACTAAAGCCCTGCCATTCAAACAAGCACACTTTAATGTATGCTCTTATTTTGGTTTAAACATGGTTTCTATTTGTCCCATTTAAAAATAATAGATACTAAACATTAATTATTTCTACTGTCTCTAAGCATGACAGAATTCGTCATTGCAATGGAGCTTGGCAAAGTGTTTGGAAGCAGCAATGTGGAAAGTTAGTCACCCAGGTTTTAGATGGAGAAATCCTGGAGAATATACAATCCCATGTTGCTACTTTTCTCATGTGATTTGCTGTTCTTGCAGCAAAAAAGGGACCTTTATATTTTTGTCTTTTGCTAACCTCAGGTCAATTTGCAAGGACAGGAGGAGAGACTCTCAGAAAAGGCTTAGGTTTTGCTTCAATTTTCAAAGCTATAAGCTCCTCAAATGGGGTACAGCGTCTTCTGCCAGAGTAGTCAAGGACTTTATGTATGGGTAGGAGGTAAAGGCAGGACTGGGCTGGAAGCTGTAAATCCTGTTTCTGTGTCTTTTCTTACTGTTCTTGTAGTCAGTTGTTGAGACATTTTCAGTAATGTTCTGATAATAACACTTGTTTCCAAATTGTGCACTTACCTATTCTGCTAACCAAAGTCCTTGTATCAAAGGCATTTGAAATAAATTGCAAAGAGATTAAGGTATCTTTAGAATGTTTGTCTACGTGAATTGTTTGTAGACAGATTCCCAGCGTTCCTGCACAGCAGTCATAGAGCAGATGTGCACTAGAATTTATAGGTATAGGCTATAATTTTTTCATCTTTTTTTAGTTTTTTTTTTTTTAACCGTATCTAATCTCTGCTTATGATTTAAACTTAATCCCTATTTGCAGAATTCTATAAAGCAGGTTTTTCTCCATAATGGGAATATCTAAGTTTTGAAAGAATACAAATTGATATTAGAATACAAATCTAAACCAAAACATCTCCATGGTGGCTTAAATGAAAGAAATGGACATGTTGTTCCATTCCTGAATTTGTTGGGTAGGCATGTTGTTATAAAAGGACATGCAGTTTTCAACCAGATCAATTTTTTGACAGGAAAATATTCATCCTAATAAAATATTTTTACAAGTGCTATGGCTGCTTCAATGTTGGTAGACACCCAAGACAAGAAGTCTTTTCTTACCTGTTAAAGATGGCATCTTACCAAAAAACCAGAAACAAATCAACATCTTTTCTTGGAATTCTTTCATCATGAGGCTGGGATCAAAAACCTGCTGCAAGTGCTACCTTTTTCATTGGAAGGGGTTTCCTTCCTCTGACCAATCCTGCTGAACAATTTGCTGTTAGTGTAAGCTGCATCGTTTAGTGTTCAGACTAGTCAGGCATTGACTCAGGGTGAGCCAAAAATTATCAAGTCTGTGGAGCTGATGTCTCACATGGGATGTATTAGTTGCAGCTTTTCAAATACAGGAATTTTTATTGAGTACTATCTCTTTTGAATAATTCCTTAGATATTCTCATCCTGTAGTATAACCTTATCAACATGCAGTGAAATTGTCTAACTCTGTACAAAAGACAAGGACAAGGAAAATGAAATATCATAGTTCTTACATGTTTTGCCTCTTCTAAAATATTTTTATTCCTATAGTGTGGGATCTCAAATCTCTTCTTTTTTAGTCATCTGCAAAGAGCTTATAAATGTGAGGGAAAAGGGATTCAGAACAAGAAAACATTAGTATGGCTGAGACCAAATGATCTGTTTTCAATAGAAAGGAATGCTGGATGCTTTGGAAAGAGTCTACAAACTGGATCAGTATATGATAAAAAATCATTGGTGTATTCTACCAGTCTCACTTTAGCTCCAGTTCCAGATTTATTTCTATTTGTTACATGCTCTACCATCTCCACTCTGATATCTGATATCTTGAGAAGGAATGCATTCCCAACTCAATAATGCTGTTTGCCATAGTCCATTAGGACTTCAGGTTCAAGACTTTTTAATCTTTTTCTTTCAGTTGAAGTGGATTTTTTGGGGTTGTAGTTAATGCGTGTTTTGAAATAAGAATCTGAGATTGAAGCACCCTTAAATATAAGGGCATCTGTTGATGGATTCACTGTGTTTCCTCTGTGGTACTGCCATAGATGTGAGGTGTTTTTTGAATCCTCAGTTTGACTACGTAATTATCTTGTAGTGCATTGATTTATTGCTTGCAGCCCTGGGCAAAACATTCCCGAGACTTGGTCTTCATTCTACTATGCCAGTTCTATTTTCTTATTTATTTAAAAATCATCAGTGTTTGCACAGTGCTTGGAAGGATGAAGTGCTATGAACTGAAAGCAAGAGGCAAGCAAGGGCACTGTTGGTGCTACATGTAACAGGAGTCCTGCTTAGGTGTTGGGTATGACTTAGTGGTGGCAGAACTGCTTTGACAGACTCATTTATTTGATTTACTTTGCATGTTTCTGCATAGCTCAACAAAAGCATCCTGGGAAGGTGGGAGTCCACACCTTGCTTACTCCATCAGTTAGACTGTAAAATGCTGCTTCTATTGATTTACTCTGTCCACAAGTTTTCACTGCTAGCAATGCAATTCCCACAGAAAGGCTGTCCCATGGGAGTGTATTTTTCTACTTACTTGATGTAACAGTTACTTTTCCTTCATTACTTTTATAAAGGATTTTGGTAAATAACAATTATAAACTCATTAGTCTCATTATTCTAAATGGAGCAGATAAGTGGATATTTCTTCTGACAAGGATGCATGTAGTAAATGACTGATAGATGGAGTTTAGGAGAGGTTTTGGTTGAGATATTTCATAGTAATTAGTCTACTCAAGAAAATAATTTACTCAGTCACATTGACGGGAAATTGGAAGCTTCCATTCTACTGATCTATTATGTAATGCACTTAGACATGTTGATTGTGATATTTTGCTTTGAGTGTTTTCTCTAAGCATCTATGATTAAATTGTGCAGTAATGGGCTTAATGACAACCATTGAAAGAGATGACCTTTTGCAGGCCAGTAAACAGAATGTTTTAACAATCTGGGTCTCTCGACTCTTGCAAAATTAGCAGAAACTGGCTCACGCAGCTAGCATGGGTAAAGGGCCGTGTAAAAAATAGGGGGCAAAAAGCCTCTCATGAAATATGAATCTCTCTTTTCTTGAACTTTGCTGGATTTTAATGGCTTTGAATAGGCCCAAAGGACAGTCTTCTCATATTTTGATAATTCTTCATCCTTTTAAAACATACCACAGCAACACCCTGGGAACTGTAAAGTCATGTCTAATCAAAGAGTAGACACACAGTAAACAGGAGTGATAGAGGATTTTGCAAAATACCTGGCCGAGGGGACCCAACTGTTGGCAAGGATGGAAAACATTTTTTGAGGTGAAAATAGTGGAGAGACTATTTGAACAAATAGGCATAGGGAGTGGTCAGCAGTAGATGTAACCCCATTGCCTTCCATTATCTGTCATGTGTGGAATACACATTCCTTTACCACATATTGTGAGCATGTCCCTGAATGTAGGTATTTTGACCTTGCTTTTAAGGCTGAGCCTTTTGGTTGATGATTTGTTTGATTTAAAATGGAACTATTTATATAGGCTTTGCATGAATGGAAAATTCAAGCTTCAGTAATAAAAAAATTTCTTGAATTTACATGCAGGCCTGCAGTTTAATTTAATGGGATTACTGAAAATGGTTTATACTGGGAATGAAGTACATGAAGCAGAAACCAAGATGCATATTTACACTGAGGCAAGTAGTTTCCTATCTTAGCTTTCTTTCATGGGTACATGTGGAGGTAGATGTCTTTTCTATGGTCCAGTGGAGCATTTGGACTTCTGTATGGTATGAAAGGTTGACGTAATGACTAAGGCACGGACTCAGGCCGGCAGGGAATCCGAGACTTTTATTCAGAGAAACGAGCTGGTTTTATACACTGCTTCAAGACCCAGTATTTCCTTGCCTGGTGTTTTTCACTAAGTGACCTATCACACATTGCCATGTCAGTAACACACTTTCTTAATGTACCTGTATGGGGGTGATCACACGTTGCCCACCCGGCAGCTTCTGGCAGGCTCCTCTCCGCAGGGCTCTGCCCTGTGGCATCTCCCCCCACCAAGGTCAGGTGGAGATGAACTTCTTTGTCCTGTCATGGCATTCTGCAGGCTCATCCCACAGCCGGCAGCTCAATTCCATCCTAGCTCTTCCCACGAAAGGTGGGATCTGGACATGGCCTGGAAATCTAGACTTGGTGCTTTACGCCATAGCTGACAGTCTGACAGAAACCCAGCCAGCCCCCAGTCTGACTCCATCCACTCACACTGGAGAATTGTGTGGATGATCCAGTCAGCATTTTGCTTCCTTTGGTGAGGCTGTTCATTGGTTGAGGACTGGGGCTGTGCAGTGGGCAGTTATGCACTCAATCTGTAAAGTGACTGAAAAGTCAAACATGTGGGAAGACTTTGCAAACTGGGGAAAATGAGTATAAATAATTTATTGCAACCAAAATGAAACCCCCTGGTTTTATTCCTTCTAGATTGCTGTGTCCCAAAGCAGGGAGAGAAAAGAGGGTCACCTGTTCCATGGGAGACAACCCAGGGGCAGGATATTGGGTGCTGGACATTGGGGAGTGCTAGCCTCTGGGAATGCCATGGGAAACGTTCCAAATTCACCCTTTGGGGGTAGAAGGCAGGGAGAGAGCTGTGCCTATCTCTGGAATCAGATGTTTAAGTTTAAAACTCTGTCTTGAATAGCAGAGCCAAGTTCATGCCAAGCTTAGAACTTCTGGTAGAGGAGATTTGTGGAGCAAGAAGGCAGCAAAAACTCAAGCTGCAGACACAACCTGGATGTGCTATACTAGGCACGTACTGCTACAGGCACAGCCAAAACAGGTTAACAAACATGTTAATTTTTCATAAACAGCTTGGTGCATTAGTCTTGCACATACGTGTTTTTAAGTGATGGTGGTACGGAAAATCCCCTTACCCTAAGATAAATAAACAACCACCTTTCTTTTTTTTAAAAAAATTTTAACATTGTTGACCTTCTCTGCAAGTGTATGTGCTTGTTTAAAAGGATTGGTTTTGCTCCAGCCCTTCCTGCCGTCCCATTCCAGAGACAGCAACATTGGCTGTGTAACTACGTGTTTATGCACATAGCACACAGTTCCATGACATGGAACAGATATTTTCACGCTTTTAACAAAGTGATGGAAAGGTCTCCAAAGCCTTAATGGATTATGAAAACCTAGATGAATGACTTCAAACTATAATTCATAGACTGTGGACATTTGTCCTCGAGTAAGTTACTGAATAATGTTAAATATTCCTAGGGGAAAAAAAAAACCAGTCTTCTATAGCATGTTAGCAGACTGCATTTCTTTCAGTCTGAGAAACTGGTAATTTTTGGGCGCTAGGAAAATAATTCTAAATAACAGAAAAGGAAATATTTTTCATTCAAAATCGGAGATTTTTTAAATTTCGAATTGCATTTACAAAATTAGATATTTGAATTTTTATTCAATTTTTATACAGTTATGTTTAGATCATTCAGGGAAATAAAATCAGGGCTTTTCAAGTGCATCAGTTACAGAAACTCCGTTTGCCAGTGAGCAAACTGGATTCAGTAATGAGTAATCAGTGTGCTTTGCAGGATCCTTAGAGTCATCATGTTTTTGATTTGAGATGATCATGTCTGCCAGTGAAAGAGTGCCAGCAAGCCTTAAAACTCCATCTCCTGAACCCCCTTTGCTGCCCCTCTGCTCTGGGATGATTAAAAGGGGGTGGGGGGTGTGGTGTCTCCCTCTCCGGACCCTTGCAACTCCCAGTCTCTGGGATTCTTTCTGGGAATGCCGCTGGATGGCAGCATTTTTCCGTGCAACTCTTCAGAGAGGAGGGCGAGGAGAGGATCATTAAAGGGAAAAAACGATTAAAGAAAAAAAAAAAAAAAGTGAGCAGGGAAGGAAGAAGAAGCCACGTTGAAGGTTTCTACTTTGAAGACCAGCATGCATCTCTGCTTCAGTGTAACTTATGCAAATCTCCAGCATTTGCCTCTCTTCTTTTAATTCTCTGGCAGATAGGATACATAAATTGAAATGAGGAATTCAAAGGCAGGATCTGACTTCTCCTCCTCCCCGCCCCCTTTGGTGCTTTTCTAGTTACGGGGCTCTATTCTAAAGTGGGAAGCTGGCTCCTGTCTCTGAGAAGATGAGCAGTGTTTGTGAGTTTTCTCCATTCTCTTTCTTTACTATTAGAGCCAATACTTTTTTTGGCTGTTTAGGCCTGTGCTTCAGAAAGCAAGTGGACTTGCTTGTCTTGTGGTTTGCCCAGGCACTTATACACATGACCTTCAAACAAGCAACTCAGTTCGTTTCCATCAGCTCTTGAAGGGCTTACCTTGTAAATTATGTGACACCTTCTCTCCCACTCTTGGCATGTATGGAGGGCGTAATGGCTCTCTTCTTTCTTTCTCTGTGCTTTGGGAACAAACATCTTCAACATATCCTGCTTCCAGCATCCCCTTGGATATATCAAAAGCTGTTACCAAACCCCTGTCTTAGGGTCCCCAGGAGGTGGTGCATGGCAGCAGTTCCTTGGTGGTTGATTCCTGGTTTGCCTTCCAAAACTGACCCAGCTTCTGCCCAGCTGTGTTTAGCCTTTCTGTAAGCTCCCCATCAGGTTATGAGTTGGAAGGCAGCATACAAACTAGGACGGAGCTCATGCTAGTAAGCTTAACAAAGGATCAGGAAAATAACTTGTCATAAGCTCTGTGGTATTATATTCCACTGAAGATTTATGGAGAGAAATATATGTAACTCACTGTTGTGAGTGTTATATATATGTGTACACACACATATATACACACATACACACGTATCCATCTATCTATTTATCTATCTGTTATCTCTCTATCTATCTATGTTACTCAAAAACAATGGATCACATATGCTGACCCAGGCAATGGGAAAATTAGTCACCTCATGAAAAGTTAGCAAAGTTTTATGCATAAGAGGTTTCATACATATATATATATATATATATGTATGTATGTATGTATGTATTTAATCTTTTTTTCTCTGTATCTTCTTGTAGTTAGGAAGATGACATTTGGTCTAGTCCAGAGGGGAGAAAAGGCAAGAGTCAGATCCATTCTGCTGGCCATGACACGAGGTGGAAATGGCTGTGCCTAATCAGGAGTAAGTATTTCAGAATATGTGATCTTTTCTAGCTTAAACCCAAGCTAACTTGCTCGTAGATGCTTGAGCAGAATTCACTTGCTTCTCTTTGGAGAGCTAGAGCTCATGATCTGTTTCAGTATTGCAGAAAAAGCTCTTACACTGTTTTAAAGCTTGTTGTTTTGCTTTTATCTTAGCTTCCCCCACCCCTCACCATGGCCTATGCTTGAAAAAATTTAATGCTAGACAATGTGGTTTCATTTGGGAAAGGTTAGTGGTTTAGAGGAATGGCACTGTTTACTTCTTCAAGGGGTATTTGAAGGTCAGAGAGGGGAAATAAATTGTCCTTCCATGCAAAAAATTTAATTTTATTTTTATTAATTTTTCTGTCTTCCTGGAAGTTAGCTTTGCATAGCCAATCTCTGATATTTTAAGTGTACACTACTGACTGCTGTCTGCCAAATGCTTGCTCCTTTGCCATCTCAGAAAGGCTTCATCATGTCTTCATCATGTGGCTTCATCATGGATACCTACCCTAATTTTAAACAAAGCTCTGCACATATTACTGGTTTCCAGGTTATTCTACTTTGTGTCTTGTGGGGGGAGCACTGCTAGCACTATTGCTGAGCATTCAAGACTGTCAGTTTAGATTCTCAAGATCCTTTTGTTTACTCCTTCTCATCCTCTGGCATGTGTTTTGTCTCATTTCTTTTCTGCTCTCCTTGGCCTTCTCTCCAAAGATATTAATGTTGATCTGGACAGATGTTATTCTGCTCTGGTCTTGTCTGGGCAGCTCTAGAATCACAAAGATCAGAGAGAGACCATGCTGCAAATACCCTCCTACTTGATCCTTAGGATGAAAGGAGGAATGGGTAACATAAAAATATGCTCTAAAAGGAAGAGACTGCAATTCATTTCAGGTCTTTTAGAAGTAAAGAACAGCCTGGGAATTTTTTTTTTTTAATTTTTGATAGAAATGTCCCTTGAGAATAGGGAAGCCTTTGAATGATGTGTCTGCTGTGCTGCCCAACAACAATACTGAGAGCCGCGTGACACAGTTGGTGGCCCTCACCTCCTAAAGCACTGCTGGCCAAACAAATGCCATGTGCAAGGCTGTTCCTGTGCCAGATGTGCACCGACTGTTGCAGGGCTTAACTTGCTTTCTGAGAGACCAGCCAGATGATTTCTGAGGGAAGCACAGAGTAGCTGACAAATCTGGGGCATTGAGGCAGCTTAATGGGTCCTTGGCTGTTACACCCTCAGAGCAGGGTGGGCTGCTAGAGGCAAAATTAATGATGTTTTGGCTGTGCCATATATAGAAGTGTGGTTTCTGGTGAAAACAAAACACCAAATTAGTAAGAAAAGTAAAGCTGTGGAGTTAAAAACATCTGTTTGTCTGTGTAGTGCAAACCTAGTCTGCAGGGAGAAAATAAAAAGTACTGATATGTTCCTGTCTTCAAGGTTGATGTCTAGGGATCAAAATTATAAACTGGTATACTGGACATTTTAAAAGAAAAAGAAATTATGCTCTGTGTAGATAAATAGAACATTATTTCTGTCAGCCACCAATGCCTTATAAAACAGGTAAATTTGCTCACAGTTGGTTGAAGATGGCCCCCCCCCTCCTCATCTTCCACCTGTTATGTTAGGGAGGTGCACGTAGCTGCCTCGCTTGCAAGGCCGCTCAGGAAAACTCTAAGTGGAAAACCAAGTGACTTCCAAAAACTGTAGGCTTTAATTATAGCAGCACAGTTTCAGGTCTAAGAGAGAGCTATCCCTGGGAGGATGGTCTGTACACACAGTCAATACTGTCTAGACACTGTACATTAGGTACAAGTGTGATATGGTTAATATTTTTGAAGCAGACTCATCTGCTATTAGAGATCTGCTTTCTACCCCATGACTTAGGCAGGGTTAGTGGCATGTACTTGGTTCACCTGAGTGCTCCCTGCTGGGTTGGATTATAATTGTCCAGCTTGGCGTCATGTTCACAGCCTGATGGTTTACAACACTTTGGAGCAGGGCAACACTGTCTGTGCCCCTTGTGAGTGGAAGGCGCTGAGCAGCCTCAGACCTGACCTGTGTAATGCCTTTGGCAAGTTTAGGTTTATGGCACTGGACACTGTGTCATTTGGACCCTGGTTTATCGGCCAGGAAATCATGCATGGGATAATTTCCCCTGTTATGAGGCAATGTGGGGTAGTTCCCTTGTTTTACCCAAATTAATTATCAGTCAAGGTATGTGTGTGTGCTGGTATTTAGGCAGAAACTGGTAAGGGACTTGTTTTTGCTTTATTTTTGTTTTCTCTGTGTTTTGTTTTTCTCAGTTGTGTGCAAGATAGAAGCAGAAGAGACAAGTATTCTTAAATGTTAGAGAAATGTAAACAGGAAAGAAATCCAATATAACCATAATTATACTTCCTACTTGTCTTTCTGTTTTTTACATATGAATATTTAATTGTCTACATCTAAGCATATACACCTTCGACAGGTTTTCTGGGGTAGAAATCCTATTTACTGATCTTTAACATATCTCCACTCCTGGTCTTAGTGCTAGATGGTGCTCTTTGCATCTAACATGTTTTTCTAGCCTTTTCGAAAGCATAAACTCAGTCAAAAAAGTGTAAGTACCAAAGTGACAGCTGACCTCTGTGGTCTTAAGCAAAGACAGAGGTGTCTTGTGTAGCCCCTTTACAGTCCAGCTGTAGTCTGTGCCTGAGAGTAAATCAATAAATGCACAGATGTAGCAGCAGAGAAGGCACAAATTCAGTCACTTATTTTCAATCTCTGTTTGCAGAAAATTCCTGTAATGGCCATTTTCCCAACCCTACTGGCTTTTCTCCTTCACTCCCCTTCTGAAAAACTGGAGAGGGGTTTGGAGCTTGCGGAGAAAGATTTGTTAGAGGAGAACATGTCTGTGGCCAGTGTCTGGGAAGCAGGTACAAGTGGGGGCTGCCCCTGTACTGCTCTCTGTGCAGACATGCAGCAGGCAGCCACCATGCAGCTCTTCAGAAGCTGTCCTGGAGGTTACACTGAAAGATGAAATATCTTTCAGCCTCACTTGGGCTCCTAAGCCTGCATTAGCTGTCGGCGACAAGTGAGAGACAAATTACATGTTTTTCCAGTGCTGTCCTTTATAACAATTATGCCTTAACAGTGGGAGGAAAGGGGATAGTTGGAAGTAGGTTTAATCCCAAAGGGATGGTTCATTTCCTCTAACTACCACATTTGCCAGTAGCTCTGTTCTCCTTCCCTCAGCCTCCCTCCCTCCTCCTCTGTTTCCCCTCACCCCATCCCTTGGCAAAGTTACCTTTGCAGTCAGGGCCTGCTCCTGGCAAGGATTAATGGTTTATTGGAATTTGCACGCCTTACAGTAGTGTGGCACATATTCTTACAAATTTTATTGCAATGCACCACAGTATATAATTTCATTAAGCTGCACATGTCATGGTTATTTGCCGTTATTCCCAAGACCTCTATGTAGTTTTATCAGTCTCAAATGGCAAGGAAATAAAAAAAAAAAATAAAATAGAATAATGCCTAAATACATGCAGAGAGGTCAAGGGACCCTATATGCTGACTACAACAACAAATTTATCATCTCATTTATGTGTGGGCAGGGGAAGGGAGCAATTTCTTCACTGTATTTTAATTAACTGTGTTTCACTGCGCCGTAGTAAAGATAATAACCATAACATTAGTGCAACTACTACACTATCAAATGCTTGTCACAGCCTAATATTCTCCAACAATATAGCTTCACAATGGAAACATGCACAACAAAAGAGCAGCTTGTTTTGTTAATTTACTGGGGCTCTGTGTTTTTTGGAAGGCCGATATATATTTCTGTGAGACTGATTAAAATAGAAAGAAGTGTACATAGTAGAGAATAATATTTTTTACTGATGTGGGATTCATTTAACAAAAGTGTTCCTTCAGGAAAACAGAACCAAGATGCTAATGTTATACCTCATTTATTGCCAGCATATTCAGTGACATTTCATAATGTACATCTGTCAGCCAGAGATATAAATGAATGAGGTGAACCATGCAATTTACCCTCAGGAAGTTCCATTAGAGCCCCCAAAGTATAATATTTATGAGGTCAGAATCAATTAATCAGATAGCTTTATTTGCTTTTCAGCTCAGCATGCTCTTCTGCACCAAGCTGTTGCATTGAGAAACTCTTTCCTATTTGGTAAGAGGAGTCAGTTTGTATGTGCTGCATGTAGTCTGTTTTGTAAATCAATTTCTTTCCTCACACAGCTTATACTCCATACAAATACAAACTATAAATAAAGAGAATGAAAAATAAGTCTCTCTCAAAATACATATCAGAATAGAAGACTTGTGTGTTTCCTGCTCATTGCTGTAGCCCCTTGCAAATCTGTTGAAAATGAGGAAAAAAACCCTGGGAGTGAATGGTGTACCTTAACCAAATATGATCCCAGTAAACAGAAAGTCTTGCGGGGAAAGTAAAAAATAGTTAATTTTTTAAAGTCTAAAGCTGCTGATTTGATCAAAAGAACTCATTCAACTTTATGAAATAAACTCAGTACATTTTGAGATGCATTACCAAAACGGTTTTCCTTTGCAACCATGTTTTGAATGCTCATAACTTCAATTTCCCCTTCTTGGTTAGATTGACCATTGGTTTGTCCCTGTGAGAATCTGTGTCCTATCATTTTTGTTGTAAATTGCAATCGTTTCCTGGTCCATTTTCAGACTCATTGGGAACTTCTCCTGGCACTCTGACACCAGTGGAGAGGAGCAGGCTCTTGGCTGCCAGAGCTCCTGGGAGGTTCAGGTGCAGCCTGGTCACCACCTCAGGCGTGGACTCCTGGTTCCTAAATGGAGTCTTTCTTGTAAGGAGATTTTTAAAAACTTAGCTGTAATTTTGATCATATTGTGATTTTCTTTTGTTTTGTTTTCTTTTTTCTTTTTTTTCCCCTTTTATGGTAGACAACAGATGCAAAATATAAATTTTGGTAATAAAATCTGCATCAATATGTTTGCACTGTCATAAATGATGCCAAGATATGATCCAGCATTTCTTTTTTTCTTTGAAAATGAGTTTATTTAAGATGGTTCTGCCTGTTATCTAATAAAATGACTTTTCCCAGAACATTTCTCAAGGATGAAAGTGAAAGCAGGAAGGGCACATCTGAAATCACTGGTAGAATTATTACTAGCAAAGACTAAACTGAGAAAAAGCCCCAGAATGATGCTTTGCCTTCACAGTTTATGACCAAGATCCGTAACAACTAACATTTTGTATTTAAAGCTTCTCATTTTGCTGAGGGGAGGTAGAATATCTCATACTTCAGATCTGGTCTTTTTCTCTCGAAGAATGTGGATGGTAAGACAATTTTTTTTTTTTTCCCACCCAAAACTGCTGTCAGAAAGGGCTGATACATCCCAAAACCAATAAATCACAGGGTGGGAGATCTCAGCAAGAGAGGAAGGAGGGATGAGGCCCCTGTGTATCACATAACCCCGTGTTTGTAAGTACTCATTTCAGAAATAAAGAGCAATGCTCAGCACACATCAGAAAGCCAGGAGACCTGTTTGGAAGAGGAGCTAGAGCCTAAAAACTGTGGGTCTAGGACAAGTGCACTCAATTCACTTCTGGCCAGAGAGAGAGTAGGAGGGAAGAAGTTTAACATTTTCAGTAGCTGTCTGTGACAGACAGCTGTGAGCCATAGAAGAGATCAGCGGGCTAATTTATCAAGAGCATAAAAATACAAGTTTGAAAACTTTTTTTTATAGACATTGGTGCCAGTGACTTGAATGCTGCTGCTTCCATTCCCAAGTGAGCATCCCAATCATTTCTTAGGGAGTTTCTCCTTTCTTTCTGGGCTCTTGTGCATCAGAATGAAACAAGTGACAAAACCCTGAAGCCGAAATCTGCCTGCCTGTGTGGCAGCAGAAAGCAGAGCTAGGTGTTCAGGCATTCTCCACTGTGGTAGATGTGACTCTGTCTTTATGAAACAGCCAGCTTATCAGCAAATGCAGTATTTTTATAAGCATGGTGTGTGCAGAGTCTGATTTTCATACATTTATTCTCACTACCTAGTTGTATCAAGACACTGTGAACATCAGTGTGTTTTGTTTGCTTGGTTTTATTTTCTCTGGGCTAGTGAGTATTATTGGTGGGATATCAATGACCAGCTGGAATTCATGATATTTTTCTGCTGTGTGATTTTGCTACCGAAGCCTTGTAAACAGAGGGCAAACACTTCTGGAACAAGAGTGAATACCCTTGTTTGCATATGAATGAGTATTTGTATGGGCCCTTATTCTCAGCATTTATGCAAATGCAAACTCATACATGTGAAGGGGTGTGGGAGAGGGAACAAAAAATCAGAATCAAAATGAGAGGCTGGATTCATGGAAATGTTTGTTTTACATTATTTGTCCTGTTCCCTTCATCTTTTCTATTGCACGGGGTTTCAAAAATGGCTCACACCATGTGCCAGAGTGTTTTTGGTATAAGGCTTTCTGATTTAACCAGATAGCAGAAGGGAAGAATAGCTCATCTGAATGGAGGAAATGTCAGGAAATTGTTTCCAGTCAATACTCCTAGTTTTCCTAATCTCCTACCATTGTAGGGCAACTAGGGGGACCAAAATCGTTGATTTTAGAAAAAGATGAGGAGGTAATAGCGTCTTTGTTGTGGCTGGCTCTTGCAGGCTACTCTATGTTAATAGATAAGCTACTTTAGATTTTGCCCTCTTTTCCTGAAAGTGGCATAGTAAGTAATTTTTTATTGGGGCAAGGGAACTCTTCTGCAACCAGCCAGGGCTATCTCATCTTGCTGTCCTTTCATACAGTCCCTGTTAGACGCCATCCTGCACCATGCAGCTGGGAACTGCCTGGGATACTGCAGGCTGGCTAAGGTTCTGGCTGCAAGGTGGTGCCAGGGGTAAAAGGTGCTTGATAAACAGTTTTTGCAGGTAGCTGTTCTCTTAGAGTAGAGCAAGTGCAAAAGAATTATCAATTAGCAAAGGAATAAGAGAAGCTACAAATGGCTACGTCTGGTATTTGCAACAGTGCTTTGTGGCAAGACCTGAAGTGAGCAAGATGAGGTGCTGCCTCTTAATTTAGTACAGATCCTTCATCTCCTACAGGACAACATCTCGGAGGCCCCTTTTAGGCTAATTTATATGTGTCCCCCTTGGGTTTATGCACATTTGTTATTGAAGCATTTAGCTTTTCTCGTCCAGGCCTGCCTTTTAGGCACTTTTAAAAAAATTTTATCTGGTTGAAGTTTTCATGTTAACATGTACAGCAATTATTTACTGAAATACTGTGGGATTCCATCCAGTAAATGAAGATATGCTTCCTGTGTTTAGATTTATTCCCCTCCACCATGTCAAAATCCCCTGTTTGCAGTTGATATGTTCTGTGACTGGAGATCAGATGTCCATTGCTCCTACGTGCCATGACCCCTTTTAACACTTAGAATTACTAGTTGGCTGTCTGTGTTACAGCAAAAGCTATACCACAGTCACCTTCCCAAATGTCGTCCAGAATCTCTCTTGCATACTGTGAGCAGTTCCTGGTGGTTCCTGCAGACCCTCTCGAGCCGTATCTTAAACTAATATTTGACTTATGAATGACAAAGAGGAGAGGAAAAGATGAAACCTCTGTAGAGGGGGAGGAGGATGGGAAAATCTGATCATGACACACTCTGTAAACAAGAACCCAGAAAAGGTAAATGACTGTATTTTGGTTGACTTAGAAGATTCATGATCTTTGTGTAGAAGGAAATCTTAAGAAGACCTTGGAAGTTAGGTAACAATAGTATTTCTGGTCGTGTTGCATCCTGAAGGAAGAAAACAGTGCTAGAAAGTTTGTGAAGGTAACAAAAAGAAAAATAAAGCAACAAAGTTATTGCAAATGAACATATTTTTTGGCCATCTGGGATGGGGAATGGTATTGCAGAAAAGGAGTATCTGAAGATTGAAAATCAAATAGTATATGACAGCAAGCTGAAAAGAGGAGTCAGGGAATTGTAAAGAACAATGAAGCAAAAGCAGGAAATCTAGTTGCTACATGCAGAGAAGTAGGCTGAACAAACAAACAAAAAAGAGATTACTCAAAGGCTTTTTTAAATGAGGGTAAGAAAACCCCTCCTTTCTACATCTAAGCCATGTACAGTGAGAGGTAGAGAGATGAATAGGGATAATACTTCAATGAACCAATAAAGCAAGATAAACTCTAAACCGGAAAGGTCTACCAATACTTTTGTGGGGAAGATAATTCACCTGACTGTTCAAAAATCAAACATATTAATAGCGTAAGGGAGTATACCACCTCTTAATGCTGCTAAGGATGGTCTGGGGGTTCTAAAAAACAAAGAAAGCAAAAGCACAGAAAAGAACTCATGGTCAGTCCAACTTGATGAACATGAGAGAAGGTGCCCATAGGTTTAGTGCTCCCCATGTGGTTTGGTAGAGAAGTCAAAAGGCAGAAGAATGCCTTTCCATTTCAGTGACCCTGGGAAAGCTGCAGAGAGTGGAAATGAAAGAATTAATGAAAGAAAACAAATCTAAATGTTATTGACACTGTGCTAAGAACTAGAGGGACATAGTTGGACAACAGTGCTGCACTAAGGTAGATCTAATATAGACATGGGGCTTCTGTACTGGAGGCAATAAGTACCTGGCACAGAGTACACTTAGTCTACGTGTACAGTCTGCAAAAGACTCTATGGATAAATGTACCTCTATTTATCTAAGATAATTCTGAGAGCAAAATACAAGGGAACCTCTATGGAAGTGAGCAGGAAGTTTGTGTCTCTTTTAAGTTAAACAAAATTTACTGAAATCTGTCAGAAATCTACTGTATTAAGATTAGCATATAATATTGTTAGACTGAAGTAAATGTCTCCCTTATGCTGATTTATTTGAACTGGGTTGTAAATAGTGCAATGTGTTTTCTATACAGTCAGGTGAATTCAGATTGACCTGTAGTTTGAATTTATTCTATGTTCTTTACTAATTTGCTAAAAGAGTGGCCTTATTCCAAACCAGCTTAATTCTCTGAGATAATTCCATAGCTGAAAAAGCTTGTATTTGATTCAGTACTTACTTTTTTTTTTTTTAGATTAAACTATATATGAGATTTTCAGTTGTCAGGGATCAGAGCAGGATCATGAACAATCAGCTGATTTATTGCTGCGCTTCCAGTTGAAGATAATATGAAAGGATTGTAGTAGCCTAATGAAGTTTTTTATAAAGACACAGCTTAAAGCCCGTCAGAATGTGCCATTATGTGGTAGCTGGTTGAATGCATTTATTGTTCTGTAAATATAATTGTTTGTTAAGCAATCAGCTGGGTTTTCTAAGTGCTATCACTAACCACTTTTCCTTGAAATTATGTTTGTTTTAATACATATTCTTATCCCAGGACTATCTCTCTTCTAGTTTTTTTCATGTTTACAGCAGAAAAAACTCCACTGAAATCTAACAAGTCTCTGTATTTAATCTGATGCAACTAGCAAAATAGAACTGGGCTTCATATTTTGATGTGTGCATCGTCCAAGTCCTATACGATTTGCACCATTGTGTAATACTTCAAAATTTGTCAGAATGTTGGTACTCCTCCTCTCTCTCACAGTATTTTAAAAGAGAAGATGATATCCGTGCAATGATGCCTTAGTTAAAGGGACAGTTAATTATGTGTGACAAAGGCAGGGCAACGGGGAAACTTCACTGCAAATGTTTTTTTGTATGTTTGGGCTCTGCTGAAACTGTAAGCTCTCCCTCTGTATAACACACCTGAATAATGCAGCTGGTTAGTATCAACTCTTTTTGGCCACTGAAACTTTTTAAAAAATGTAAAATGCTTAGAAAATTTTGCAGAATAAAGATCTTTTGAGAGTTATCATATACTATACATTAACTAGTCTGGTTTTGATTGCTGGATTCTTTACTCGTTACTATATTTTAAACCATTTCTTAAACAAACCTAACATGTCTTATACCAGAAACTTCTCCTTTAACTTGACTTGTAGTATATATTTTTATATGCTACTATATGTATCTATTTCTGTCACAAACACATACAATTTCCTTGGCTTTCTAATACGAGTGAAGTTTTTAAGTAGATGGCACTTAGACACTTGAAATCTCTAGGATTCTAGGTGTGGATTCTGCCAAGCTGAATCTTCAAAGCTTGATTTAAACTGTTTACAGATTGTGGCTTCATCTTAAAGCTGAGGTGTAGTGTTTGTAGCCCTTGTGTCCAGTTCATGAATGGAGCCTGGTTCTCTCTCCTTTTACTTATATTGAGGTGTGTGCCTTACCTAGACCGACAGCTCCCCTGATTCCTGAAGTGATTGTATGCAGAACAAAGCAGATTTTGAAAAGTGTCAGTCCAGTGGGATGAAACTCTTGGTGATTTGCTTTTTGTGCAGCCTCCAAGAGCACCACCTGCCTGCCTCAGGCTCTGGAGCCTGGAATGCCACAGCATGGCACAGTTAAACCAAAAGGGGACAGGCAATTCTGTGTGTGCTACAGTGATATCATCTCCTGTGGGTCGTTCTGTGGTCTCTGTACCTTGAGAAAGCAACACGTTGCCGTGTTCATGTTGAGGAGAGTAACACAGAAGCTGAGAGGTAATGGGTGTAGGAAGGATTTCCTGCAAGCTTTTCAATCTGGGCTGTGTGCTGAAGCCTGGGAAGAGAAGTAAATTGCCAGATGGTACACTTGTCACCATCTTGTCCTCCTTACCGTCTGACAGGAAGTCTTTGCAGCTCCTTGCTTCCTTGATGACAGGCTCCTTTGATTTGATCCAGCCTGTTTTAAGGGAGTAGGATATCTGGGAGGTGGGGTGTGCACGCCTGTGAGCTGGATTTTAGAGAGCTGTACACAGCATCATAGGAGTACTTGTGTGCAGTGCCTTTGCCCCTTGAACAGCAGCTTGGACAGGGGTTTGGTATGCATTGGTTTTGTCATCTATATAGGATCACTTGCAAATATCAATGTTGCAGTATTTATTCAGTGTAGTTTCTGAAGCTTGCTTTGTGGAAATATCCTTTTACTCTCTTGAGCTCTCTCTGATTTTAAGAGGAACATTATCCCAAATGACTCCCTATCTGAAAGGGTTGTGGGGTCTGTTTTGGAGAGGCAAGGGCATAAATTCAGACTTCATTCTTGCTGCCTCTATGAAACAGATTAAAACATGCATGAAGTTTGAGGCATGATGCTTGATTCAGAGGACTGTACAGCACATAGGTGAATCTTTTTTTCCATGCAGGGACTAGCTCTGCTGAGGCATACTTGTGGGGGTGTGCTGTTGCTGTAAACCAGCTCTTGAATTCATGGTCAGGAGGTGCTAGCACCTTACAGAAGCTTACTAGGCTTTAAGTGAGGCCGAGGGGCTGTTGTCCCCACATCCCATGGCAACTGGGGCTCACTGATCCTCCTGTGAATGTCTCAGCCTGAGTATGCAGTGCCCCATCTCCTGCTTGCTGCCCTCCACTTTCATGGCATTTAGGTTAAATTGGGCAGGTCCTGCTTTATCAGATATGGAGCATGCTGAATGGTGATCAAGCCTTACTGCAGAGGCTCGTGGCACCTTAGCATTTAAAATAAATTATAGGAACATAATGAGTGGTCTCCAGCCTTTCTAAACTTGTTGGAATAAAGGTTCGTGTGTGCAGTGGCTAGGGGAGGGCGTCCTTATTCCTGGCTCAGTCTGCTGTAATGCAAACAAGAGATATTAATCACAGAGAAGCCAGACTGGATGTGTTTCAGACACACGTCTAGCCCATCCCTCACTAACCAGTTCATAAAGCTCCCCAGTGATGGGGATTCCACATGTCAGGAGTCTATAGTCAGGTCCTGGATGATCTGCCCTCCTTACCTTCATCTTTTGGCATACTTGCTAATTTTTGCATGTCAGTATGTTTTTTGAGATATTGTTGATTTTTCTCATTCACTTGCAGGGCTATTTGATCTGTGTCTGATTTAGAAGGAGATCCAATGTACATGTTTTATACAGCATGAACACTCAGTGCAGTTTAGTGGTCAAGGGCATAGAACTCTTTTGTAAACAGAAAGAAAAAAAAGAAAGAAACAGAATAACCTCACAACTCTTTTTAATTCCCTCAAAATGTGCCCTTAAAAGGATAATAATGCACTTAATGCATATAGCTACCTTAAAAAAAAAGTAAAAAGAAAACACATTCTTTCTAATCCATACTTTATCCTTGGAGTTGGATGATGAGTATTTCAAAGTGTGTTCTGTCAAAGCTTTTTTGACAAGCAGTGATATTTGCTGTGAATCTTAAACTTCAAAAGATAGGAGTATTTAGTAAATGAATTCATTTCAAAGGATTAGACTTTCACTGCAGATGTTTTTGTCTGCCTTATTTCCCTTGAATCTTATAATTGCATCTCTCTCCTGTACCTGCAACACATTAATAATCCTCCTTTGCTTTCATCACACTCCAGTTGCTTTGGTTTGTTTTTATCAGCTGCTTCTAATAGTTTTGGTTTTCTTTACTTAAGTCTGAAATGGAAGCATCAGTGGCAAGGTAATATAGTAAGTGATAATAATATGCAATAATGCCTTCAATCTCTTTTTTTCTCACCTCCCCCCCTCACTCTAATGACATTCACGATAGCAAAAGTAAACAAAGAGCACATGTATAAAAAAAAAAAGGGGGAAAGTTATTTATATTTTGCTGAGCTTTTGTATTGCTGAAATGCTAAGTGCTAACTTGATGCTGGGCTCATGGAGTGAGATGGAAAAGTCCAGAGATCAAGGGCTGCAATACAATGCTCGGTCTGTAGTCTGACTGCCCATATAGCTGAGATTATATTGACATTTTTGCACCAGCCTGGAGAACGTGGTGACTGGGAGCATGTGTTACATTTTTTTTTCAGAGTTTTCTTTTCTAGGTTCTCGTTCTGGAGAGGCCAGATGTACTCACCGTCAGGCCATTTTCAGTGCCTCTCAAGAGCAAATGTGCTGCAGCAGGAGAGGTAAACACCAGTGAAGGTCAGCTGTGCTTTGTGCCAGAGTAACTGGGAGATCTGTCTGTCACAGAAAGAGCAGCAGCTCCCTTTAGCAATGAGCACCTCAGAGGGTCTACAGGTCCTGCTGTGGCCCCAGGACTCTGGGCCACTCCTGGGAGCTGGATGGGTCCTTGATCTCTCCTTTGGTTGTGCTGCCATTCCCTTCAGTTTAGCTTCTCCTTTCTGTTGGTCATTTGTGAATTCTCTGATGATTTCCGTGAGTGAGTTTCTTTTCCTCGAGGAAAGGGAATCTACCTCCCATTTTCCAGCCACCGGGAGATACAAGAGTAATTTGATAGGAACACTGAATAAACTGTACTATTACAATAACCTGGGACTGTGCTAGTTATGGGAAAGGATGTCATAGCACTTGATCTTATTAGTGGGTGTGTGTATAAAAGACATCTCCTG
Organism: Corvus cornix cornix; assembly: GCF_000738735.6. Taxonomy (NCBI): domain Eukaryota; kingdom Metazoa; phylum Chordata; class Aves; order Passeriformes; family Corvidae; genus Corvus; species Corvus cornix. The sequence continues at coordinate 60,481,692 of NC_046333.1, forward strand.
TGCTGCTGCATAGAAATTTAATTGTGTGGATTTTTCAGTGTTAAATAATGGATGTTACAGTCTGTCATGTGGCAGTTTTTATAAGGTTTGTGTGTTACTCAGTGACTTCCAGCACTTTTTAGATAATAAGTGGACCTGGACTACAGAGAGGACTCATGGGAATATCAGTTTTCCTCTTTTTAGTACAGTGCAGGAGGTCTGAAGCTGAGCGTGCACTGGAATGTTATTTTTATTATGATGCTATTCTCTCAAATATATCACAACAACAACCACAAGATTAAGAAAACACATTGTGGACAGTGCTTTTTTTTTGTGTTGCCTCTGACTGGGCTCGATGTCTTCAGTTTTCAAGGCCATGAATTGGAATGTTTCAGAAACACTAGACTAATTCAAAATTCAAACAACTTTCAAAAGATGAATAAACATATTTGATCAGATCATCCTGTACTCCTGAGGGTTCTCTTTTCCTCCCTCAGAACTCTGTAGTCATCCAGTCAAAGGTACAGCCTATACACACCATTACAGCCCACTGTAAATGCAGAGAGCTGGGCTGCCTCTGGGGTGTTTACATGTCTCAGTGTGATGGATCTCTTTGGGCACTGACTACAGGCAGTGGTCTGCAGTGCTCTAGCACTGTGCTTTGAAAGTCTGGTGCTGTATTGTTTGTAAATGAAGCCTTTTGTTAGATGAGATTTACAGACATGTTTGGGCAAATAAAACATCTAATTTGAGTGATCTAATTGCTGACTCTAAAATGCTGTTTGCACATTACACTGTTTAATTACTTCAGTCTAGTAGTTGTCTAGCAATGTCTCAATCTGTTATATCTGCCAGAATTAAAGGGGGGAAGAAGGATTTTATTTGGTATCATTCACTGTGCAACAATTGTACAAAGCCTTAAATGGAGAAGCAATGTTTGTCCATTTTAATACTTTTTGTGACAGTGCCACAATAGCATAAAATAAGGAAAAAAATCTGTGCAGCTTCTCTCTAAGGTTTTGTGGTTCTTGACAGCAGTAATATGTAGTCTGAGAATGCAGTTCATAAAATACATGCCAACAAAATACAAACTAGCATAGTCTCTTCATTTTTCCAACAGAGCTCTTAAGATAAAATGAAATTGTATGTGAGCATAAAGGGAAGAATAAATGCAATTAGCCACATTGTGCACTCTGCTCTACTTAATTCAAATTGTGAGAGCACAACTTGTATTAGGTTTATATATAGCCCCATATAACTCACAACTCTCAGCAATCCTACCACAGTTACGTACATTCTTTACAAGAGACGCAAAAGTAACAAGGCTGACTATCTTTTCAGAACATCACACTCCCTACTAAACATGTGCTCGCGTGTTTGTAATCTGTTGTCCTCTTGGCAAAGCATGTCTAAGAAATGTGCTGGAGTTGGAACGGTGTCTCTGTATAAAGCTGCACGTCACAGTATTTTTAAATCAAAGACTACCTCACCTTGTGGGGAAAAATACAGATCATTACTGCAGTATTTTTCCTTTGCTATCTTCTTAGTTATGAGTATTGGATGTTTGTTTGTTACTTTGATCCTTTCTAATTGTTTGCACTTGTGGGAACCTGTATCTTCTGCAAAGGTTTCATGAGGCATCGTGCAGTGCCTCAAAGTTTACTGGGTTTGATTAGGAGGAGGAGCACTGATTCTTTAGGGAATGCTTTCTTGGGAAGCAGTATCTCACACAGGCCACGAAGCGATGAAACAGGATTTGCCTGGAGTGCCCTTTTGCTGTCATCTGCCATTTAATGTGATCACCACTGGTAAGCACCAAGATAGCCAAAGAGAAGTAGCTCTTTTTTAACACTGAGTTGGGCCTTGTTGTCACACCCTTCTCTGTACAACTGACTTCTGCTACTCCGTGGGAACTTTGGATATGAGACTATGAATGCTGAGGCAACATGGTTATTTATATGTTTAAGAGTGCCATGTGGTTTGTTTTGAAAGAACTCCATGTGTAAGGTAAGCATCTGACCTTTCTGTAATTTCTCAAACCTTGACTTTCTTCCCCTCCTTCCCAAACCTCATCTGTTCACAGCAGAAATCCTAGTCTTTGCTACAAGTCACAGCCTGTGTTTGTTTCTGAGGGATCTTTCCTGTGTTGCAAGACAAGAACTAGCAGAGATGTAAGCACTGAAGTATATTCCCTGAAGCTTCTCTAAAATGTTTATGCCGGTGGCAAAGATCCTGTTTGAGATTTCAGCACAATAGAGTTGAATGCAAGAGCTGCAGGCGACTGCTGCGCACTCTGCTGACATTCACTTGCCTGCAGTGGTTGGAGGAAGAGACAAGTCCCAATGCACTTGGTTTCTGCTCCTAAGTTGCCAGACACTAGTCTTCTGTCTTTGTTAGGCTCTGCTCTTAAACTGAAACTACTTCTTGTTCAGATTACTTGGGCTGCACCTCAGGTCGCAGACACAGAGGCACGTCTGAGTCAGTGATTTGACTTTCTGCATATATCTAAATCTCTTCTAACTCTCCCCTGCATGAATCATCTCTTAACCTGTGTTCGAGGGGTACTTTCAGTTTGAGTTGGCTGGTCAGCCCATGGGAACAAACTAATGTTTGAGTTGGCACAGTTACCAGCTACTGGTGTGACCACTCCATTCCATATATTATCCACATTTGTTCCTTCTAAGTTGTTTTTGACAGTTGTGGATGGCCTTGGATCTAGAAGTAAAATATGTGCTGGTCATGTTGCCTCTTCATTTCACTTCTAAATAATTTTTGAAAGCTGTATAAGTTTTTGATTGGCAGTGAAGCTGAAGAAATTAAAATCCCAAATCAGACCATGACTTTTCAGACATGGAAATACTGCTGTCTTGGTTCTTATTCTATTAAAGACTTGGAGATTCTTTGCAATATTAATTCTGATAAAGATTTAAACTACAGTATTGATTTTGGAGTTTATTATTTCTTATGTACTTACACTTTGGTAGGACTCTTTTATTATCACACCCATAGACTCTTGCTATTGCAGGGAATTATGGTCAACTACATTTATTTTTATTGCAGTATTAGGACTATTCTGATTGGCTAAACATACTACAAACCCCCACTATTGCTCTTTGAATGAGAATTAGTTTTAAAGTCTCCTACTGTTTGTGAAATGCTTTTGCTATTCTACTGAGCATAATTTTAGTAAATCTCCTCTTTGTCTCTTGAGACTTTAATAATGAACTAAGATATTTTCCACTCTGACTAGGTTAATTTTGAAGACTCATATCCATTATTAGCAGTTCTGCTATAACTCTGGTGGTGTAAAAAGAAAGTAGGTATCAGAAACTCTTCCTTTAAATGTTTTTTTAAGAGGTACCACTAATGAGTAGAACAGTTTGGACAGAATATAAACTTCTTTGTCTTTAATACTTACTGCCTTTTATCTTCTCCCCAGCTATTTTTGAAACTTCAAAATTTTCTAGTTTTTCTCTTTTATTTTATTCTGTGCTCCTTCTATTCTTTTACATCAAAAGAATCCAAATTCTCCATAGCAGTTGCTTTCACAAACTCAAAATTTGGGGATTTGAGGTAGGTTCTGAAATTGCTTAGACATTCAGCAACATCCATCAAGAGAATGAAAGCAACACTAGTAGTAGTAGTGGTACTATTCATGACTTGTCATTCCATGTCTTAGATGAATCAAGTTTGAGAAGGTGTTTACAACAGATTTATGAAAAAGAAATGTTGAGCAAAAGAACACATTTAATTGCAAATGTTGCAGAAAATTTCCAAAAAATTAGGTGTTTAGTTTTACTTAATTAGACCCTGTGTAAACACATATCTCTTCCATTTCCTATAAATAGGTTGCCTTCCTGATTAAATTATTAGTATTGAGTAAAAACAGGAGAGAAAGGGGAACAAGCAGTGACTGATATAGGACAATTCACAGATGTTTATTTTGCTCATTCATGAAGCAGTTTCAATCTGATGATATATTTTTAAAAAGTTTTGATCAGTTTAGTGGGCTTATGTGATAAACCAGACTAAATTCAATAATCACATTAAAAAATAGGGGAAGTTTGACTGGATTTCCTTATTAGCTGTTTTGTTTGGGTTTTGGTTTCTTTGGGGGGGCGGGGGTTGGTTTTTTTTAGGAAATGTAGGGTTTATGACATATGGAATGATGGCTTAGGAATGTTAGATCATAAATTTTTCAGTTTTATAGACTTTATAGAATTTTTTATCAATTTAATTTAACTAGCATTACTTGCTTCTTAGCATAAAGGTGGCAAAACATACATAGATTGGGATAAATACAATAACTGTTCAAGCATTGATTCTGAAGTTGTGTAACTAATATATTTAGCTGCATAACTACCATTAAAATAAATACGGTATTTCATAAGTGTGTTGTTACGTGGGTCAGGCCAATATTCCACAAGAACTACCACTCTGACTCAGGGCAGAGGTTAAGTTATATGATTTAGGGTTTTGTGGATTGAATCTTATACTGTTGAAATCAGGTACCTTTCTCTTCTTGGCTTTCTTACAAGTAGGTCCCAGGTTTGCATCAACTTATTAAATGTGGATACTGGTCATGAACAATGTAGGTTTTTCTGTGGAAAGACAAACCTGGTACTAATAATTGGGCATTTTATACAAAATTACAAACAAATGTGTCCAAGACTGAAATGTCTTGAAAAGATTTTGCTTTTGACAGCTTGAATTATACCCTCTGTATGCATTTTAAAATCAGGGAGCAAAAAGATAGCAGGCCTCACCTCTCAGAACTTGTCAGTGCTGGTCGCTAATCTGTCAGGGGCATGGTGGTGTGAAAATGTACCATGAGCTAAGGACTACATTGGAAATATATTGGTGGTAATGCACACAGTGTGTCAGCGGTCCTCAGTCACCAGTTGTGCTGTTTACATATTCCTATTTCCCATCTTGAATATTCATAAAGATAGGCTGGCATTATTAGAGGGACCTAAAAAGAGGGGAAGGAATGAAAAAGAGAGAGCCATCTAGTTTCGATTTTGAAATTAGTACCAGAAGAGAATTAAAATTTGGTGCTTAAAAATATACACAGCTATTGAATTCCTGTATTGAATCATAGTTGATATTTAGAATGGAAAGAATAAATTGGGGTCTCAAGAGTCAATTAGACTCCATAAAAGACAATTTTAGGGGAAGAAATTATATTTATAGTATGTGATTAGGAGGAATTTTTTTTTACACTGATAAACTAGTGAATTCTGCAGTTTTCAAACTAAGAAAGTTGACAGCGATTAAAAACTGGAAAATTTGGTGAATGACAGGAGGCTAAAATGCCTAGTGGACAGGAGAGAAAATGTTAATCTAAGTGATGCTGTGAGGTTTTTCCATTCTAATATATCCAACCTCTTTTTAATTTATCAATAAAAATATGTATGTTAAGGCATCTTTTAGGGAAGGAATGTGATGTGGACTGCAGAGGTAAAAAGCTCCTGTAAACACCTATAGAAAGTGTCTGGAAAAAACTGTACAAAAACCAACCAACCAACTGACCAAAAATCCTTTGTGACTTTGTTCTCCTCAAAATAATAGGGAAGTAATTTTTAGAATAATGTTTAAGCTATTACTTGATATTTGTTAAACTCTTTCTAGAATTACTCAATGTTTTATAATCCTTTCTTTCATAAGGGATAAGCGTTCACAATTTCTATATACTACAGTCAAATTCACCATCCCTTTTGATTTTGTGTATTATAATGAGCACATAGTACATATAAAGGCAGAATCTATTTTCCCAGACTTTGACTCTTGAACTAAAAGTTTCTTCTGTACCAGGACCAACATTTGGAGCCTGTTCAGGTGACATTGTCTAACTCTATTTAAGTCTTCCTTTTAGCTGATAAATTATCAATAAGGCCATTTTCAGTGTTTTATTTTTGTGCTTATTTTAGAGAAATGTCTAGAGGAAAAATCCATACGTACGCCTTTCCTGTACAGCATTGCAATTTCTTGCATATTTCTCAGAGTTAAAAATCAAAAAGATGAACATTCTAAACTTACCTACAGTGTACACTGCATGCTAAAGAAGTTGTGTGGTTTTTTTTCTTTCATGGACTCATTTTATTAAGTGACTATTACTACCTGCTTTTTTATCCAGATTTTCCTTTGTTTTGGGAGGAGAAACTTAACAGCAGTTCTTTCCTTTTCATGACTTCTGTCACTGGGAGTCTTTCTCCTTTAAGAGTGTGAGACAATCATTTTAGAGATTGCTTGATGTTTCGAGAAGATTTTGCCAAGTAGGGTCTGATGTCTTGCAACATGACCTAGTTCTAATTAATTTTGTGCATTTGGGACTCAGCATTGGAGGGTGGAGTTGAATCCTGCAGACATGGGTGGAAGGCACTCATCATCTCTGCAACACAGAGGTGCAGGAGAGAGGACTGTTTGCCGTGAAGATTACTCTGGTAGTGGTTTGCTGGTCATTCAGCCTCCAAAGGTCCTGCTGTCCCCAAGCTGTCTGTGTGCTTCCTCTTGGAGCTGCTCATGTCTTAGCTGCTGTGCTTGTGCTGCTGCTGGGTACCAACGCTCCTTTAATTGTCCTCTTGACTTTCACTAAGTAAAATTGGTGAGCAAAATGGTTTTGGCTGTGAGACCTAAGGTCTCACAAATTTCCTGGTGAGCAACACTGGTTTTTACACAGCTGGCTTGTATCCGTGGCTGGTCTAAGCTGCAGAACTGAGGGAGGGATTCAGCTTTGCTATCTTTAACCATACACAAGTTTGCTGACTCAGGTGCTTCTATATTAAGTGTGGAGAGAGACAGGCACGCACTTCTAGTGCCATGCTAAGATAAGAGGAATGAATCACCTTTCAACATGCCAGCCTGATGCACGGTCAGCACTGATGTTTAGCTGCTGAATGAATGAAGTTTTGTAGGAGGACTCTTGTAAAGAAGGCTGTGTTCTGCAGAAGTCTGCAGCAAAGTCAGCGTGCAAGTTAGCTCTGGTTTTCTTTTATTCTCCATGTAACTGTTTGTTTTTGATTGGAATGACAACACCAAAAAGTGCAAGTAAATCTTGGCATATGTTTGCCATCAGGTGACTTAAATGTGCCCCCCTCATCTTTCATGCTTTGGCACATAAACAGAAAGAGCAGAGTAATAGGTCAGAAAGTTAACTATTAGCCAAGTTTCAAATCTTGCTGATGAGTGATGGTGTTTCACTGGCCTGGCAGCTCTCTCGTGGTGCTGGTGAAGCAGGTGTTTTAAGCCAGTCATCAGTATCAGATACAGCTTTTAAATAAACTCATCTATCATGAGTATTCATGTTTGGGCAGCAGTTGCCCAGCTGTGCTTAGACTGTGACACTGAGCATGTCAAGTGTCACCTTGCACAGACAAGCTTAGGAAAATGTTTCCCCAGGGTTGTTAATATCCTCGCCAATGTGAGTCAACAGACATCTTCTGACAAAGTGTGGGCAGAGAGTGGGGGAGGAAAATGCACTGCATGAACTAATATAAATTCAGGCTGTGCAAAATCCCTATGGGCTCCAAGGCAGAACCAGTGTTTGAGGAGGATTGCAGGTAGTCCTGTGGTGATGGAGGATGAGAGGGATTCACATCTGACCAGGTATAAAGGGTTTAGCAGATCAAATGCTTTGCTTTTGTCAAACAAAAACAAAAAAAAGGGCTTCTTATTAAGAAACTACTTAATGAAGAAGCAGAGAGAACAGAAACATTAGCATTGAACCTCTGCCCCCTCACGACGGGTTTTGAGCCTGTGTGTGTTCTTGCTTTATCTCTTCAGAACAGACACGGGTTTTTTTCAGAGAAAAACTCTGGAGATGAGCACTGACTACATTAAAATGTCATCTCACAGAGCAGGGGCTTTAAAATGGGATTTTAACAGAGTATTGCCCAAGAAGGCCCTGAATAGTAAGCCGAGATATAATGCAAAAGGAGACCATCTTACTTAAATGAAATGGGTTTCATTAGCAAACCTCTAAACACACTAGATATGGGTAGACTGAAGTTACATGTAGTATTCTCAAGCTTGGTTGTCCTAGTAGGTCATTTTGAGTTTTCTGCTCCAGGTTCACACTTAATGTGAAGTTTTCAGAATCACTGTAGCCTTAGAAGATGAAATATTCTTGAGGGGGAAATATATAGCCTTCTAATTTAAAGGGAAGTATGTCTCATTGGTGTTAAAATATAAAGATCAAATTATCATGGAGGTGATAAAAGTGGCATCAAGTTAAATAAACCTGGGTCTTCAGTCAAACTTTCATTTAAACAGTTTGTATCTCGATGAATCTCATGCATGGTACTTCTGATCAGTTTTTGTGAGGGTTTTTTTGCACATAAACAGAAACCTCTGCAGTAGCTGCGAAAGCGGGTATCACCTGTATTGCTCTGGTTTCCAAACTGTTGCCTGTGGAGGCACTTGTTTCTTTCGGTTTTCTCCCACAGACTGTGTGTTCTGGGTTTATTTAAAGCTTTTGTACTGTAACGTTCATGTTGCTAGGGATGTGGAAAATGTGAGGTTTAGGGGAAGGAAGAAAAGCATTACACTACTTTACCAAGTGTGCCATGCTGTACAGAGGTAAATGTGCTTAGCTATCATCAGAAAAAGATTCCTTGTGCCGAATTTTTTAAGTGAAAATCCAAAACTGTACTTTGAACTTGTCTGCAGCCCTCTTTTATAGCCATTTGTCTGCTTTTCTTCTAGGTGGGTTTTTTTCTTAGAATTTGTGGATTTTTAATTTTTTAAAATTTTTTTATGCTGGTGTTGCCTTTTCCTGGTCTTAGAATTAAGAGCCAGACACGGTTAAGGGAAAAAGGGGTTTTTACCTCGGTATTTATTTAATGATCCTTGAAGGTGCACCACTTTGCCAAGGTGGAATGCACCAAAATGCACACACATGATAAATCATGTATACAATTTATAGGGCTTGCAAATTAGCAGATCTATCAAAGACTCCCCAATGAGAGGCTCGAATGAACCCCCCCATCCCTAGGAATTCCCCCCTGGATGGGCCTGTCTTAATTTACAGGATGTGTTCTAGAAAAGGCCTTGGTTTCTCAGGATGGCATAGGGCTTTCTGGCCTCCAGCTGCGAGGCCTCCAGGATGTTTGGTCTCCTGGTTTAACAGCATATTGGGTCTAAGCTAAGTTATCAGACTTAAGGAATTACAAGTATGCATGCTAAAAGCACTGGGGATACATAAAAGCTATATAAAAGGGTATATAAAAAGTATATAAAAGAAAATGCAAAAAATCATCATGGCATCACTGGAATATTTGCTCTATTATCTCCTTTCCACATGAGTATTTGCATGAAATATATAGGCCTGTATCTCTGAAATACACTGGGACCATTTAGGTCAGATGACAAGCAGTAAAGTTGTCCCCGGAACTGAAATACAAATTTGGCTTCAGATTGCAAAATATTCCCAGAATAACACTCCCTAGAGTTTAAAGCATATGCTAATACATTCATATTAATTTGAATGGCAAGCCCTATTTCTGTCTTTGGGCTGAGACTTAAACCAATAACGTGGCTAGGGGATTATTGTTAGTTGAAGAAAAAGTATTATCTCCAGTTACACAGAAGACTGAGAACTGTGAAATCTAGAGGAAAAAGCTCAGTAGAAGTATCATTTTGGAACAAAAGGGGAACAAGAAGAAAAAAAGCCATGAGCAATATTCATGTATTCTATGCATAATGCCACATATTCTGTTGGCTTCTAAAGTCCTTCTCATATTCCTGCTGTTCCATAGCTTTCTCTTATCCATATGGGTGAGATGCTCTGATGTTGCCTAACTGCAGCTATCAGTTTTGATTTACTGATTTCACCAGATGTCAGACAGCTGAGAAGCTGGCTCACGTTATCTGTCTGAAAGTCTCTGTGGGTGAATGACTTCCATGGACTTCAGAGAAGATCAAACCTGTACCTGGTGGAGAGGCTGTAGAACAGAAGACACAGTTCTTGTTTCCTGCTTGTGCAAGCAAGGCCTATCTCCATCGGATTAGATGGATTAGAAGTTCCCTGAAGCTGCAAATGAAATGAGACTCAAAAGCAGCTATTTAGTAACAACATAGCTAATGGATAATTCAAAGTATGACAGAGGTCAATAAAGGGTGAATTCTAATTGCACAGTCCCAAGGAAATAACAACCTTTTGTGATAAATGCTCAAAGAAAGCACAGAGAAATAAGTTGCTTGCATGTCTTCTTAGATATTAAGATCTTTTATTGAAAGTGTAAACACTGTAGATAAGTGTAGTTGGTATAATTGAAACAGCAGAGGGGACAAATTTTGTTTTAAAGAATTGGCAGTGATACAAATTGTTCAACCCTCAATGTTTAGAAGCTCCTGAAATTGGCTTAAAAATGAGACTTGACAAATAATCACTGTTTTCTTACATTTTCTTTCTGAGCCATTAGATATGGGTCACATTTTGTTTTCCCAGTTATATAATCCCTGGACTCTAGTCCTAGTAGCTTGAAAAATACCTGTTATTGTCTGCCTGGCAATGAAACTGTGAGAGCTAACAATAGCCTGAAAGTGACACTGAGTCTTAAAAATACAGGATCAAATTTTGCAGTTTGTCAAACAAAACTTGTTCAAATCTATGGGTCTGCAACAGAGCTGCTGGTTAAAAAGGGGGGGAAATATAGTTTGATAGCTGGAAGCTGAATCTGATGCTTAGAAACAGAGGTATAAGGGGAGATTTCAGTTAGCTTTCAGCTGCAGCCTGCCTACAGCCCATCTAATCCAGTAGCTGCTAATTCATTAGGATAACCTCTGAGAGGATTAGTCTGTATGAGCCTGTACAATGGCCAGGAGTGGCACTTGGTGCCGCGGTGCTGCCTGCCAACGAAGGCAGAGTGACTGCAGCTGGGGCGGGTTTCCAGGGCATCCCGGCTGCTGGGGCTGCCGTCTTGGCACAGAGCCAATCAGGCTTCCCTTTGTCTCCACAAGGGTTGCACGCTGCCAGCATCACTCCAGGGTGAAAAGCCTGGTACTGGGCCCTCCACAGAATGTGGCAGCAGAGTAAATGGCTGGGAGGCACCTGCTCACTCCTTTTGCACGCCAGCTCCACTGAAGATGGGTATCTCCTCTCATCCCTCCGTTCCCTCCCACATCTGACCCCTTTTTTTTTTTCTCTGTTAAATTTGATTTAATCCTTCCAACATTTGTCCCAGCTTTTGGGGACTTGTGATAGATGGGAATGAAAAGACAGCTTTCTGATTGCAGCTAATCCTGGCGCAGAACATGGAATGGGTAATTAAGTGGGAGCCGCTGGGTGAGCGCTGGGCAGGTGGCTGAGAAGCCTCTTCATGCACAGGCCAAGTCCCACCTGAACTGTGTGGAAAAGGCAAGGATGTGCATTTGCAACAATCTCTTTGCACGTCCTGGGCTAGATATTCTGCTCCCTGGGCATGTAGGTGGATTTCTCCTGACACAATTAAAATTTGATCCAACTTCTTCAAACCTAATTTCTTTAACTGTTTGAAGCCCCTGCATTCTGCTCTCCCTGAGTCTATTCCACACTCTTTTGGATAGATGTAAGATCACTGCATTTCTGAACAATATTTCTGCCACTTTGTTGTGTCAGAAAGTGGCTGTTAAAGCTGATGAAGTGGCTGGCCCAAAGTCGCAGGCAGCCTGAGGCAAGCACCCAATTTCTCTCCAGCTGTGTTGCTTTTCTCCTGTTCCCCTTGTACAGGATAGCAGAGGGCCTGCAGACATGAGGCTCCTTTCATGGCTTCTGTACCAGCACCACTTCATCCTTGTCTTCAGTATAGCCAAGTCACTGAGCCAGCCATTGCTCCATCTCCTCCAGGCTGTTGTTGGCTATTTAGTGCTTCACCAAGGGTACAGAGACAGCAGCTGGCTACTGATGTAGATGGGAATAAATTTCCAAAACAGAGATGGAGGAAGATAAAGGACATAGTGGCATTTCTTTGTCAGTGGCAGCTGGCAAACTGTAAAGAGGACTGAGGTTTTGAAGGGCACTCAAATCCATGGATTGTGGTTATCCGTTGGGACATGGTGATAAAATGGGGAGCAGAGGGAACTCTGATAAACTGGCTTGAATGGGCATCATGGCAGGCGGACTGTAGGGATGAGAAGCAAATAAGTGCTGAGGGAGAAAAATGGGCAAGGAGATGCTCATGAACTCTGAGAACAAAGTGAGAAAGGCAGGCTTTGAAGAACAAATATACTGATGGTTTAAATCTGTCCAAGCTGAGAGGTAAAGCCCTTTCACAGATGTTAACAGCTCTTCCAAAATTCAGTCTAGTAGGACAGAAGGGACTTTCAAGTGAAATGAGTAAGTGGCTGAGTACTCCTCTGATTCCAGTGCTTGTCTCTATTTTGAGGCTAATAGTAGTAAAGCTCAAGAGGGAAGGTTTTCAATCAAGTAATTGTTCTATTAATTGCGATGCACATTTAAGTGCCAGGGGCTGGTGCTGACTGCAGAGAGTTGCAAAAATTCAGTGTGCTGAGAGGAACCATACAATGAAAGGTAGATGCCTGATGAAAATTTAACTTTTCCTGTCTTCTATAGTGCCTTGTAAATTAGGTATAGCAAACAACATCATTTCTCACAAAATATTCCTGTCAAGATATTGCTCCTCATAAATCATCAGAGAAGGTGACAAACAAGTGCTTGTGCTGCTAAGACAGGCTGCACAGGTCCTGCTTAAGGAAAGATTACTCTGAAACCTCTTGATGTCTTTGGGAAGCTTCAGGTTTTTACATCTTGTGCAGTAGAGGCAGAGTGTTTTGGGGGTACACTCTTGTATAAAGTCATCGGCCTTCTCAGTTCACCCTGGTGAACTGGTGGGGATCTGGTGTTGGGATCTGTATGCTACAGCTGTGCCTTCAGCATGGCTCTGGCAGGAGTCTCTGGCTCTACTCAGATTCCTTCCATTCACCAATGCCCTTTTCCTCCTCTGGAAGAGTAGGTGTGTGCAGAAACAAGCTCTCTTTGCCTTCAGTCCAGCCTTTCCTTAGTTGTCAGCCCTGTGAAATCCATAAACAAAACATTGCCCCCTGATTTCAAACCTGCTTTGTGCAGCACAACGGCAGACACCCTTGATGCAAGATGTTTTAGCTTCAGCTAATAATTCTGCTCCATTGATTTTCACATTTGATTTGGGGAGAAGCACTGGCTGCACTACATGTATTGTCTAGCTCCCATCAAGAGCAGTGAGAACGCTGGTGCACAGCAGCAGTGGCTGCTGTGCCTTGTGCTTTTATACTATTCTTTATTAACAATAATAAATTAATAATAAATTCATTTTTAGTAAAGAAAATAAATCTGGTAGGGCCCTGTTAATGGGTTTTCAATGGCCTTATAAAGCAGGGCATATGTTGCTTGAATTCTTCCCACTCCAGCCCTTTCCAGCTCTTTCCCTAAGCTGTAGTAGTAATTATCTGTTTGGGGTGCCTGTGATATTCATAACATGAATGCACTTTCCATAGAGAAGAGCTCCCTCACCTCCCAGCAGGATAAACCCAGGACTGAAGTGCCTTGACCACTGTCACAAGGTTGACCATCCAGGAACAATCGATTTCTAAATGTGCTTGAACCTTGCATGACCTGAATTATAGCAGCAAATATTACAAGCTGGGACATCTGGTGGACAATAAAACTTTTTTTAATTTGTTTTTACATGAAGCAGCTGTATTTGAGCAGATGACCAGGGGCTGTGCAATCAAAGTGTGAATAGCTGAATTAGCAAATTATATTGGGCTTCTTAAGCACTTATTTGAATGCTGCATGCTCTTTTTAAATTTTGCTTTATTAACATCTACCAAAAATGCAGCAGTGTTGGCATTATGGTTATTAGTGACTTATTTGCTTCATTAAAATTTACAGCACGTTTTACCTTCACCATCTGGGACAGCTTCTCCCATGTTTAGGGTTAAAATGTAACTTAAATCCAGGCCTAATAGTTTAAAATAAAAGATTTTATAGATAAAACTCTTTTATTTTGATGCCAGTGTTACCTCTTTTTGCTAGTGTGCAAACAGAATTCTATTTTGCTCAGTTACTGTGGTACAACTTAGTGCTAGGATACAGAAAAATATTTCTGCTTTAAATAAAAGATGTTGTACATAAGAAAAAGCTTGATCATGCTATTACTTGACAGCTGCAGCTTATGGAGTATGGCTGGGGTGGGAATTAGACTACTCAGAGAGACTTCAGACTAAGGGACTTTCTGGGTCACTGAGCCTAAACCTCTGCTATTGCAAGTAACTACCTTGGATAATCCCTTTCCAAAGAACTGGAGCAAGAATAAGCAGTGCAAGAGCGAATATGGTGAGAAGCAGCAAATAGGAGCCCCCGCTCATACCTGTGGAGGGCTGGGAGCCCTTGGCACAAGAGCACTCTGCACTCCCTTGGAGGAGAGAGGCCTGAGGCCAAAAAGACTCTCCCCAGAGATCAACAACCTTCCTCGGGTCATGGTGACAAAGTGAACCACCCCCAGCATGCCTTGTTCCTATATGGTAATAGCCTGTACCCAGCTGGCTAGTTGGTTCCTACCCCACCCCCTGCCTTTCCCATAAAAGGCCCCTGTTTCTGCCCCTAAGCAGGGAGTCTTGTCTGGGGCCTTTCCTTCCCAGGGGCTGCTGGACAATAAAGGCTACCTCTGTGGAATTGCTAAATGAGGCTCCTGTCTCTCTGTCCCCGAGTTCGCCTTGGGTGATTTCACAAAGAGCTGAATCACAAGAGCTGGAGTCACTTGTAGCAGAGAAGTTTCTACACTTGCTGAAATCCCCTGCTGCCCAGGGAGGCCTGCCACTGCCCCTGGAAGAGCTGTTCTTTGCAGGACACTCTCTCTAGGAAGGTCGTGGCACACCAGTGCTGACCAGCAGCGGACCCCCTGTGATACTGAACCCGAGCTAATGTTTCCAGATTTGTGTTGCCTTGCTCCTAATCATTTTGAAGTCAGAGTATGTTTTCACTTAATTGCACATGCATAGCTTTTAATTCTTCCTCCCTTTTCCTGCTTTGCTTTACTGTTGAGCAGTGAGGATGGGAAACCCATTTTCTTATTTATTCAGGCTGGGAATGTGGAAAGGATGTGTGGTGAGAGGGCAAAAAGAAGGGAGAGGGAAAGGAACATTTGATATACTAGTACTAAGAACTGGTACTAAGAGTGTCTTCCCCACTCTTTTGAGTCTGAAAAAAAATCAAATTCGAAATTCAAAAGAATATATTTTTTTTATTACTCCTTGGGAGTCCAAGCATTGAAAAATGCATTCACTGTTTTTTCCCCTCCTTTTTATTCTCTCATCCCTCACCTTTTTTTTCTGCAAAGAAGACATCTGTTCTCCACAAAATAAAAATTTGAAGTGAGCAAAAAAAATATTAAAAATTGGAGTCCTTAGCAGCTCTATGAGCCCACGGGCCCCCATTGGGTCATAATGTGGGAGCTACAGACACATTTGGGTATCTCAGGATCTTATGGGTTTACATGTGCTCTTGTGACTTTTCCCTCATTTCATCTGGTATTTAGATGTGCTGGAAGAATGACGATAGCCTGGACATCATGGGAAGTCCATACCCTTGTGTGTTTGTGATTTCATACTGGTGCCTTCTCATGAGGAATATTTGGAGATCCTTTAGATTTAAGCATTCTCCTAGAAATGCAGTTATGTGAGTTGCCTTTTCTGCCTCATCTGCTATGGCTCTCTAGGCTTCAGTGTGAACTTCATGCTGCCTCTTTTCTTCTTTAAAGCCATTGTATCTAACAGATGGGGTTTTTTTTTTTCATTTTTTCTGTTTTGTCTTGCATATCTTCAATTAATTGTTTATAAGAGGAGCTGCCCAGAACTACCTTAGAAGGGAGAACACGATGAATGCAATTGATTAATAATAATCTGATCAAAATTGCTGAAGCTTTTCTCTTTGAAGTGATTTCCTGTCTTACTACCCTTTAAAATTCTCTTACGAGTATATAGTGAATAAACAGGAACGATGTGTGTAAAATACATATAACACTGATTGTGGTGCATGAATTTAAATGGAGAGCAGGTTTCAAATGTAACTTCAACTTTTCTACCGTTTGTATAGATTGGATTCAGTTGGAAAATGGATACAGAGATTTTTTTGTTTGTTTTTTCCAACTGTATACATATTTGCATATATTTAATTCTCCAGTTATAACACTTGGTTACTCCCACTACCTGCAGATGTGTCAGAGCTATTGCTGCTTCTTTACTTCTCTGTAATTTTTATTGACTCTAAATGATTATAAATTCAATATTCTGCTTTTAAAAACTTTTCTTTTGATGAAATAAATGTCAACCCTCTTTCAGCTTCTTGGTAGATGTGCTTTGTCTCTGCTTTTCCTCTTTTTAGACTGCTAAAGGTGATTCTTAAGATCCTGAGATGAGTGGAAAGCACTACTGTTTTGGGGTTTTTTGCCATACTTGTAATCTTCTACATGTGTTTCTTGCCTTTGTCTTGAAGGTTTCTTGGCTTCTCTCACAAATGAGTTTCTCATATTCCTGTTTACTGCTCTGTTTTAAAATGTTTTTTGTTCTACCCATTCCTTTCTCTTTTTACTTCTACCTGCCCACAGTCTTTTTTGCTTCTCAGTGACTGGAATTAGAGCATGCAAAAGCCACCACCCTTGTTTTCCTACTTCTGTTTTTTTACAAATACTTTAATGCAATAGACTTGGCAAACGAGGGGTTTTGTGTGCTGAGTTTGTTTGTGAGTGGGGTTGTTTCTCTTATGCTGTGTTAGTCTGTGTGTTATCAGTTTATGGTTGAGCTGCTCAGGAGGTCTAAGCCCTCTCATGAATAATAAAAAAAAAGATGAAAAAGAGTTGTTATTACAAAATTATCTTTAAAATCCTAATGAACATTTGATTTTTGGACATGCTAGTCCTGGATAATGGACAACAGTTGTGTGAAGATAAATGAAGTTTTGTTTGTGTGTGATGTGAAGCACTACAGATTGATAGATCAATACTTAGATGCAGTTACAGGCAGAGATGAATGCTAAATTAAATATAGGTTCCTGAGGGCTATAACACAGATGTTGCATTATGGAAATGTAGTTCTAATACATTGGCCTACCTTCTGTATTCTTTAAAGCAATATTGCTAAGCATATCTGTTTTAAAGGTCTGTCTTTCCCAGGCATGGGCAACAATCCTATGTCAGTTTTATGCCTCATAATCTGAGCCTCTGCCTTCAGTCAGCAAGAACTGAAATTTTTCTGACTGCAGTTGAGTTATACAACATCTTATTGCACAAGGGGATGGACAGTTCCCATGTAATATCTGTTTTGAAACAGTTATTAGAAGACTGGAAGCCATAAAAAAAGGGGGAAGAACATCCAAAAAAGGGAAGGACATAGAAAGTCACAATCTTTAGTAAAACTTTTGCAAGTATTCTTTTTCAAAGTGAAATAGTTCCATGTGCCTGGTTTATACCTGTTCTTGTCATTCATGGAACAAAAACCAAAGGTACTTCCCATCTAGATGATTTTAAATATGAGTTTTAAAAAAACTCCGAACAAAAGAAAAAAAGACAAAAAAACCCAACCACAAGAAACATAAAGACTGAAGCTCTCAGTTAGCATAAACTGTCATTCCATCACTGGGATTTGGCAAATTAGGTACTCGATAGAAGGAATCTGGGTTGGAGTGCAGTAAATGGAGTAAATCATGCAGTTGCTAAGCTGGCAGGGAAAATGGTCTCATCTTGATTTCTCTGTTCCTAAAATTCTTGTAATAGAGATCAGAGCCAATATACAGTGGTATCTTTTCTTAATACAAAATTTACAGTCATAAAACAATCTGGATGAGAGACTACAGTAGAATATGAATTTTCAGTTTCATATATAAATAATCCCATCTCTTTTGATTATTTAAGCAAATGTTTAAATTTCAGTGTGTGATCCCATTGATCTCCCATTGAAAAATTATGCACATATGTTAGGTGTTCATTGAATAATCAATGTTATTTGAGAAACAATTGTTTTTATCTTTGTCTTTTAGTATTTGTAATCCTATGAACTCTGTCACTGTTTGCAAGTTCTGACTTTGAATACCTGAATATGGCAGAAATCTCAAATATGGGCTTTACATCGGAGTATATGGTGTCCAAAGGCTCCGACATCATCCATCCATCTATCTATCTATCTAATCTATCTAATCTATCATTTTATCTATCTATTTATCCTCATGTGTGACTGTTTTCTTTGTCAAGTTCATCCCCCTTCTCTCTGAAGTAATATGTAATCTTTCCACCATAACTCACTTTTCAGTGAAAACTTTCAATTTTTTTTAGGATATAAAGCATACAGAGGTATGAAATTGAGGGGGAATGAGCATTTTATAATTCTTTAATCCCACTTTAGAATTACAGAAAGCACCGACCGATATATGTTGCTCTTCTTCAAAAAGTGTAATATCTATCTGTTGTGTCCCAAACCCCTTAAATTCCATCTTCACATGAACACTAATTTTCAGGACAGGGGAGAAGCAGGA